>NC_052152.1:74255125-74556014 GCF_902713615.1 Scyliorhinus canicula
CAAGGGCATACAGCCTCTAATCTCCGGGTAAGCGTTCTCTAAGATGGCATTCAGGACGAGCAACAACGCAGATTCGCCTCAACCGGGACCTGGGATTCATGTCACATTACATTCACCGTCCACCATCTGGCCTGGGCTTGCGAAATCCTACCAACTGTCCTGGCTTGAGACAATTCACACCTCTTTAACCTGGGGTTACCCCTATCTCTGGATCTGTAAAGACTTAATTACCTGCAAGTGCTCGCATTCAAAGCATTGTCTTGCACCTTTGACTTTGTCTATATACATGTTTCTGGAACTTACCTCTTCATTCACCTGAGGAAGGAGCAGTGCTCCAAAAGCTAGTGATTTGAAACAAACCTGTTGGACTTTAACCTGATGTTGTAAGACTTCTTACTGTCAAATTCTGGACAGCCTTCTTCGAGGCAATGTCCAAGGTTGTGGGGCTGCCCGAGTGTGGCAATTTCAGGGCATCAGAACAGCCAGAGATCCACATAGGGAAGAGTTCTGATGCCCTTGCTTTCACTTCCTTCTTTTTTGAAAATCTTTTTATTGGCTTTTCTCATATTTATAAACAGTTGTGTATATACATGACATTTTTCTGCCCGTGCTAATTTACTTTATTTTACAGAGAGGTTTATTTTGTCCTTCATTTAACTAACTGCATGTACATTTCATTGCCCTCTGGATCAGTCTATGATCCCCCCCCCCCCCCCCCCCCCCACCTCTATTGGCTTTAGTACCCTTCCTCCTTGGTTATGGTTTCCCGACCTTCCATACAGCCCCCCCCCCCCCCAACACCACCACCCCCCACCCCGGGTTGCGCAGTCCTTTGGTTCCTCATCTATCTTTTTTTTCCTAGTTTACTCCTCGCTGCTGGCCTCGAACAGGTTTTGGAACAGGCCGACACAATGCCCCCAAGTGTCCAGGAAGCCTTCCTCTGACCCTTGGATGTACTTAATCTTCTCCAGGTGGAGAAATTCCAAGAGGTCAGCGAGCCAGTCTGCAGATTTGGGTGGTGCTGCCGATCACCAGCTAAGCAGGATTCTGCGGCGTGCGATTAGGGAAGCGAAAGCAAGGGCGCTGGCCCCCTTCCCCATGTGAAACTCAGCTTTCGCTTCCCTAATCGCATGCCGAAGAATCCTGCTCGGCTGGCGATCAGCAGCACCACCCAAATCTGCAGACTGGCTCGCTGACCTCTTGGAATTTCCTACAGCTGCACACTGGCTGGTAGACCTGGTGGAATTTCGTCGGAGATGATCAAGTACACCATCCGAGGGTTGGAAGATGGCTTCCTCATGCATGGGGGCAGTTCGTCAGCCTGTTCCAAGACCTGTTCGAAGCCAACAGCAAGTAGGAAAAAGCGAGAGATGGGAGAAAACAGACAGGGACACACAACTCTAAGGGGAGGAAGAGAGAAGGGAACTCAGGGGAACTACAGCGAGAAGCATGGGTGCAGAAACCCCTCCCCCCCCGACCACCCGCCAAACCCACGAGGCAGGCAACAGAAAATATAATGGGAAGGGGCAGGGAAGGAAAGGGGAGAATAGGAGCTAGGGGACAGAACACCCTGAACGAAAGAGGGGGATGCCAAGGAGGAACCATGGAGGTGGGTGGGGCTAGGAGTAGGGAAGGGGGGGGGTGAAACACCAAGAACCAATGTATACATATAAGAACCGCACGTGCAGTAAATATTGAACGTAAAGTGTAACTGTGTATAATTGAAAATGGCAATAAAAATATTCAAGGGGTCACCGATTTAGGACAGGTAGGAGGGGAATTGTTTTCTCTCAGAGGTATTGAGTCTTTGGAACTCTCTTCCTCAAAATGTGGTGGAAGCAGAGTCTTTGAATATTTTTAAGGCTGTGGCAGATAAATTCTTGATAATTAAGGGTTAAAATATTATCTGAGGAAGGCAGGAGGGTGGAGTCGAGGTTATACTCAAATCAGTCTGGCTCGAGGGGCATTCACATGCTTGTAACCGTTCAGACATGTTCTGCCATTCAGGGATATTCTGGTTTATCTGCAACCTAACTTCACAGTTTGCTTTGGATCTGAGATACTGAATGTGCAATCCCCAATGAAGATTGTTTCAAAAAGAACCATCAGCTTTGGGGAATTGGATTATGGAACTTAAAAAGCTACATGTTTGTTGATCCTTTTTGTTGGTGCATTTGGACATAGCAGTCTCTGTCCAGCGACGCCAGAAACATGAAAGGTGTTTGGGCGGAGAATCATGCATGAGGTGAAAATCGTGGCCGGCACCGGGCACCCAACAGAACACCATGCTCCAGTGCCTCGACAGCGGCATCAAAGCATTCTCCACCACATGTACAGTGCATGCCGGTGGGATATCATTAACGGGTCTGACCAGTATTTTACGGGGTCTCTGCAATGCTCCTTCTCCACCAGGAGGAATTACTGACAGCAAATATCACTTGTGGTTTTAAAACTGGAGAAACAGGTGCCATGGCTGCTGAGGGAAAGAGAGGTGGGAAATGCTCCCAGAGGCGTGACCGTGGGCTGCTGGTCTTGTGGGCTAGCTGTGGGGTTGGCGTCTGCTAGAGCTGGCGGTGGTAGTGGTGGGGAGGGGTATCGAGGGGTGACCAGGGGATGAGCCGTGGGGTTGGGGTGAGCGCCCCCAGGACTGGGGTATCCAGGCACGGAATGCCATTTTCACGGCCTGCTGGCAGCCATCTTGCTGCGCACCCAATGACCGCCCACCATGGCCCATTCTTGTGCAGAGTAACACCAGCCAAATGGATGCTTCCACCCCACCATATCCACTCCAACCCCACCCTCCGCCCCAGCACCCCCACCCTCCACCCCACCATATCCGCACTGCAACCCCCACCCCAACCACCCCCCCCTCCCCACCCCACAAACACCATCCCCCCCCCCGCCAACCGGATGTCACCCGCCAGCGGGGAATCATGAGACCCACGCAAGGGCAATGCCCACAGAAGCCCCTACAGGATGGTGCCGCGGAGAGTACTGCTAGCATGGGTAGGGCCTTCCATCCCTTCCCCTGAGGCAGGGATGGGTGCCGGGACCAGAGGCCCCTGCGGTGCCAGGCACCGCTGGGGTCATGTGTGTGGTGCGGAGTGACAGG
Organism: Scyliorhinus canicula; assembly: GCF_902713615.1. Lineage (NCBI taxonomy): Eukaryota > Metazoa > Chordata > Chondrichthyes > Carcharhiniformes > Scyliorhinidae > Scyliorhinus > Scyliorhinus canicula. Next base: position 74,258,238 of record NC_052152.1, read on the forward strand.
TGAATGGCTGAAGGTGAATAGCATGCGGAAGGGGTTGGGGGGAGGAGGACATGTGGGGCAGGGGCTGCAGTGCAGGTCGGGCCACCGTGCAGCCTGTTGGACCTGGTTGGCATGGGGGTACACAACTTGCTACCATGTCGTCCTTCCACCCCCTGCAGGCAATGGCACTTGGAATCCAACCAGGAATGGTGGCCTTCATCCTGGCCACCAAGCCCTGGGTTGGACTGTACGAGCGGTGGAGCCTGCTCCTGAGGAACATAAGGCAGTTAGTGAAGATGGAAAGCCGGCCGCCCAACAAGCTGAGGAGGAGGAGGGAAGGAGGCGCCATACGAGTACCCGTGCTTCGAGGATCTACCAGACCGGGCATGCTGTCGAAGACTCCGGCTGAGTCGGGGGACCGTAAGGCATATCTGCAGGATCATGGATCACCTGGCACCGCGGGGATATGGGGGAGGACACCCGCTCCCTGTGGCTGTCAAGGTGACGGTTGACCTAAACCTTTACGCCATGGTTTCTATCCAGGCGCAGAGTGTGGACCTGTCTGGAAACTTAGAGCTTGGTGCACAGGTGCATCTGCGTCATCACTGAGGGTCTGTATGCCCAGTCAGCACAAAATATCAAATTCAATGTGGATCGAGACCACCAGGATGCCTGGGCAGCAGGGTTCGTCATCCTCGCCTGGATGCCCCAGGTCCAGGGGGTGATTGATGGGATGCACTGGCCCACGACGGGCCGGTCCTCACAAATCAAAAGAAATCCAGGTACGACCTTTGCAAAGCCATCAGGGATGCCATGAGACAATACAAGACTAAGCTAGAGTCAGAGGCAAACGACAAGTTTGTGGCAAGGCTTAAACAACATAACAGGCTACAAAGCAAAGTCAAGTAGAATCTCCAGCAGCGGTGCAGGCCTTCCTGATGAACTCATTGTATTCTATGCTCGTTTTGAGCAGGACACCAACAAACCGTTGTCACCTGTCCCAGGAACCTCGGGCACACCCATACCTATCGTCACAGCTTCCGCAGTCAGATCGGCCTTCTTGAAAGTGAACCTCGGGGAGCAACGAGGTTGCCTCGTTCGAGGAGGATGGGCAGAACATGGGGCCAAGGCAGCCACAGGAGGCTGCAGAACAGGTGTGCCTGGGCCGCGTGCAAGTGGCGCCCTAACCACCTCCAGGTTCACCGACTAGGGGGCCTGGTCCGCGGCACGGACATCCCTTCTCACACCCCTTCGCGGCCAACACCCCCTCCCATGACCACTCTCACTGCGCCACCTCTCCCCCCCTCCCCCACCCACCCTTGCAACTGTGGTGATATGCATCACTGTAAATACACAAGGGGTTAATGTAAATACACGTAGACTAGACAGACACTAGAGGGAGCACCAGAGACATGACACACTGACATTCAACCAATAGGTCAGTAAGATAGGACACGACCAATGGGCATTCACGACACACACAGAGGTGACACTACCACAGGGGGGCATTACACCAACCCATATAAAAGGACACGGCACACATGATCTTTCTTTTTCCAGTGGAGACACTCAGTGAGAACAGACACAGGGTTAATTTGAAACACATCACACCCACCACGTGGATTGTAGCAGACTGGTTCGTCAGTCTGAGTAGCTATAGCAGGATTAACAGAAGAGTCGAATCCAAGTAGCAGAATTGTTAACAGTTTAATAAATGTGTTAAAGCTATCTCCAAGTCTGAACCTTCCTTTGTCAGAGTGCACATCAAGGAAACAGCTTATGCTACGTCAAGAGCATAACAAAACATGGTACCCAGGAGTGACCTGTTTAAATCCATATAGTTACAACTCAGCAAACAGTGACAACTACCAACAGCACCCAGGCAAGATAATGTTCAAGATTCCGGTTCCACAGCAGCTCAGGTGCCAAGGCAATCTCAGTGAAAACTGGCGTTGGTTCAAGCAGAGATTCGAGATCTACCTGGTAGCGTCTGACTTAGATAGCACGGCGGATGCTGAGAAAATAAAAACTTCTACTTACCATCGTGGGTCCAGAAGCAGCTGAAATCTTCCAGACCTTCAAATACTCAAAGGGGCAAAACAAGAGCGACTTCCAGGCAGTCGTGGACAAATTCCAAGAATTCTGTGAGGAACATACAAGAAAAAACAGTAAAAGAGGTGCCAAAACTCATCACGAGGCGAAGGTAGGCTTTCCATTGAAGAAATCTGCAGTTTTGATTGGCAGCCATCTTGGAAAAGGAGCCACACATGCGCAGTGGCGCGCAGAGCGCACAGAATGGGAAGGTCCGTTTGCACATGCGCAAGAAGCCGCGCATGCGCAATTGCGAAAAAGGCCCCGAGTAAAGGAACAGCGATATGCGCATGCGCTTCCTACGACCTACGTCACACGCTTCGTGACGTCAGAGGCCCCAGACCACGCCCACTTAAAGGGGAAATGTCCCAAAACATGGAAAAAAATTTAAAGCCGTAAAACCCGATTCTTTCACCTGGAACGACAGCACAATGCCTGAAATTTGACCAGTCGCTGAAAGTAACCTCCGCAGAACCCTGCAACAAGCCGTTAGCACCGCCCAAAGAGATGATACAGTCCTTGAAAACTATGACACAGACCTTGAATTCTTCTTTCGACATCGCAAGCCCAATGCCAGCTCCGACACAAAACGTGACGATATGGTCTTGGAAGACAACGACTCATACGAAGATTTCACCTTGGGAGGTGGCTACCCCAGTACCAAATCCAAACCGCAACTGGAAGAGTTGTACATTGATGACCCCGATGACGTGTTCTTTGGATTGGGGAATCTTCAGTCCAGCACATATGACATCCCGACTCGTGAATGCAGCATATGCTGCGGCCTGACGCCAAGAGACAGAGAGCGTACAAGCCCACAGAGAGCAGCCTGCTGCCACACAGAGAGTGGTCCACGCAACATGAAGAGTCCCTGCCTTCACACAGAGATTGGTCCGTGCACCGCGAAGAGTCCCAGACTCCACACAGAGAGTGGTCCACGCACCGTGAAGAGTCCCAGACTCCACACAGAAAGCGATGAAAGACTCCACAGCGAGACAACCGCACGTCTCCACACAAGAAGTGACTCGAGTGACACAAGCCTCCACAGCGAGCTCATGGACAGCCTCCACGATAGAAGGAACGCAAGACTGCAAAGCACAGTCCTTGCATGAACAAGACCATGAGGGTCTAGCAACCTCCTCTGCGCAACCAGCAGTAGACGATGCTCAAGTGAACAACAGAAAGACTATGACAGTCTGCCACGCTCAAGTGCACAGCAAGAAGACTATGACAGTGTACCACGATCCAGTGAACAAGAAGAAAATTCTGACATTCTACCCAGCTCAAGTGAACAACAAGAACACATTGAGGCTCTACCCACTGTATGTGCGACAAGTGACGACGGCATCCCCTTCCCATACCAAGAGCGAAATTCTCCCCTACCCGGCGGGGGGTCCCGGTGTAGCGGAGTGACACCAACCACTCCGGCGTCGGCCTCCCCAAGGCCCATGCCGGAGTGGCTCCCGCTCCGCCGACTGGCGCCAATGGCCTTTGGCGTCATGCCGCCCGGCATTGGAGCTGACCGAAAGGCCTTCGCCAGTCAGTGTGAGTCCGCGCATGCGCCGGAGCGTCAGCAGCCGCTGATGTCACCACCGGCGCACGCGTGGTGGAGGGGGTCTCTTCCGCCTCCGCCATGGTGGAGGCCGTGGCGGCGGCGGAAGAAAAAGAGTGTCCCCACAGCACAGGCCCGCCCTCCGATCGGTGGGACCCGATCGCGGGCCAAGCCACAGTGGGGGCACCCCCCGGAGTCTGATCGCCCCGCGCCACCCCCAGGACCCTGGGGCCCGCTCGCGCCGCCTGCTCCCGCCGGCACAGAGGTGGTTTACACCATGTCGGCTGGAGAGGGCTGACAGCGGCGGGACTTCGGCCCATCGCGCGCCAGAGAATCGCCGCGAGGGGCCCGCCGACCGGCAGGGCACGATTACCGCCCCCGCCGGTTCCCGGGTGGGTGGAGAATTCCGGCCACGGCGGGGGCGGGATTTACGCCGGCACCGGGCGATTCCCCGACCCTACGGGGGGTCGGAGAATTCCGCTCCAGATGTGCAACGTGACAGACCTCAGCTAGAATGTACAGAGGCACTCGACATTCACAGTGAGACTACTGGTGACTCCGGTGACACCACGATACTTCAAACCTACTTCAAAGTAGGCTCTCCACAGGCAAATGCATTCCTGAATGTTTTGACTCTGGACAGGGAGCATGAAGAAACCTCAGAAGATGCAAGTAAACCTCAAATGACTCCAGACGGGGAGCAACGACAAGCCAAAACTGACTCAGGTGAAACAGACCAGACGGCAGATGGGGAGAATCGACAAGCCAAAGCTGATTCAAGTAAGCCGTACATGACTCCAGAGGGGGAGCACCGCGAACTCAGTGACGGCATGCTCAAGAAGACAGCAGATGCCACAAAGCACGCTGCCACGAGTAACTGTGTGAAGGACTCGTATTATCCACAGAGTGTGGTCCTTGAGCGCAGCAAACACGACAACAAAACCAACCAACACAACAACACCATCAAGGACAGTAACAAGAAGCGTACCAGAGGCAATGCTGACAACAAGCACGACAAAAACAACACCAATGGAACTACAACTGGTACGACATAGTACAACTCTGCCCATGAGGGACATTGTTACTGCTCAGCTCAGTACAATGACATACCATGGCAGGACGACACAGATTGCATACATCGCTACCACAAGCATCGAAAGAAAAAAAAGACTCCAAATCAGACAACAAAGTGATGTGACCACTTCTTGGTTCCTTACGCACAGGGACACTGAAGGCGTTTACAAAGCAATGCCACAATCAACATCACCACCTCACCAACCAAACAAGAGACTCGACCACAATAATTAATGAATTTTGGACTCATGCATATGATTTGGACTTATTGTTTAGTCATCATAACTTGTACATAGCATCACTTACCTTCCTGTTTTTGTTCAATTTTTTTTAACACTGTACAGAAAATATGTAACACAAATAAAGGGGGATGTGGTGATATGCATCACTGTAAATACACAAGGGGTTAATGTAAATACACGTAGACTAAATAGACACTAGAGGGAGCAGAGACATGACACACAGACATTCAACCAATAGGTCAGTAAGATAGGACATGACCAATGGGCATTCACGACACACACAGAGGTGACACTACCACAGGGGGGGCATTACACCAACCCATATAAAAGGACACGGCACACATGATCTTTCTTTTTCCAGTGGAGACACTCAGTGAGTACACAGGGTTGATTTGAAACACATCACACCCACCACGTGGATTGTAGCAGACTGGTTCGTCAGTCTGAGTAGCTATAGCAGGATTAACAGGAGAGTCGAATCCAAGTAGGAGAATTGTTAACAGTTTAATAAATGTGTTAAAGCTATCTCCAAGTCTGAACCTTCCTTTGTCAGAGTGCACATCAAGGAAGCAGCTTATGCTACTTCAAGAGCATAACAAAACAGCAACCTCCTCCGTGATTCATACCTGCCTCACTACGGGGTGCGGGCCCTGGGTTTGTAGTAACAGCAGGTCTGGCCCATGGGATGGAGGATGATGATGGCCGGCTTTCGGATGAGCTCTGCTGCTCCACATCATCTGACAACGTCTCACTCCTGCCCACGGTAGCACTTTACACCGTCCACCTGGGTGATCCCTCTATGCAATCTGGCCATTCCTTCACCCGGTCCCATCGTCCCACACTGGCCTGTTACTCCATGCTGATATACTGACACCAATTTTTACCTTGGTTTTAAAATTCTCATCCTTAAACCTTGGGGTGGCTGAGGTGGGGATAGTGAGGGAGAGTTTGAGCTGGAGAGGGATGGGGGTGGCGTGGAGTACCAGGGCGGGAAGCGGTGGTTGAACTGGGGTCCCTGGCTCGGGCCTGCCCTCAATGTCTATCCATCTCCCCCATCCCCTGCCCCCCAGCACCTCCCCAGCAGCCAACCCATACCCTTCTCACACAGCACCAAGGCTGGTTGCAACATTGTGAACAAATGTTTATTGTGAAGTGGTGAATATTTCTGCACAGGATTTTGTCCTAGCCCCCAATGCTATATTGTGCGCTGCACCCATGTCAACTTAACTGCTGTCTACCTTTCTGGCCTTACGGGCCCTAATGCTACATCTAGGTGAAACCAGGGGAAGGAGTCTGAGGCGCTGTGCAGTTCCGGCACCTCCCCTGCGGGAGTAACTGGCACAGGGCCCATCAGTTCTTCCTCCCTTGGGGTGCCCAGTGGCCCCCGGGCTACCCCTTGGGACATGGGTGCGACCGGAGCTAACCCCCAAGGCTCCTTCTCAATGCTCACGGCCATGGAGCATAGAGAGAGTGCCACATCACCCAGTGACTGTGTCAGTCCCTATGGGACTGGCCACCTCCCTCTGGGACTGTGCCACATCACCCAGTGATTGCGTCACCTCACTGTGTGACTGACTCAGGTTGGCCGGCGCCCAGGCTGATAGCCCCACAGCTCTACATTTGCATCTTCACTGTCAATTGGACCGCCCTTTCCAGAAATGTTCCGGCAGCTAGTCCCTGGGTTCAGGTCGCCCTCCAACTGTCCAACCTCGCGTCGATCCTACCTTCACCCGATGTACTGCAGCATGTGTGCGGTACGTTCCAGATAGTTCCCCAGGAGCCTCTTCACTAACAGGCCCAACCAAGGTGAGTGTCTCTGGGATGGCGGCAGGTGTTGGGGAAAGCTGTGACAGGAAGCCAGTGTAGTCCCCAGACGGGTTCTCGGGGGAGTCTCGGGCTACAGTTTGGGGGTTCTCGTCGCTGTCCGCTGCCTCGTTGTCACAGGTATCCACTTGGGGTTGGGTTCAGGAGTGGAGGACACCAGAAGGGCCCGCTTTGTCACCAGGTGATCCTGCAACACACAATACGTAACGCATGATTGGAGTGGTGGGTAGTGGCGTGGGGATGATGACGGGGTGGTGTGGGAGTGGTGAGGGGTTGGCGTGGGGGCCGTTTCACACGTGCCATGGTGAACCGCAACTCCCAGGGGCTCACTTGCTCACCCGATGCCAACCTCCACCTCGGCAACTGCACTCTCCCCCAGGCTCACCAACTAGGTTCAGTACCCCTTATTCTGCTGCGGTGAGGTGCTGCAGATCTGACCATCTCCCTCCGGTCTTCTCTCTCTCCTGGTGGTTATGCATCATCTTCTCCTGTCGGGGAGGGGGTGAGGAGAAGGGGGAGACAGAAAGTGGATGGTATTCGGTGGTCGGAGGCTTGAAGCACAGGGGGTGGGCAGCTGGTGGCCTCCGTAGCCAGGGCACCTGACCATGGCGACCGGTATGGGTGGTGGCATTTGCCGCAGGATGGATTGGATGCGATCACCATCCAGTTTTGGGGGGGGGTTTAACGGGTATGTGGAATGGGTGTTAGTGTCAGGGACACGGTGATGCCTACTGAATTTGACCGCCCTAAGTAGGTCATGCAGCTTTTTACGGCACTTCTGGCCGTTCCTTGTGGTGGGGCCCTCTGCCACCTGCGCCCAGGCTGGTGTACGCCAGTGGGTGCAGCCTCCTTCCCACCCCAAGGTACAGGATAGCTCGACTCTCCTTCAGGGCAACCAACAGGGTCTCCAGCTCAGCATCTGTAAACCGGGGTGCCGCTCTCCATGCTGCCATTATGTTGGCTGGGGTGAGTGTGTGTGGGGAGTGGAGTGCTAATATGTGGCTGCAGCTTGTCAGCCTCTCGAGTGTCAATCCCGACCCTGGCAAATTGGACACTGTTTTTAATTGGAATTGCTCGAGTTCCACGTCGCGCTGGTTGCGAGCCCAATAATAGTTCATGAATTGATCCATGACCAGCGGCAAGTCTGTTGTCGTAGAAGTCCACCGATTCAGTCCTTGTGTTAACACTTAGGGCTGGATTCTCTGATTTTGTGGCTAAGTGCCGGCGTGGGAATTGTGGAATTTTCCAAAAGGAAAACACAACGCAACACCCGCACAGGTTCAGTTACTTTAAATGGACTAGCATCTTCGCCATGTGGAACGCAATCAATTCCATGGAAACGGTGCCGGATTCGCTAGGTCCGTGACTGGCGCCCATGAGGCTCACACGCCAGAGCCTTAAACAGTCCTTCCGCACGCACACAATGTCCCAGCTAACAAGATGGCTGGAAGGAGAGCAGCACCACGGTTCACGGACGCTGAGCTGGACACCCTCCTGGACGCCGTGGAGGAGTCAAGGATGACCCGGGAGGAAGGTCAGCAGGTGCTGCCGTTCGTCGTGCCTGGGCGCAGGTGGCAGAGACAGTCAGCACTGTGGGCAACATCGCCCGGACTGACATGCAGTGTTGCAAGAAACTCCACAACCTCCTCAGGGTGGCCAGGGTGAGTGGGCTGGCTGTGTCCCTGGCAATAACCCCGCCCCTCCCACACCCGTAACCCAGCCCCTCCCCCTCGGGGGATGGCCAAACCCCAATCCTGCCCCACATGACAGCACCCATGCCATCCGCCATTGCTGGGTCCGAGGGCACCATCTGCCCAACCCCTGGGCTGCATGCATCGGACCGTCTAACGGTGTTGTATGTGTTTGCCCCCCAGAAGAAGGCTGCACACAACTGCCGGAAGCGGGTGAAGACCTGGAGGGGACCACCAGATCTTTTTTAAAACCAATTTAGTGTACCCAATTAATTTTTTCCCCAATTAAGGGGAAATTTAGCCGTGATCAATCCACCTACCCTGCACATCTTTGGGCTGTGGGGGCGAAACACACGCAAATGGGGAAATGTGCAAACTCCACATGGACAGTGACCCAGAGCCGGGATCGAACCTGGGACCTTGGCGCCGTGAGGCAGGAATGCTAACCACTGTGCCATCGTACTGCCCTGCGGGGAAGTCACAGAAGTAGAGTTTGGCAGCGGCGAGGAAGTGAGACCCGGCTTAGTTGCGGATCACCATAACACCTGTGTGGAAACCCTCCCCCCCCCCACCACAACCCCTCACCCCACCCCCCCCTCAGACCCACCCCACCCCCCACACCGCTCCCGGCCCACTGTCTAATCATACTGTGGTAGTATGACTAGGGGTATAACAGTACCTTGGAAGTGAGCTGCTATTGGTGCAGAGGACTCGCTGCCCATTGGCCCGGGTAAGTCATGTGCCTTTCAGCCTATTGGCTGAGGGGTAGGTAGCTCCGCCTACAAGGCGGGATATAAGAACCGGTGCTTCCCGGCAGTCAGCCTTTCTTCTGTACGTCTGCTGCCGGGCACACATCTTGTGCATTAAAGCCTATCGTTTGGATCTCATCTACGTTTCGTGTCCATTCATTCTGCATCACATACATGTCGACTTGTGTCTTACAGGACCTTCCGGAGATGGTGCCGGTCCATCCGGAGTCCCCTGCCCCCAGCCAGTGCCAGAGCCGGTGCCCCCCAGACAACTGAGCACTGATGGGGAGAGCATAATAAGACCATAAGACAAAGGAGCAGAATTAGGCCACTCGGCCTATCAAGTCTGTTCCGTCATTCAATCATGGCTGATATTTTTCTCATCCCCATTCTCCTGCCTTCTCCCCATAATCCCTGATCCCCTTATTAATCAAGAACCTATCTATTTCTATCTTAAAGACACTCAGTGATTTGGCCCCCACAGCCTTCTGCGGCAAAAAGTTCCAGATTCACCACCCTCTGGCTGAAGAAATTCCTCCTCATCTCTGTTTTAATAGATCGTCCCTTTAGTCTGAGATTATGTCCTCTGCTTCTAGTTTTTCCTACAAGTGGAAACATCCTCTCCACATCCACTCTATCCAGACTCTCAGTAACCTGTAAGTTTCAATGAGATCCCCCCTCATCCTTACAAACTCCAACGAGTACAGACCCAGAGTCCTCAATCATTTCTCATATGAGAAGCTGTTCATTCCTGGGATCATCCGTGTGAACCTCCTCTGGATCCTTTCCAAGGCCAGCACATCCTTCCTTAGATACTGTTCTTGAAAATACAGAAAAATATGTCATTTGAAACATGGAAGTCTGGCAATATCTGGTCTGAGAGGATACAGGGAAAGATCCCACAAAAGGTTAATAGCAGCTGCAAAGAGCAGGATTGTAAAATACAGATTATCAAACACACAGGTTTCATGTGGTAAGCTAAAGCAAAGGCTCACACCTTCATGGAATGTAACTATCTCAGGAAGTATCTGGAAAGGCATGGATGAGAGTTTCAATTGACGAATGTTTAAAACAGGCAGGTCTTTCAGTTAAATTTTAGCATACAGCTAAAAGCAAAGTCTCACACCTTAATTGAAATAAACTCTTAGTAAACAGCTGGAAAGGATGGAAGATGCTCAGTCGAATTTGGTGTAAATTCTAAAGTGTAAAATTCTATGGACATCAAGTCAATTAAAAGAAAATTGGAGACGACCTGTCTACGGGAGACACAATTTAAAGTCAAAATCAAAGGCAAAGTTATGAGCTGGGGACAATTGGAAAATTAAGCGATTCGAAAGCACAGAAGTGGAAGTAACACCTATTGAAACCAAAGGAACTTTGAACATCACAAAGGTAATCAGATCTGAGGTGATGTTATGCCCAGGATGAATGATTAGTTGTATTCAAGTGTTTGCATCGAAGATACTTTTTGACAATCAAAGGGAAATAAGTTAATTTACAATAAGGTTCTAAAAACTTGGTAATTGTGAGAAAGAGAATATAAACCCAGGGAGCAGCAGCAACAAAGACAGAAGACAGAGCAAAGAGAAACAGCAACAAGAGATAAGGGGAGGCGAACTCAGAGAGAGAGAGAGAGAGAGAGAGAGAGAGAGAGAGAGCTCGGTCATGGGAAAGACAAGGCAAGCAGCCGAGTTTAAACAGTTATACATCTAAGGAAGACTAGAATTTAAACAGGAGTCAGAGTCAGCTTAGAGATAGCTAGCAGAGTTAGCTCTTATAGCTCAGTACATGGATCGCCAAGACAGCAACAGAGCTAACCAGCGAATACATCCCAAGAAGACCAGAATTTAAAGAAGATTGAGTGTCAAGGTGGGCCTGAAGGTCCCTTCAACCAACAGGAAGGATCCAGAAGCAAGATCTTTTTTACCTTTCTGTAAAGAAAGTGTTTGCAGCTTTTAAAAGAAAAAATATAATAATAAAATAACTTAACTTAACCTGCAAAAGTGGTTTATTCCTGAAAGTCTACGTTACTTACTTAGCAATGCAGGACCCAGGACATCGATGCTACTAAGTGGTAAGTAGATAAAATCTTCGGTGAAGGTATGGGTTATACTGGGGGATAACTTGAAAATATAGTTTGACCTGAATGGCACCCACCGAAGCCTGCATCGGAGTCAGGGAGTGAGAATCCCTGTTCACCATTTAGAATATTGGCCCTTTTTGGTATAGGGGGAATTCTAAGAATAGTGGTGTGTTTTCAAAAACAATACGGGGACCAAAACTGCTCACAATGCTCCAAATAGGGTCTGATCAGAGCCTTATACAGCCTCAGATGTACATCCTATGTCTTGTATTCTAGCCCTCTCGACATGAATGCTAACACTGCATTTGCCTTCCTAACTACCGAATGAACCTGCATGTTAACCTTAAGAGAATCATGAACAAGGACTCCCAAGTCCATTTGTGTTTCTGATTTCCTAAGCATCTCCCCATTTAGAAAATAGTCGATGCCTCTATTTCTCCTTCCAAAGTGCATAACTTCACACTTTTCCATTGTATTCCATCTGCCACTTCTTTGCCCACTCCCCGAAGTCCTTCTGCAGCTCGCCTGCTTCCTCAATACTACCTGTCCCTCTCCAGATCTTTGTATCATCTGCAAACTTAGCAACAGTGCCTTCAGTTCCTTCTTCCAGATCATTAATGTATATTGTGAAAAGTTGTGGTCCCAGCAAAGCACACCACTAGTCACCGGCTGCCATCCTGAAAAGGACACCTTTATCCCCACTCGCTGCCTTCTGCCAGTCAGCCAATCCTCTATCCATGCCAGGATCTTACCATTAACACCATGGACTTTTAACTTATTTAACTGTCTCCTATGCAGCACCTTGTCAAAGGATTTCTGGAAATCTGAATAAATCACGTTCACTGGTTCTCCTTTGTCTAACTTCCTTGTTACTTCCTCAAAGAACTCTAACAGATTTGTCAGACATGACCTCCCCTTGACGAAGCCGTTCTGACACAGTCCTATTTTATCATGCACTTCCAAGTATTCCGCGATCTCATATTTAATAATGGACTCTAAAATCTTACCAGTGCTATCCAGTGCCACCATGCTGCCCCTCCCTCCCTTCTTAAACAGCTGTGTTACATTAGCCACTGTCCAGTCCTCTGGGACCTTTCCTGCCTCCAGTGATTCTTGAAAAACCACAACCAATGCCTCCACAATCTCCTCAGCTATCTCGTTTGGAACCCTAGGGAGTAGTCCATCCGGTCCAGATGATTTATCCACCTTCAGATCATTCAGTTTCCCCAGAACCTTCTCCTTTGTGATGGTCACTGCACTCAGCTCTGCCCCGATTCTCCTGGAACTCTGGCATCCCACTGGTGTCTTCCATTGTGAAGAGTGATGTATTCCGTTCCTCTGCCATTTCTTTTTTTCCTATTATTACTTCTCCAGCCACATTTTCCAGTGGTCCAGTCTATTTATGCCTCTCTCTTATCTTTTATATATTGAAAAAAACGCTTCCTATTTTCCTTTACAGTACTAGCTAGTTTGTACTATTTCATCTTCTCCCCCCTTATTGCTTTTTTAGTTGTCCTCTGCTCACTTTTAAAGGCTTCCCGATCCTCTGGCTTCCCACTAATCCTTGCCACTTTGTATGCTTTTTCTTTTGCAGCCCGAATAGCAGCCCTCTGCCCGAGACTCAGGATACCCTGGAGCTCGGGTCGGAGGATGTCACAGCTGTCTCCTGCACCCTCCACCATCCCAGGGACTATCAGCTCGGTTGGGCACATGAGTGAAGAGGCTCCTGGGACAATATCTGGTGCGCACCACACAACCACGTTCGGTACAGCAGGTGGAGGTAGGAGCAGCCAAGGGGCCGGACAGTCGGAGGGCAGGACGGCCCCAGAAACCAGCTGCCATCCAGACGGGTCCCGGGCTTCTGGAGCATTTGCCACAGTGCAGATGCAGTCAGAGACCAAGGGACCACAAGAGGGAATGACAGGGAGCATCCAGCACCTACAGGCACAGGAGTCCTTCCATGTGCAGGAGCAGGGGTTGGTGCCAGTCAGGCGTGCCACCCAGCCTGACACCGCACGGGTGGCGTCCGCAATGAAGGCATTAGGGGCGATGGTTTCGGCTATGGATCAGCGTGTCCAAGGCCTGGGGCATTCTGCGCAGGCGGTGGCCGAGGCCCAGGACAGGGCAGCCCTCTGACAGGCAGCCATGTGCCAGAGCCACCTGGTCATTGCAGCGGCGCTCCTCAGCATGGCCCAGTCACAGTGGGCCATGGTTGGGAACATCGGTGGCATTGCCCAGACGCTGGCCGGTGCTGCGCAGACATTGCGCGGGGTGGCCCAGTCCCAGAGGGAGATGGCCCAGTTGCAGCGTGATGTGGTGCAGTCCCAGACTGAGATGGTCCACTCCCTGTGCTCCATGGTCGCGAGTGTGCAGACCCTGGTCGAATCCAGAGCGGGCTTCCAAGGCTGGCTGCGTCAGGTGGGGGGTGGGTCGGGCCTAAGGGCATGGCTCTGCTCGCACCCCCGGTCCAATGGAGTAGCCTATGTCCCCTAAACTCACTGAGACAACCCTTTTCCCAAGCAACATTCAATTTTAGCAATTCTATAGGTCAAATCCTATTGTTGACACAATACAGCCCAGGCGACTAAGCCCAGGAAAACATCTCTAACTGGTTCAGGCAGGGTGGCATTAAGAGTTTAATGACTGTAAAAACACCCTCTGCAGCATAATTTATTTGTATATTTATTTGCCAAATGTGAACTGCCTGGGAACAGAGGAAGCTCCGAGGAATGTCTATATCTGGCTGGGCTGCTATGATTGACCTCTGATAAATGTTCCTGTTTCAGATCTGACACAGCCACTCGAGGGTGAATTACTTCCCTTTACTCTGCTAACCGTCAGTTTTTTTTAAAACCCAGAGACTCCTCAGTGCTGTATCTTGATCGAGGGCTTGTGGCAGGACCAAGAAGCTGGGGTGGGTGGGTGCGTAGGTGAGCAGCTAATTGGCGAACGGGAGGAGGACGAGCCCCTTGATGACACTATTTTTGACATGTAATCGTTCTACTAAAGAAAGGCGAGGAGAAATAGCTATGCAGAGCCCTTTACTCATGTTTCCTGATGTCAGTGCTGCCCTCCTTCCCTGGCAACGTGCACTTCTGAACGTCGCCGAGCTGCCAGACTCACATGCTCTCCATCACGTCCACCGCATGCAGATGAACCGGAAAGGAGCATCCAGCGCGCGCTAAACGCACACCACTAAAATAAAAAGAAAATCCGCACCCGCGGGAGAGGGGCACGCGCGCCCTTCACCAGGCGTGCGCCCTGGTGCCGAGGTTCTGTGAGCTGTGCCCGGGAAGTGCACGCGCGATCTGCCAACGGGTTTTTGAAACACAAACAACGAGCCTATCTCGCGCGCATCCGGAGGCGGTGGGCGGACGTGGCCGAGGGAGGGAGTGGTCGTGGCCTGGGGAGGGAGTGGGCGTGGCCTGGGGAGGGAGTGGGCGTGGCCTGGGGAGGGAGTGGGCGTGGCCTGGGGAGGGAGTGGGCGGGGCCTATACAGGGAGTGGGTGGGGCCTATACAGGGAGTGGGTGGGGCCTATACAGGGAGTGGGTGGGGCCTATACAGGGAGTGGGTGGGGCCTATACAGGGAGTGGGTGGGGCGCGGAAAGGGAGTGGGCGGAGCCGGGGAGGGAGTGGGCCATGCCGGGGAGGAAGTGGGCGGAGCCAGGGAGGGACTGGGCGGAGCCGGGGGAGGGAGTGGGCGGAGCCGGGGGAGGGAGTGGGCGGAGCCGGGGGGAGGGAGTGGGCGGAGCCGGGGGAGGGAGTGGGCGGAGCCGGGGGGAGGGAGTGGGTGGGGTGGCGGGCCAGCTGCCAATGCGGACGCGAAAGAGAGGAGTGTGACGGATGAAGGTGGTGAGAGAGAGAGAGAGAGTAGGGAAGGCCGGTAGACAGCGAAGTACATCGCACGGTTCGGTGGCGCAGCGGCTTCGGGTCATCAACAGCACTCACCTCGATGACTGGCTCCGAAAGCCTGGCTCGCTGAAAATAAAATCCTGGTCAGGAAAGCCGCAAACTTGGTCCGTCCGGAGAGGAGAGGGTGGGGGAAGCATCATGCGGCTATTCGGCTTTCTGATGAAGAACCCCATTCCTAAACAGGTTGAATATTACTCTCGCTTCTCCCCATCTCCTCTATCGATAAAGCAGTTCCTGGATTTCGGTGAGTTGGAAAGTGTTGTGTGTTGGGTGGCTTTGGCGAGTGTGTTGGGAGGTTTGTTTTGGTGTCTGTGATGTGATGGACAAGGCAGCTCGATGCACCGAGTGAGTATTTTATTGTCTGGAGACTGCGGGACGTGCCGCCTCTCTGCTTTTAACCTTGTCTTGGCTGCAGCTGGTCTCCCCGGCCACTTGGCTGGATTCAAAGTTCAGCCACGACAGCGTAACAACTAAAACATCCTCCATAAGTACCACAGGACTGGGCACCCTCTGGCATGAGTGTCACAAGTCCCCTTAAAAGGAAACGAATTAACTACGTTAACAAAACGTCTGGAATAGGGAAATGGATACTAGTTTCTTAATAATAGAAGTTAGCATATGTTTCAAACCAAACTTTGTGCTCAGGTATTTATGATCCTTGGGATAAGTTGAAGCAGTACTATTAGGACAGATAGTAAAATGCTTTATGGATAATAAAATTGCTTCTCTGAACCCCAAACTGTATTGCATATTGCAAAGTGTGGTATTCTTTTCAGAATGTTTGCAAAATGAACTTTGAGCTGGCTTTTACAGTACTTGTGGGAAATCCTGGCCGAGTATCAAAATTAAGGAATAATAATAATCTTTATTATTGTCAAAAGTAGGTTTACATTAGCACTGCAATGAAGTTATTGTGAAAAGCCCCTAGTTGCCACACTCCGGCACCTGCTAGGGTATACTGAGGGAGAATTCAGAATGTCTAATTCACCTAACAAGCACGTCTTTCGGGACTTGTGGGAGGAAATCGGAGTACCTGGAGGAAACCCACGCAGACATTAGAAGAAAGTGCAGAATCAAACCCGGTCCCTGGCACTGAAGCAACAATGCTAACCAATGTGCGACCCAAAGAAAAGATTTACTAGAATGGTTCTTGTGATGAGGGATTACAATTGTGTGGATTGACTGCAGAAGCTGAATTTATTCTCCTTCGAGCAGGAAAGGTCGATAAACATGGTTTGCCAGTGCAGACGCAATGGGTCAAATGGCCTCCTCCTGTGCCTTAATAATTCTGCGATTCTCTTTAGATAGCAGTTTTGATGAAGGGTTACAGAGCTGAAATGTTAAGTGTGTGTGTCTGTCTCTTTCTCTCTCTTTCCCTCCCTCATTAGATGCTGCCTGACATGCTGAGTATTTGATTTTATTTCAGCTTTCCAACATCTGCAGTATTTTGTGTCCTATTTCCATGACGTTTGCCCAGTTTCTTTGAAAATATGATGTGCGACCCCTACAGAAGACATTAAGATTCAGCCATGTAATGTGGGATCATAATGGTTTTCAATTTTGCTATCATCTGATTTGTAACTAATCAGATCCTATTTTAGCAGTAAATGGGCTGAGACAGGAACTGAGGCAGGTAGTGTTATGCTGGTTGAAGTAGGTTGTTTTCATGGCTAGGGCAAGAGTCCAGAATCACATAGGCCTTAAAGGTTCCAAGTAATCTACTTCAAACTGAGCCTGGCTGAGAGGAAGATTAAATCTGATGCAAGCGGAGTTTATAGACCAGGCCAAAGAGTATGGCTTAACTTGGGGAAAGTTGCTGCTCATCAAACTGTAGCAAGATGTATATTGGAGAAAGAGGAAGTATCAAGGTAGACCCTTAGTCCAGAGATAATGGATGGGATTCTCTGGTCTCGTCCATGGTGGAACCCATTGTGAGCGAGAATGGAATATTTGCTGTTCCAACCAAAACCCCATAAACTTTTAATGACACTGGAAATTCACAGCCACGAATGAGGACGGGAGATTTTGGCCATGTGGATAAAGAGAGAATAACATTTTTAATAATATTTTTAAAATAATGAATAATCTTTTATTGTTACGAGTAGGTTTTCATTAACGCTGCAATGAAGTTACTGTGAAAAGCCCCCAGTAGCGTCATTCCAGCGCATGTTCGGGTACACAGAGGGAGAATTCAGAATGTCCAAATTACCTAACAGCACATCTTTCGGGACTTGTGGGAGGAAACCGGAACACCCGGAGGAAACCCAAGCAGACACTGGGAGAATGTGCAGACTCCACACAGACAGTGACCCCAAGCTGTGAATCGAACCTGGGACCCTGGAGCTGTGAAGCATCAGTGCTACCTACTGTGCTGCTGTGCCGCCCTAGTAGCCACTGTTGTTGATGCTGTGGCTAGAAATGGATGGCTAACAGTCAAGCCAAGCGAGGGCTGTATTCCTGAGTTGGACATTTTTTCAAAAGGGCATGTGAAAGATAGTAGAGAGGATCTGAAGGCATTATGCACCAGCACTGTAGAGGATGCCATTGGGACGATAACTGGCACCATTTCTGTGCATGGCAAGATGAAAACTTAATTGAACAGATTCAGGCATGGAGTTGTGGGAAAGATGTGCCCAAATTTGGGAGATGACAAAATTTTTGAAGAACTTTAGAGAAGAAAAGGAAGTTGGAAATGTGGTAGTTTGCAAAGACTGAACAGTCAAGAATCCTTTTGTGGGGAGGAGTGAGCTGGTGGTGGTAGGAAAGGGTACAGCTTAGGGAGGATGAATCCGTTACATTGTCAGCTAAAGTGAAAGGGGGCAGGTAGGGAAACTGGATGGCCATCATTTTAATAGGAATGAGGTAAAGGGAACATAGAACAGTACAGCACAGAACAGCCCCCCCCCCCCCCCCCCCCCCCCCCCCACCGAACCTGGGACCCTGGAGCTGTGAAGCATTTATGCTAACCACCATGCTACCGTGCTGCCACATTGTAGTTCTTATGGAAAAGGTGATCTTGGGCAGAATGAGTGAAAACAGGAAAGAAACTAGTGAAAGATGGGCGGGATCCTCTGTCCCGCTGCACCAGTTTGCAGCGCCCCCACCGGCAGTGGGATTCTTGGTCTCGCCAATGGGGTTTCTCATTGTGGGAAGCCCAACTCCGTCGGGACATCCCTGGGCGTGGGTGTGCTGCTGCGCAGTGGAGAATCCTGCCAGCAGAGAATCCAGCCTGTAGATAGTGCAGGAGATTTAGCATGGCAGGATAAGAGTTGCAGAAGGCAACTGAACAATTGTTTTCAGTCTTGCAGTCAAAACGTCCATTAACTCCTCACACTTGTTGGAGGTGGTAGAGGAGAGGAATTAGGAGAAAGGGTGATTACATTTGCTTTCCATGATGATCCTGGGGTTGTGAGCAGTTTTGGGAGAGGAGACCAAGATTATATGGTGCTTGGTGTAACTCAAAGATCTGCTATTGAATGGCTATAAAGCTCTGTGCCAGATGTGCCCAAGTACATCCCTTGGATTGAAGGGGTTAAAGAAGGCTCCAAACCAGGTGTAAAGACTATTTTGTGCGAATACAAGGGTTTTACTGGGACTGAGGGCATTAAAGGTAGAGGTGAGCGAGTGTTTAGAACTCATCTGCGGAATCATCATGGGGAACGAAGAATCAAAAGCTGGAGAGTTGAAAAATTGAAAGTTCAGGTGTAAGTGATTTGGAAGAGAGGTTTCTCCTCTTGGGAGGAGGTTCAGAACGAAATGGGGTGGCTACCATGTTGAAGGCAGTAAACATCAGGAAATTGAGACCATAAGGTGGATGTGAATGAGGAAGGCCCTTTGATGTCTCTTTGCTTATCCATCCAGAAAATATTTAGCATTTTCTTCCATTCATCCCAACATCTTTCAGCGTTTAGTGTCAGAAGGCTTTTCCACTTATTTATCATTCTTTGTATAAGGATGTGCATTAAGATAAGTTTTCAGCTCTTTAAACCAGTGACTCCAGACTTACTTTTAGGTAGACTTAGGTCTACCTTGAAGTAGTTTTTCAGAAATGGTATCCATTTAATAACTTTTGACATTGACGTGAGACTCCATCTTTGAATTGCATTATAAAGTAAATAAAATTAGATTTTGAAAATTGACTTTAGCTAGTATTTCACTAGGAAAGCTTGTTTCTGTCGTGCGGAATGTGAAGTTGGGTTGTTTGGTTCGGTGCCCAGTAGCTCTTTGAACTCTACGGTACAGTGAATACTTCATTTTACGAAATCACACCAAGACAGATTTTGAAGAATGCAAACTAGCGCACAAGCAAATTGTGTCTTTAAAATTTTTATTTGATTGGTATTTGGTTAAGATTGAAGCGTAATTTTTATTTTCCTTGGTCACTGGCAATGTCCAAACTGGTGCAAACACTCTAAATCTTTTAATTCAACCCTCAGTTCAGTTGCATTTAGAGCATTTATTTTGCTTCATTTTTGTTTTAGTCTGTCATTTCACTTGTTAGTATTGAATTTTATCTGCCTCAGCCATTTACAGATTTGATCTAGCAATTTATGATATCCTTTGCTGTCTCAATAGTGTCCACTGGCAAAAGTGTCCCATTTCCACTGTGCATCTGAATCCAAATTGGTGATGTAAGTTAAAAGGAAGGGGACCAACAATGTTGTGGTGAGCAAAGCTGCTGTGTCTTCTGTTATACCTAATGTACCGGTTAACTTCTTGAAAGGGGAAGAAAAGTTTTGCTTCATTTCAGCAATTTTTAATTTGAAAAGAAATGATCTTGCATCATGCAATGTCAATCAAAAGTTATATATTTTATTTCATGATCTATGCTCTATGCAAATGGCATAGCCAGCCACTGAAGAAAAGTTCATAATCTAAATGATTTTTGTGACATCGAAAGGGACATTAATTTGCCGTTTATCTTTTCCTGGACCTTCTTGTTCCCAAAATGTAGTTACCGGGTATTCAGTTCCCATCAATCAACAAGCTTCACCAAAGTACAAGTAGCTCCCCAACAGATGGTAATGAATCTCAATTGTTAATTTTCTCAGAATTCATAGCAGCAATATCACACAGGTGATAGAATCAGCCCATCATCTTTTCAATGTCTGCTGAAATCACAGCAGTCTCTTAACATCCAGGGATGATTTGGTAATTTGGCAGCGGTTTGTTTGTAAAAAGGCTAAACCGATTCCATTGTTAACATAGGTGGATAATAAATGTCTGTAACGAGCAACTGAATTGAGTGGTTCAGACATTCCGATCAATGTCATCTAAATCCAGAAATTTTGATACTTGTTGAATTACTTATTGTATTAAGCATAAAAAAATGGTTAAGTGTAGTTACAAAAAGGCTTTACTGTTAAAGATAAGCAGTTATTAACAGTTAAAGAATGCCTTTCACAATCTTGGAATGCTCCAATGTACTTTACAGTTGAAGTCAGCAAATGTAGTGACCAAATTGCCCTCAGCAAGGTTCCACTGGTGTTGATTGCGGAAGAGATGTTTGCATGCAGTCCAGGAGAAATCCCCATCTATTTTTCAAATTATCCCATTGGGTCTTTTACATCCACCTAAGAGGGCAAACAGCATGCCCCTGACAAGGCAAATAGCATGCCTCTGACAGTGCAGCACCTGCTCAGTAGTCCGACTTAAACCCATGACTTGTGGTCAAGAGTGCTATCACTGAACCATGTTGTACAGTGTCTTTTTTGCACAGCTATTGCATGTGGAGAAGCAAGCTGGTTTTCATTTTCTTTTCATAAACAAGTTTTGTGCAGTAATTAATGATATTTGAGAATAAGTGGCAGATTTGTCATGTCATCTTTTCTTCCAATTGCAGTTACTTCAAATTTTTATATCTTTGGTTAAGGCAATTTCACACATGTTCCAGAACTTCTTTTCAAGAATCAGAAGTACAATTTCAAAATGTGGGTCACAAAAAGTTGAGGGAGCCAGGGTTCGGGGATATCATTAACACTGGAAATGAAATGAAAATTGCTTATTGTCACAAGTAGGCTTCAATTAAGTTACTGTGAAAAGCCCCTAGTCGCCACATTCCGGCGCCTGTTCGGGGAGGCTGGTACGGGAAGACTGAGGAAGACTGACTAAATCAAGCTCACTACCAAACATCCAGTGGGTCTGTAAATGGCAAATGATTATCAATTCACACTTATCTATATTGAAATAATGATAGGAATAAGGAAACCATCTACTTCTTGGAAAGTGAGTCCAAATGCTAAATCCGATAAGGGATCGAGGGATACAGATTCACATATGAAAAATAGCAACACAGCTGAACATAGGAATAAAACATTCAACAAAGCACTGGGGTTCATTTTCTCAAATCTAGAATTGATGAGCAGTGATTATATAATTTATTATAATCTTGTCTAGACCTTGGTTTTACCATATTTTAGAGTACTTTATGTACCCTACATATTATAGAAAAATGATGGGAGCATTGGGGAAAGTGCAGATAGATTGAAAAGGCTGACAACTGGACTGAGAGGGTCTATCTGTCATGAAAGGATGAATAGGCTGGGGCTCTTTATCTGGAAACAAGACTGAGAGGTGACCTGATGAAGGTGTTTGAAGGTATGAATGTGTTTTATAGTTATGACATAAAACTTACAACACAGAAACAGGCTATTTGGCCTGACTGACCTTTGTTTCATACAAGCTCCCTCCAACCTAACTTCACTTGAAAGGCCCCTGTTGATGCATTGATGTTGAGGAGATGTTTCCATTTGTGGAATAGTCCTAATCTAGCAATCATATAAATTAGTTGAGACATTCCTTTACTCAATGTGGAGCTCGCTACTGCATGGAATGGTTATGGCAGATAGATTAGATGCATATAAGGGGAAGCTAGGTAAGTGCATGAAAAAGAAGAGAAGGGCATGTTGATACTGAGATGCATGGAGGTGGATGGAAGCTCGTGTGGAGCATAGATATGCATAAATCTGTTGTGCTGAATGGCTGGTTTCTATGCTCTAAAATTCAAAAGCATCAATTTCTAGTCAGGATGAGGAGATATTTGCTGTATATTTCCTATATGACAAATTATTTTTTTCTTATAAATATTGTTTTCACCGTGCCCATCCTCCTTCCCATACCAAGCTATCAGGAAATCTCGTGATCCAGATGTTGCTTTCTGGACTCCTAGCTGATTGATTAATAACCGATGACAGTACTTTGGATTTGCAGGCCAATAGTCATAAATTCCCGACAGTCCTGTAGATTGAATGACTTTTAAATTCGTAATTGGTCAAAACTTTGGGAAGATACAATTCAAGTTGCTGTCAACAAATATTAAGAATGAATTCAAATGTAATTGTGGCTCCCTGCACATTAAAATAGCTTTAATGGATGTACTGTGATCACAAAATTGTTCATTTAACTCATTTGTTCTTTAGTTGAATGAATACATGGTTCTTTGCAAATATTTGAAGTGTATTAGTTCATCTGAACATTTATGCCAGGGTGCTGGCATGGGACTATGCACCTGCAATTCACTGTAAGATAGGTCCAAATATCGGTTATTGTACAAATGAAGATCTAATGAAAAATTAAAGGGGTAGTTGCTAGCCTCTTTATCCCATGGGAGTTTGAATTTACCAGCTGTTTCCTTTTTAATGGGACATACATTTGCAGTTTCTTTAAAAGCATCAATCCTGTGTGCCAAGTTTTCCTTCCACCATACCAAGCTCACTTTAAAATTTACTGGTGTTCTAGCTCCTTACTGACTATTTTAAAACATAGAACAGTACCCTACTCAAACCCACGTATCCACCCTATACCCTTAACCCAACATACCCCCCCCCCCCCCCTTCATAAGTCCCCTCATCAATGGGCCCAATGACACAGTGCTTGAAGAAGGAGCATGGATGTTGGAAATTAGATTCCCCTTTTTTGTCTGAGTCTGTATGTGGCTAATTAAAGTCTCCTAGAATAATGCCTCTAACCTGGCAGCAAGTCTCCACTCTTTCTCCCCACTATTGATTGAACACCTACTTTTGTTGCAAACCCCTTTTATCCTTGACTCTGTACCTTTTCATTGTATATGTCAACAACATTATTCTTACCACAAAATCCAAGCCAGAACAGAAGGAATTAACATTTATATTGCACCACATCATGTCCTTGGAACATTTCAAAAGTGCTACTTGCTAATGGATTAACGGGTAGTCAGGGTTACGTGGGTAAATACTTAAAAACAAATGTTAAAACAATTGACACATGGCAATGCTCAGTAAGCATTGCCAGAGTGAAAATACTCAGGGAGTCCGGTAATAATAGCAAATACTCAGGGAGTCTGGTAATAATAGCAAATACTCTGGGAGTCCGGTAATAATAAGAACAAAGAAAATTACAGCACAGGAATAGGCCCTTCGGCCCTCCCAGCCTGCGCCAATCCAGATCCAATGAAGATAGCTTCATTGAAAATCTTGAGGCAGTTTCGCCAACACTTCGGGTTGGGGCAGGGTGAAGGAAAATGCCGATTCGGGGGAACCACAGATTTGAGCCAGAAAGATGGGATGGAAATTTTCGGAAATGGGAAGAGGTGGGGATTAAGATGTTAAAAGATTTGTTTCTTAGGGGTCGGTTTGCAGGATTGAGGGAGCTGGAAGCGAAGTATGGCCACAATACCATCTGTAGTTTAATGTTTTACTGTAAAACCAGATTATTTGTTGTTCTGATTTAGTAGTCATTGTAGAATGCTATTTGCTTGAATTTTAGAGAAAGACATTTCCAATTTGTAACTATAAATGAAACTTCTTTCAAACAGTGGGGAAGCCATGTCTGTGGTAGAGCTTCTAACATAATCTGAGTTACACCTAAATGGGAAAATAATTTGGATGAATGCTGTACATGTCCCTTCTAGCATATAACCTGCTGGAACTTTATTACAAATTGAAATTCATTACAAATTGTAACTAGTGATACAATATTGATCAATACAATGCAATATTACTTTTACATGGTAGAGGAACGCAACAGTTCATTAAAATATTGTGGGTGGGATTTTCTTTTTGTGTCTTTTTGCCTTGGGTGTGAATCCCATTATGGCCGCTAAATCTGACGAGAGCTATAACGGTATTTGCATCGGCGAGACCGTGGCCTAAGATTTGCGCAAATTTACATTGATTAAAGTATAATTAAACGACTTTACCCCATACCTTCCTGCCCCGAAACATTAATGTTCCTCCCTGGTGGCATGATGTCATACTGGTGTGAATGACTACTGGTTTTGGAAAACAAGAATCAGTGTGATGACTACGCCAGAGGTGCCTGGAAGACCTGGGGTCGAGGGTCAAGGCTGGGCAGTACCCCCTGGCAGTCGTGTGGCAGGGGTTGGGGAGACGAAAGAGTGGCCTCAGATACTTATATTGTGGTGGTGGTTGGGGGCGGGGCGGGGGGGGGGGGGGGGGGGGGTGTCCTCCATGTCTGTGGGCAAGAGAGTTCGATTTTCTTTCTGATCGGGGCACCATCTGATGTCTGTGCAGCTCGGCTTGCTGGCTCTCCGGCCTGCCCCACCCTGCCAGAGTAACTGGCAAACCGCACCCCCAATTTTGTACATGACAGTGTCAGAAGATCTGGACAGAAAACTTGGCTGTGTTTCTGGAGAGAAAAATGTCAGTTTTCAGTTAGTACCTGACACTTTGCTATTTGTTTGGAAATCCCGCCCTCTGCCTTTCAACATTTATTGTAACTATCTCGTACAGATTATACAAATCTGTAATCTCCTTGGTTATTGTAATTGATTTTTTAACAAACCTGATTTTAAGAAAAGAACAGTGCACAACACTTGCTGGATATGATCTTAGTTTGTAATATATTTGTACCACAGTTGCTGTAAACAAACTTGCAGCAAAGCATTGACCTTCAGTACAAGGATATTTATAGTGTGATCAGATTGCAAATGTCATGTATATGTACATGTATTCTGGATTACTGTTGTGAACGAAAGATGTAGCTACATTAATACATTCAATCAGGGAAATTTTAAAAAAGGTTTGGCATCAAATTAATCTTATACAGTACCTGATAGGGCTTCTAATGGCTCTGATCACAGAACAATTCTAGGCCAAAGGGTTAAACTTTGCTTTTGTGTATACTTCATAATTTCTGTTAAACTAACAATTCTTTTCCTCAAGGTGGAATTGTCATTTGGATTGGCTTGTTACTAGAGTAGCCTTTTGAATTCCAATGACAGCCGTTAAAAGTTTCAAAAATGCCAACCTTTCTGATTCAGAGTTGCAAAAACATAAAATCAGAAAGTGGTGGAAAAATTCAGGATGCCTGGCAGCATCTGTGGAGAGAGAAACAGAGTTAATGTTCAGAGAACTTGAGTCCCGAAGAAACAGTAACTCTTTCTCTATTTTTAGATCTCAACATCCACACCATTTTGCTTTTATACAATAACCTCACATTGTTTCCAAATTTTAAACTTAAAATCACAACTAAATGAAATGTAATCAAGGTGTTTGTGTGTCTAATGTATTGAAATCGGGAAACAGTTATTTTCACAATTTAAAGTAAAATCTTCTATGGTGCTTCATGTTTCTGCTGTAAGTATTTATAACAATCTAATGTTATGAGTGCTGTTATATTTGCGCCTCTCTAGCAGATTACCTGGTCATTTATTGCTGTTTGTGGGATCTTGCTGTGTGCAGGATGGCTGTCTTTTTCTCACTAGCTTTGCAGTGGATGCCATGAGGGAATGCAAGTTGTCACATAAATGCAAGCTAATTTTTCATTGTTTATTACTGAATTGATCCAATTAAAATAAACACCACTTAAGGTAATTGGCATTGGACACTGAACAAAAAGAAATTGGCTAATTTGGCTTTTATGTAAAAGCTGGGATGGCAGCCTAGCCAGTCATACTGTTTTTGATCTCTCAGTTTTTGATTCTGGAGTCAGGATTCAACGGGGCTGAATACCCCACAAATGCATTTTATTTCAACACCTTGCAATGGGTATGAGCCCATATGATTGTCCAAACCCTGCGCTAATTGTGTGGCTATTGAATACATTTTTGCAGTAATGTAGAATGTTTAATTCCTTTTTTTTGCCCTCAGGCCTTGATAATGCATGCAAAAAGACATCTTTTATGTTCTTGCGAAAGGAGCTACCAGTTCGATTGGCTAATACAATGAGAGAAGTGAACTTGTTACCTGATAACTTGCTGAGCAGGCCCTCTGTGAGACTTGTCCAGAGCTGGTAGGTACATACCATACGTTAGAGATTAGCATAGGAATGAAGTGGACTGTGTTTTTATAGAATTTATAGTGAACACCAGTACAGAGAAATTTCTGTACATGAAATCTATTCAAAAATCTAATTCGCTGTACTAAGATTAATGTGGTCATGGTGAAATTATACACTCGCAGTATAAGTTTTAATATAGTTTCTCATGATTTAGAAGCAATTGTGTGCTATTTTCATAAATAACAGCAGATGACTGATTTAGCTAGTTATACTTTAAAATTAACATTGTTGAGAATTGATGTATTTATCCTGTGTAATTTTTTGGCATGATTCTATGATCAGTGTTACCCTGTATAGAAGTAATCTATTTTTGGTGACATAATATAGCACGCAAGTTTCAAAACTTGCATGTGAAATTGCCAAATATTGTTGAGGTTGACAAGCAATAGTTAAATTGATGCTCCTTGGGTTCTTTTCAAACTTATTTTGTCACAGTAGGAACTGGCAGATACTAGACTAAATATCAAAAAAGTATCTGTGATATTCCTTTTACAGCAACTCCTAGTCCCATAATGGCAAAGGAAAGCATGCTGTTTGTTTTATACTAATCTTACAATTTGAAATGAAACATACAGAACTTACTGATGAGGTTTTGCAGGTATTTGCTCTGCTCTCAACAAAAGTGGCATTTTAATTTTTTACTGGCAAAACCAAAATATTCTTGGCACCTTTCATACACTTGGGACATTTCATTGCATGAGAGGTAGAGACATGTAATGTATGATTTTACATTGTGGTTATGTGGGAATGCTTGTGGGTGTGGTGAATGTGATTCACACCAGATCATAACCTGTATATACATGTGTCTATATTGTACGTATATTGTAAGTGCAGTTGCACTATCTGACCTCCAGGGGGAGTAGCTCTGGGAATGCTTGAGAGTTGTACGGGCCTCCTCCCTTGGCTCCGCCCAGGACTCCTCCCCCGGGAGCTGCTGTATAAAGATCAGTGCCACAGGGTCAGCCGGCCAGTTCACCGAAAGTTCAACGGCTAACAGGCTGGCTCTGTTGTAAGTATATTAAAACCGCTATTCTAATCCTACAAGCACGTGTCCGTAGAATTGTTGGTTCCAACAATTTAATGTACTTAGGAAACAGTCGAAGAAATCATGGAAGCAGCCCTCAAGCCCGGACGCCTAGAACTCGACCCACAGGATGCAGAGGCTAAGGAAATTTTTTCCCACTGGCTGAGATGTTTTAAAGCCTACCTGGCAGAAGCCAACACCGCTGGAACAACGGAGGAACAAAAGCTCAGCCTACTGCACGCTAGGGTAAGCCACAGAATCTCCACACAGTTGAATCTGGCCGGTTACTACACCGCAGCGCTGGCAATACTGGACAAAATGTACGTTAGGCCCATTAACGAGGTTTATGCATGCCACGTGTTTACAACTCGCCGTCAGCGGCCTAGAGAAACGCTTGCTGAATTTGTAAGGGAATTGAACAACCTTTCCAATGAATGTAATTATCAAGCCGTTACCGCGGCTGAGTATAGGGAGCTTGCGTGCGGGACGTTTTCGTTGCGGGCCTTAGGTCTAACTATGTGCGCCAAAGACTGCTAGAAAAGGGGGCCCAGGACTTGGACACTACTGTGGAGGCTGCTACCGCTATGGAAGTTTCCTTCCGCAGACCCCGCGACCCCATCGTGGACCCCCGACCAACAGTCCCCCCGGGCCTGTGCAGCACGGCCCCCCAGCTACCGCGCTGCCAAAGCCAGTTACTCTGCTGCCCCAGCCAGCTACTCAGCTGCCCCAGCCTGTCATTTCTGTGGCCAAAGCCAGCACCCGTGGCAGCACTGCCCAGCCCGATCTGCGACCTGCAGCAGCTGCGGGAAGAAAGGCCACTATGCCAGAGTGTGCCTCACGAAAAAGGCCCCTGTTTTTAACTCCCCTGCAGAGAGAACAAATCGCTCCCAACACCAGCGGGGCCCGAAACGCTGCGGCCTACTCTGCCTCCTCCTGCCACGTGCGATCCATGGGGGCCGCCATCTTGGCAAACCCCCACCATGCGGCCGGCCACGTGTGACTCATGGGGGCCGCCATCTTCCTCGCCGCTCACCACGTGCGATCCACGGGCCCCATCTGCATCGGCATGCTCAGAAAGCTCACCTGAAGAATACGACTTTCTCGGGCACTCGCCACGCGACCCGCAACTCAATGCGGTCACCCTGGATCAATCCCGCCCCAAGCACCTAGGAAGTTCGATGGCGGAGGTCCAGATCAACGGGTACAGCACGCTATGCCTCTTTGACTCCGGGAGCACCGAGAGCTTTATACACCCAGAACTGGTAAGACGCTGTTCGCTTTCTATTTTCCGGTGAGCCAAACTATCGCCCTCGCTTCGGGCTCCCACTCAGTCCAAATCCAAGGACGCACTGTCGCTACGCTCACAATTCGAGGCGCTAGTTATTCTAAATTTAAACTTTATATCCTGCCCGACCTCTGCGCGCCACTCGTATTAGGCCTGGATTTCCAGTGCAACCTCAAGAGCCTCACCCTCAGCTTCGGCGGGCCCTTGCCCCCACTCACTATCTGCAGCCTCGCCACGCTGCGCATCTCCCCCCCCCCCCCCCCCCCCCCCCCCCTCCTCTCTTCGCCAATCTCACTCCAGATTGCAAGCCAGTAGCTACTCGCAGCAGGCGATACAGCCTACAGGATAGGGTCTTTATCCGATCGGAGGTCCGACGGCTGCTCAGTGAGGGGATCATAGAGGCCAGCAATAGTCCCTGGAGAGCTCGGGTGGTGGTCGTTAAGACCGGGGAAAAATTTTGCATGGTCGTCGACTACAGCCAGACCATAAATCGCTTTACGCTCCTAGATGCGTATCCCCTCCCCAGAATTACTGACATGGTTAATCAGATCGCCCAATATCGTCTATTTTCCACGGTGGATCTGAAGTCTGCATACCACCAGCTCCCAATCCGCCCGGAGGACCGCCACTACAAGGCGTTCGAGGCCGATGGCCGCCTCTTCCACTTCCTCCGGGTTCCCTTCGGCGTCACCAACGGGGTTTCGGTGTTCCAACGAGCAATGAACCGAATGGTAGACCAGTACGGGCTGCTGGCCACGTTTCCGTATCTGGACAATGTTACCATCTGCGGCTATGACCAGCAGGACCACGACGCCAACCTCCACCGTTTTCTCCAAACGGCACAGAAATTAAATCTCACTTATAACAAGGAGAAATGCATTTTCCGCACAAACAGACTGGCCATCCTCGGCTACGTCGTGGAGAACGGAGTCCTGGGCCTAGACCCGGACCGCATGCGCCCCCTCTTAGAACTCCCCTCTCCCTCATTGCCCCAAGGCCCTCAAACGGTGCTTGGGGTTCTTTTCATACTACACCCAGTGGGTCCCTCAATATGCGGACAAAGCCCGCCCACTCTTTAAGGCCACACGATTTCCCCTGTCTGCTGAGACGCGCCAGGCCTTCAGCTGCATCAAGGAGGACATCGCCAAAGCAGCCATGCGGGCGGTGGATGAATCCACTCCCTTTCAGGTAGAGAGCGACGCCTCAGAGGTAGCTCTAGCAGCCACTTTAAATCAGGCAGGGAGGCCCGTTGCATTTTTCTCCCGTACCCTATCCGCTTCAGAACTCCGACACTCCTCAGTCGAGAAGGAAGCGCAAGCCATCGTGGAGGTTGTCCGTCACTGGAGGCACTACCTCGCAGTAAGGAGGTTCACCCTCATCACCGACCAACGATCGGTTGCCTTTTATGTTTGACAACTCGCAAAGGGGCAAAATAAAAAATGATAAAATCCTTCGGTGGAGGATCGAACTCTCCACCTATAGTTACGATATTAAATATCGACCGGGGAAGCTCAACGAGCCCTCGGATGCCCTATCCCTCGGGACATGCGCCAGCGCGCAGATCAGCCGTCTGAAAGCCATCCACGTGGACCTCTGCCATCCAGGGATCACCCGGCTCGCCCACTACATCAGAGCCCGAAACCTGCCTTTCTCCAACGAGGAGGTAAAAGCGGTCGCCAGGGACTGCCCGATCTGTGCGGAGTGCAAACCGCACTTCTATAGACCAGACAGGGCCCACCTGGTCAAGGCTTCTAGGCCCTTTGAACGCCTTGCGATCGATTTCAAAGGGCCACTCCCCTCCACTAACAAGAACATTTATTTCCTCAACATCATCGACGAGTTCTCCCGATTCCCTTTTGCCATTCCATTTCCTGATATGACCTCCCACACAGTCATTAGGGCCCTGCATAGTGTCTTCACCCTGTTCGGTTTCCCCAGCTACGTGCACGGCGACCGGGGTTCGTCATTTATGAGCAATGAGCTGCGTCAGTACCTACTCGACAAGGGCATCGCCTTGAGCAGGACTACCAGCTACAACCACAGGGGTAACGGGCAGGTGGAGAGGGAGAACGCGACGGTCTGGAAGACAGTCCTGCTGATCCTCCGGTCTAGAAAACTCCAAGTCTCCCAATGGCAAGAAGTCCTCCCAGATGCGCTCCACGCTATCAGATCCCAACCTCTGTACAGCTACAAATCAAACCCCTCACGAGCGACTCTTCATTTTTCCTAGGGGCACTACCACGGGAGTCTCACTTCCGGCGTGGCTGAGGACACCAGGCCCGGTCCTCCTGAGGAAGCACATCAGGGGGCACAAAACCGACCCCCTTGTTGAAAAGGTGCGCCTCCTCCATTCCAACCCCCAGTATGCATTCGTGGAGTTCCCGGACGGTCGCCAGGAC
The DNA here is from genome assembly GCF_902713615.1 of Scyliorhinus canicula. Classification (NCBI taxonomy): domain Eukaryota; kingdom Metazoa; phylum Chordata; class Chondrichthyes; order Carcharhiniformes; family Scyliorhinidae; genus Scyliorhinus; species Scyliorhinus canicula. Next base: position 74,289,421 of record NC_052152.1, read on the forward strand.
ACAGTATCCCTTCGGGACCTGGCACCCGCTGGATCCAGCCCCCCTCCTATCCCCACTGAGGAACCCCTTACCCCGTTCCCTATGCTGCCGCTCCCTCGCACCCCCGATCCAGCAAGCTCACCCCACCGGTTCCACGCGCCAGAACCAGCCCGCCCCCAGCGCCCTCAGTCTCCGGTCGAGCCAGAGGTTTATAAAGTTCGGACGAGACCTTCCCCGGAGTCTGCCATCGTACCCCAGCTCTCAACACGCACCCAGCCACCGCAAGAGGCTGCAACCCTGGTGCTCCGCAGGTCGAAAAGAACAATTCATCCACCGTCAGACTAACTCTGTGAGCCACAACCCCCGCTGGGCTCGATTTTTTTCACAGGGGATGAATGTGGTGAATGTGATTCACACCGGATCATAACCTGTATATACATGTCTATATTGTAAGTGCAGTTACACTATCTGGCATCCAGGGGGAGTAGCTCTGGGAATGCTTGAGAGTTGTACGGGGCTCCTCCCTTGGCTCCGCCCAGGACTCCTCCCCCGGGATCAGTGCCACAGGGTCAGCTGGCCAGTTCACCGAAAGTTCAACGGCTAACAGGCTGGCTCTGTTGTAAGTATATTAAAACCGCTATTCTAATCCTACAAGCACGTGTCCGTAGAATTGTTGGTTCCAACAGTGGGCTTTTACTTCTGAATGTTTGTTTAGAGTTAATGGGCGGGTTCTCCGGTTCCCCAGCACACGTTTCTCGATGGTGCGTCATTTCCTATTGAAGCCACCCCATGCCACTGAGAAACCCATGGGTGGGGATGCGCTGCTAGTGGGAAAAAGGAACTCCGGCCAATATTTTCCAAATAGATGGTAGTGTAAGCAGACATTTTAAAATAACACTTTTCAAAAGTTTTACATGAATTTTGTGGTGGTCTTTCTCCAGTGAAAAAGCAGGTCACATTATTAAAATAGAACCAACAGCTAAACACAGGAAGGTATTCCCTGCTCGCAATAAAGAAGTGGAGGGTAGAGATATGAGCACAGACTCTCTGCTTCAGCAAAATGATCCCTTACCTTGTGGTCTGACGTCTTGAATGTGGAACGAGGAGACACTTTTGAACTTGGTCTCAGAAGTGCAACCAAATATTGCAGGCAACAGGCCATTTATTTGAATATGCAAAGTGCTTATGCCAATTTAGACATGGCCCCTGCATGCTTTATTTTTGTTGCTGATACTAAAATAGCAGTTAGCAACTTCTGGCCCTTAATAACATGCAATCCCTTCTGCCACATTGGAGGTTTGAAGGTTACTGAAAACCAGCTGTCAAATTTCTAGGTCAGGATTTTACAAAAGATCAACTTCTCGGGCGAAATTCTCCGACCCCCCGCAGGGTCGGAGAATCGCCTGGGGCCGGCGAAACTCCCGCCCCCGCCGTGGCAGAAATTCTCCGCCACCCGGGAATTGGTGGGGGTGGGAAACACCACCCGCCGATCGGCGAGCCCCCTACGGCGATTCTCTGGCCCGCGATGGGCGGAAGTCCCGCCGCTGGGAGGGTTCTCCTGCTGCCATGGTTTGAACCACCTCTGGTGGCGGCGAGCGGGCCCCCGGGGTCCTTGGGGGAGGGGGGGGCGCAGGGCGATCGGACTCCGGGAGGTGCCCCCATGGTGCCCAGGCCCACGATCAGTGCCCACCGATCGGCGGGCGGGCCAGTGCTGTGGGGGCACTCTCTTTCTTCCGCCGCCACCATGGCCTCCACCATGGCGGAGGCGGAAGAGAATCTTCCAGCGCGCATGCGCCGGTGGTGTCGTCAGCGGCAGCTGATGCACCGGCGCACGCGCGAACCGGCGAAGGCCTTTCGGCCAGCCCCGGCGCCGGGCGGCGGCCGTCAAAGGCCGCTGGAGCCGGTTTGAGCGCCAGTCGGTGTGGTGCTAACCGCTCCGGCACGGGCCTAGCCCCTCAATGTGAGGGCTTGGCCCCGCACCTTTGGGGAGGCCCGAAGCCGGAGTGGTTGGCGCCACTCCGCTGCGCAGGGACCCCCCCCCCCCCCCGCCCGCCGGGTAGGGGAGAATCCCACCCCTCATGTCTGACCAAAACCCAGTTGCTAGGTGTTGTTGTTGCTTGCTGAACTTCTTATGGAACAGAGTTCTGTATTTGGAAATATTTAAATATAGAACAGATTTGGGTGTACAGAAGCGATTCAATGGCATTTTGTAGAGAAGCGAAAGGCTCGAGTGCAGGAGGATTTTTTTTTCTATAACTGTAAACTAGGCCTATATTCCCTGGGGTTTAAATAATATGAGAGGTGATCGAAGTAAATAAATAACATTTTACAAGTTGGATGCTGAGAAGATGTTTCCCTTAGCTGGAGAACCTCGAACATGGAGTCACCGTCTCTGAATAAGTGATCAGCCATGTCAAAGGTAAAAAATTGCTTCAGGTTTATCTTTATGCCAGAGAGCTATCGGTGCACAGTCGTTGAGTACATTTAAGATACAAGTCAACAGTATTTAGCGAATCATGGAGTTATGGGAGTAGTGCGGGAAGATTGAGTTGAGGTAGAATATCGACCATCTCATTGAATATGGAGCAGATTTGAAGTACGAATGGTCTACTCCAACTCATAGTTCTTTTGTTCCTATGTGGCTTGTGAATTACTCACAAATTAGAGGTGCTATATAAAAATGCACATCCTATCAATCCATAACTCTTGCAGAAGGTGTTGAAGTGTAATCAACTTGAAGGTGATGGTAATCCAATCTGTTGGGCACATTGAAGTAAATTGAAATAAAGTGCGCTGCTAATATACTCATTTTTTTGAGGTGGATCTTGGATGATTATGGGAAGTGTACAGCCCTTGTAAAACCAACCAAAGTAACCAAGCCACAGGATCAAATATGCTGTCATAGCTGCTAAGTTGAAGCCTCCGTCTGGATGTCAAATAATTGGTCACCAAATTAAGCCTATTCACTTGCTGTAGCTGAGTTGCCAACCAAAGGGTAAGGGAGGTGGGCAAACATTGTGGTGGTGCGACAAACGCACGGGTTTAGGTATATTGGGTTATAAACATTTGGCAATTTAAGGGTTTAAAGCCTCGGGCTAGTGTCTGTTTGATTGCGGTAGTCATATTTTAAAAAATAATCTTGTTTTGCAGGACCAGAAAACTTTTAGGAGTCAGGTGAAATTGATCAGAGCAATGTTGTCAGCCTGGGCAATGGAATTATTTTTGACTAGGAGGAGTCCCTAAGGAGTGGGGAGTCCCTAAGTAGTTAATGTGTTTTCAGCACAGCATGGAGAATTCATTTGTTTTCAGCTTGGGTGATGATGTCATGACTGGGTGGATCTAAGGTATTCAGACAATTTGAGAAAGCTTTTTGAGGTGAGTTCCAATCTGGCTACCCTTTTGGACCACAGGTAAGGTCTTTTGCTCACAGTAATTGTATTTAAAGCAGAGAAGACTTGGCTGAGAAAAGCTGAAACAAACCAGTTGAAACAGCTTTTGAAGACATCCATTCAGAGGTCTGCAGGGGTTCTAGCAGGAGCCATATCTGTTCTGGAAAGCAAGTATTACTCTGTGCGATTGGGATGTAGGATGGATTAAGAGAGATATGTTTTTTTCATTTCTCGTTTAATTTGGAATAGCAATAGTAATTAAGGGCATTGTATTTGAGTAGTATGTTAAAGGGGTAATTGTAAGCTGTTTTTGGGTGTGATGTTAAAGGGTTTAATATTGCATTAATAATAAAGTTTTGTTTTAAAATATCAAATCAATATTTCTTTGTGTGATCAATCCTGGAGTAAAGTATTCTATCTTATAAAATAAAATATTGGGGTGTTGGTCCAGTATCCTAGCCACTGTTGGGGCCTGGTCTGGGATCATAATTGTGGCAAATCATACACTTATGATTGTAGCCTTCAAAGAGTAGATGGTTCAGGTACAGAGCAGGCACCTTTCAATGAGGGGTATTGTAAGTGCATCCAAAGTTTAAAATATCCTTGATATAAAGGTTAAAATGATACCGAATACATAAAGAAACTGAACACATAAAAGTATGGAGGAGATCTGAAAGAGAGAATAAAATGGAGAGAATAGATTTAACAGCTAACAAAAAAAGGAAACCAAAAGTACTTCATAAGCACTTTAAAACTAAAGGTGGGTGGTCAAAGGAAGAATGGGACCAATTGACAAAAAAATAAGATCTGTGGAGGCAGATTATGGCTCAAGTACAAGATAAGTAATAAAAACAAAGTCCTGGAAATTATCAGCAGCTCAGTCCGCATCTGTGGAGAGAAACAGAATTAGTATTTCAGGTTGATGACCCTGCATCGGAATTTCTGCATCAGTAGTATTTTGCTTTTGTACTAAATGAGCACTTTTCACTAGAGAAAAGGATGCTGCCAATGTAACAGTAAAAGTGATGGCAGACAAGATAAAGATGTAATAAAATTGGGAATATAATTTCAATAAACTTTAATGTAATTGGTTGGCTTATTTGTGGTGTGTGTGTCCCTCGGCCCCGTCATCGTTCCCGTTGTCTATTACCTCCGTAGCCAGTTTTGGTGAGTTTCAATTTTCATCTTGACCTACATGGGGACAAATGCTGCGAATCGTTCCATGGTGTTTGCCTTATTTTTGAGGTTAATTGAACAAGTTCATTTTGCATGGATTTATGTAATCAACATTACCCATAAAATGTTTTTGGTGAAATATTATGCCAGGTACATTGACCTCATTGAGAGTGAAGTCGTTGATTATGGTGTAACTGACTAAAACCTTTTTCTTTATTTCTTTCACAGGTATATGCAGAGTTTTCTAGAACTGCTTGAGTTTCAGAACAAAGGCCCTGAAGATCCTCCTGTTTTGGAGAAGTAAGTATCTGATTTGTTTCCCATTTTGATCAAAGCAGGACATGTTTAACAAACTAACTGGCTTCCATGCTGTCACTCCACTTTGTGGTTGTACATGACTCTGAAATCTGCCAGTTGACCTACCAGAAATGGTCCACTCCTTCCAACCCTATTTACTGCTGATTGTGTTGAAACCCTGGGCGCGATTCTCCGACCCCCACGCCGGGTGGGAAAATCGGGGGAGTGCTGGGCAAATCACGCCACACCGCCCTGGCACCCCCACACGATTTTCCCCCCCCCCCCCCCCCCCCCCCCAAAACGGCATGTCGCGTTTTGCGACAGGCCGCTCCTGAAAATCGCCGCTCCGGTCGAGCGGTGATTCTCCGGCCCGGATGGGCCGAGCGGCCTGCCGAAACCGACCGATTCACGCCTGCGCCAACCACACCTGGTCGCTGCCGGCGTGAACATCGCACGACCGCTGCGTGTGGGGCCTGTGGGGGGCGGAGGGAGGATCGAGCACCAAGGGCGTGCTCAGGAGGGGTCTGGCCCGCGATCGGTGCCCACCGATCGTCGGGCCGGAGTCTCTGAAAGATGCACTCTTTTCCCTCCGCCGCCCCGCAAGATCAATCCACCATGTCTTGCGGGGCAGCGGAGGGGAAGACGGCAACCGCGCACGCACGGGTTGGCGCCGGGCAACCTGCGCATGCGTGGGTGACGTCATTTAGGCGCCGCCAGCCGCGTCATTCAGGCCGCAGCGCTTTAACACGAGCGTCAAGGCCCGGCGTGCGAGATTGACGCGCCGCCGCTCCTAGCCCCCCCGGGGGGGGGGGAGAGAATAGGGGGCGAGGAGCGGCCTCCGACGCGGAGTGAAACACTCCGGGTTTCACTCCGGCGCGGCACTTTGTCTCCCTTTGGGAGAATTTCGCCCCCAAACTTTGTAAGCTTACAGAAGTTTAATTATAAATGGATTGTATTTTATATATTGAATTACTGCTGAAGATTCCCTGAAGTGCTTCAAAAATGGCAGAAACAAAACAAAAGATACAGTTGGGTGGGGGGGGGGGGGGGGGGATTTCTGGGCTCTTTTGCAGTGGGCGCAAATCCTGTTATGGCCACTAACTCTGGCGAAAGGGTCATAAGGGGATTTGGGCTGGAGGGATCACAGAATGAGATATAATCAGGTTCACACACTCCTGAATTTTTAAAAGAGGCTGTCTGTTTGTGCTCAAAACGTGGAAGCTGTTGAGAGGTTAAATGTGGTATCCATCACATTAAAGGGAATACTTTTACCTTTGTCTCTCAGATTTTGAACTTGGCATGCTGACAGACAGTTATAAGGAACTTGTTAAAACCCTCGTCTGGTTTGTGTTTCTCTTTCAATATGTGTCCTACTGGCTGGTTTTAAAATCACAGATTTTTGGTTTTTAACTGGAACCACACCCCCTGCTGCAAGCTGCTATGTGGACTGACCCGGCAGATCCCCTCTCATTTAGTATGCTCTGTGGCATAGCCGGGGATGTCATGTTGATGGACTTGGCAAGCAGCCAATCAGGCCATTTGAAATTCGGGCCTTGGATCGATTCTCGTTTTCAATTGGTGGAGCTTTCCAGAAACCGCTGGAATAGGAGAAGCAACCCGTATTTTGTCAGTTCTGTGAAAGATCCAAGCATGAAGCAGCTTTAAGGCACTCTCTGATTTGAAAGGCTGTGAGCAGGTTCTCCCACCAGGTCTGTAACAGGCTAATCCTTTGTCTAAATGGTGTAGAGGAAAAGCCCAGTCTAAGAACTCTCTTCACGATACAACCAGCATCTCTGCACAAAGATCAGACAAGCAGTTGAAATACAGAGTGGATGTAAAATATGCTAAAAACTCCAGTAATATCTCAGGAAGACTGTGTCCACCTGGTGGCACATGATAGAATTGCACAGACCTAAATTTCCTATGTGAAGGCAACTCGCCAGAGGAAGACCTAGAGCCTGGGTGTTCTAATGGATGGTAGTCCTTAAAATATCCAACACCTCACATTCTGAAGAGATCACCACCCACAAGGACCTCAACTTCAGCAGGAAAGATCTGTAAATCTTTCATGCCTCTTAATCCCTGTCATTTTTGAAACTTTCATATTCCCTTCATGTATCTGTCTTGTGTGTGTCTGGGTGGGAGGGTAGGATGGGTTTTCGGAATGGGTAGACAAGTAGGCCATTGATCCATTATTTCCATCATTTTCGTCTTACTCTTATTATAAATAAACAGTTTGTTAATGTTTTATGAATAAATAAGGTGCCTGTAACTCATTGGAGCAGTCAAGGGTTAAAGATCTCTGGAAAATACTCAAAAGTATTGGTTATTAGTTAATTCACTTCTGCTGGGACTCTGGGGTCTGTGGATCTGGAACTGATCGCGCCATCACCCAGGGTGTAGTAACACAGTTTAAAGGGTTTAAAAGCTGCAAATGGGAAGGCCAGCCAAACGTCCCCCATCCCAGCAAAGACCACCAACCTGAGCATCTCCAGACGCGCTCTTAGTACTCAGGAGGCAATTGTAGGGGATGGTACTCACCCCCTTGCCACCCTTAGAGTGCAAGCTGCCAGGCTGGCACTGCCAAGGGTGGGGCCTGAAGGCAAATCTGGGGGTGAGGGGGGGGGGGGGAGAAGTACTGGGGGGAAGGAAGGGGGTGCTGAAGTGGGTGATAGGGAGGGGTGCTAATTTGTTTGGAGGGCTATAGCAGCTAACTTGATGGAGGGGCTATAGCAGCATTCTGAGATCAGGGTGTCCTCCAGGAGCAGGACCTGTCAGAGAGATTATATTCTGCCCCCTCGGGTCCAACGAGAACCCCAGTGTGCCATTGGATAACACTGAATACCCACTTGAGGGTAAACATTTTCTAAGTGCCCTGCCACATCATCTTGAATAATAACTTCTAACATTTTCCCTATGACAGTTGTTAAGTTAACTGGCCTTTAGTTTCCTGCTTTATGTCTCCCTCCCTTTTTGAATAAACCAGTTATATTTGCATTTTTCAATCAAATGGAACCTATCCCAAACCTTGGGAAATTTGGAAAATTATCACCAATGCATCAACTATCTCACTAGCCACTTTTTAAGACCATAGGATGAAGTCCATGAGGGCACATAGACTTGTCATCTTGCAACTGCAACAGTTTGCTAAGTACCACTTTCCTGGTAATTGTAATTTTCCTGAGTTCCTCCCACCCTGCTATTTCTGAGATATCACTTGTCTGTTTTATAGTGAAGAACAATGCAAAATGCGTATTTACTTCATCTGCAATCTCCTTGTCTTACATTATTAATTCTCCAGACTCAATTTCTATGGGACCATCACTCACTTTGTTAACTAATTTCAAAATATCTATAAAACGCATACCATCTGTCTTCATATTTGTAGCTACCAAAGGATGTCTTCACAATGAGGTAATTCATTAATAATAATCTTTATTGTCACAAGTAGGCTTACATTAACACTGCAATGAAGTTACTGTGAAAAGCCCCAGTCGCCACATTCCGGCACCTGTTCGGGTACATGGAGGGAAAATTCAGAATGTCCAAATTACCTAACAGCACGTCTTTCAAGACTAGTGGGAGGAAACCAGAGCACCCGGAGGAAACCCACGCAGACACTGGGAGAACGTGCAGCCCGTCCGCACAGACAGTGACCCAAGCCGGGAATTGACCCTGGGACCCTGGCGCTGTGAAGCAACAGTGCTAACCACTGTGCTACCATGCTGCCCCTAATCCTATTTCATTGCACAATAACAGGTTTAGTATAGCCTGCTCTCTGATACCAAAATGTGGTGTTCTAAGAAACTATTCCGAAAACATTCTATGGCTTCCTCGTCTAGGTTACCTTTGTCCATCTGATTTTTGAAATCCATATGCAGATTAAAATTCCCCATGATTATCACTGTACCTTTCTCACAAGCTCAGCTCCCATTATTTCTTCCTTTCTACTCTGTAATACTGTATAATTACTGCTAGGGGGCCAATACACCACTCCCGCAAGCGACTTCATCATTTACAATCTCTTCCCAAACTGTTTCTACGTTTTGATTTGAATGATTCATCATTTGAACATTTTTTAACCTCTAGCCTTACCTCCAGTTTTTGTTGTCCCTGCATTCTCTGTCCCTTCCTGTCATGGTATGTTTATCACTTCCACATTATTACCTCTCTCGGTTGTCTTTTCTCTACTCTTTGATTTATTACATCTTCAAAAATGTGATCCCTTGCCCCCACTATTTAGTTTAAAAGCCTCTCTACTTCACCAGTTAGGCAGCTTATTGCAGAGAACAGAATCAGTCCTCCTTACTACACTGGCCCCTGCTACCACTATGTTCCTTTTTGCTCCCTCCACTTGAATGGTTTCCTGTAACATGGTGCCATAGTCAGTTTGCTTATCCATCCTGCGGTTCGCACATGTCCAAACAAGCTGAGAGAATCTGAAACCTATTGGACAATTGCAGAAGCTGACACTCGTGCACCTGTTACTTTTGGGTGTCCTAAACTGCCTCACTCGCAGTCGCATCCTGTGTCCGTGTCTGCAGCTCGGCCTCCAACTCAATGATTCTGAGCCGCAGCTCCTCGGGTAACAAACATTTTACACTGCAGACATGTTTGTTCTGGATCACACCGGCATCAAGTAGCTCCCAAATGCTGTACACTTGACAAAACACCTGTCCTGCCATCCTTAATGTGTTTTAATTAATTACATAATTATGTTATTCATTATTTAAGTTCCGTTTTTAGAATTTTAATTGTACCACCAGTTTGTATACTATTTGAAACTTTGACAGGAACAGTCCATTGCGCGCGCAGTTGCTGAAGTCCAACGATGATCCAAACGCATGTTAGCAGTCCTTGCTTCATCTTGTGTTGTCTGTTTTCCATGTAATCCTGGGGATGCAAGCATAGTATCTATTATTATTTTTGGTTAATATCTCTTTTTATTAGTCTCTCTCTTTACTCCAATTACCTGTTATGATTGTCACCATGTGCGACTCCCTCTTTTTTTTTTTGAAATACCATTTTGGATAGACAAGAAATGCAAATTTTTTAAAGTACAGAGACCCTCTCAGCTTGTGGTCGATGCGGGGAGTGGTCGGACAATTTCTTCGACCAGTCTTCTCTTAAGTCAAAACCATGGGAGGTTGAGGCTTATCTTAACCAGCCGAATTTCAGGGCGGCCAGTTTTATATATTTGTTAGCCGCAATCACATTTGGCCTGGGGTGTAACTAACTAGCATATGGAGTCGGTGAAGTGTGACTGAAGAAGAGAGGAAGGAGAAGAGAAACAAAAATGAAGTGGCATTGCTGAGATGTCCTGCCATGAGAAGTGGCGGGTAAGCACTCAGTTTGCATGGGGCAGCTGGGACCTTGTAGCTGCTGTGGGTGGTGTTCTCTTTCATATCTGGGGGCTAGTCTAACTGGTGGTGGGGGTCTCCTGCAATCTCGGGCGAAGTGTCCTGACTACCCACAGTTGTAACATGACCCACGGGGCACGTAAGGTGGAACAGGCTCTCTGGTGCATTGCTCCCTTGGGTATGGTTCCCTGGGATATTGGACTTCTACTCTACCCTCGTTGATCCATGCGGGTCCCTGGTTAGTCCTAAGTGGGTGCATGTTTGCTTCTATCTCGTCCTGATCTGTCTGTCAGTGTAGGGTTTGTTCCCATGCTCTAGAAAGTCGTTTCAATACTCAAACTTCATTGTGTGTGTGGTCTGCGGGGTCATAGTTTACACAAGCCTTTTGACCTGGGTCTGTGACATGCGAGACTAAGGTGCGGGACCATTTAGTGGTGTTCTCCTCATTTAGCTGTACGCGGTTCAATTGTCTGTAGACTGCCATAAAATGAATCCATAGATGACCAGCAAATGCGGTCGGATGTTCTCCCTTCTTTTCCCTGCAGTGATTTAAACCCTCGACTGGATCTCCTTTGTTATACCTGATGGCATCTAATATGGCTGTTTTCATTTCCTGTAGGGTTTCTCCTGCTACATTTTGGGGTTCTGGCAAAGCTGATCTTGCGGACTGGCCAAGACTCATAGCTATTAGCTTTACTTCCTCCCTCTCATCTGGGCCGTACATAACTTTTTGTTGGTGCACCTCATCAAAGAAGCTGTGCAGGTCTGCAGTGGGCTGGAATGGACTAATTTTCGTGCAAGCTTCTCTTGGGTTATGGATAGCGGGGTGGTGTAAACGCTATCAGGCGCATCCTGATCCGATGACTTGTGTTGTGTGGTGACCGGATTCATGGGGGTCGAATTGTGAGTGGGGGTGTGTGCTGCCTGTGCAGTCGGTGCTGTGGGTGCTTTTCTTTTCGGGGCGTGGGGGGCTCGATTTTGATTTCCCTTGTCCTCTATGTATCATTGGGCGCTTTTGTTGAACTCTTGCCAATTGGGAGCATCTTCCTCATCTAAATCCTGCCCGAAAGTGTACCTGAAGCCATTCTGTACTGAGAGTAGTGACTAACTTTTCTATCTTCTGTCGGCATTTAGCATGGTCAACGGTACTCTGCCTCTGTTCCTTAGTGGAGCTGTGGAGCGCTCTCAAAGCTGCTGTTAAATCTGCGCATTTGCTAGTTAGCTGGGCAACCTGTTCTGTTTCTTCTCTCACCAGGACTGCGTGCTGTGTATCTTGGTAGGCTTTATCGTACTGGGTCTGGAAGCTACTAAGGTGTACTAGAGAAGATTGATGTGCACGTTTTACATCGGCCATTTCCTTATCCTTAGCTGCTAACTGTTCCTGGAGTTGCTCAATTATCTTCTTGCTATTGTTACTGTTTCCTCGTTCTTTTCTTCCTTCTCAATTAACTGCCTACGGAGCGTCTTCACGACTTACTCTGTGCCTCGCAACTGTGCCAAACAGGACACTATTGCCATCAGCTTTCTGACTTTCCCTACATTTTTCTTGTGGACCTCGCTTAGGTTCTCCCACCAAATTTGTCCTATCTTTCCTGGTCCTGACTCCTCATTAACGCAAAAATTCAACCAAAGGGGCCATCCTTTCCCCTTTAAGTATTTCCTTAACTCTTCCTCCCATATGGGGCATTGCTCTGCTCTGTTGGTCGCTGCGACCTCGGGTTCCTGTGGATTCATCAACCTTCCATTGCTTTAGCGGCCATTACTTCTCTCATCTCTTTCTCTACTTTTAATTTGGCACAGGGGAATAAGGTGGCGATTTGAACAGTGGGTATGGCTTACGCTATTTTCCGGTTCACAATCCCTCGATAGTGGTACATAATTCTAACGTGTTTACCTTACTCTTCCTGTTAGGTACACATGCGGGTTAGTACACACTTCCGAAATTCGGTTATTTGGTCGATATGGGACTTGCACTTGTGGTTCTTTCTCTTTCTCACAATTGGATTCAAAGTTTGTGGGTTCTCTCGGAGTGACAGTCATTTCTAATCTAGTTCCGTCAGAGTTTGCCAATAATGTTGCCAATAAGGTTGATGAACCACAAGCCTTCACTTATAATCGATTAAATGACCATACAACCAGTTAGTTCGTTCAAAAGATGATTTATTTACATACACAAGAGTTATCTCGACATGCAGACACAATATCTACTACGAGTTAAACTACACCTATCAGCTACAATAACCTATACTTAACTTCAGGGCGATTGGCACTGTGCAGATGGATAAGGCATTTATCTGGATTTCACTTGGCTGGTTCGAAGAAGGTGGCTCTGTCTCTGCTAGGCTCATCCGTCAGGTAGCGTTTGTTGGTCTTGAACTCGGCTGGCTGTTCCTGCTACGATTGGGTTGGCACAGGCCGGATCCAAAAGAGACCGAACACATGGCTGTGCTCTCTTTTATCCATCTGCGATTTTGCGCTCTTTGGGGCGGTCCTTAACTTTGGACCCAATTGTTCGACAGTGCTCTGATCACTCTTTGATTTCGGCCAATAATGGGGCGGGTGCCTTGGTAGCTGGGCGGGTCCTTAGCAGTCATTGACCTTGGCAATTGTGCTTTCTGAGTAAGGGAGTGGCGCCGATCAGTCTGTCGCTGTACTGGTTGCTTGATTGGAGTCCTATTATCCTGGGAAAATGGGCCATTGAAATGTAAATGAGCGGGGGTTTTGGTCAGGCCTGGTTACCTGTGTTTTAGATACACATAGGCTGTGTATCTGTCTGAGTCCTGACAATCTAGAGTGAACTGGTAGGGAAATAATTCATCAATGGCATTCCGTCCATTATAAGGGCAGAAGTGGAGATATTTGCCAATGATGGTATGCTGTTCAGTTCCATTTGCAGCTACTCCGATGATGAAACAGGGCAGCATTTTCTGGTCCCACCTATCCAGTGTCAGGATCGTCCAGTTCTGTCGAAAGTCAGTGGACTTTTAGCTGGACAGACAAATCGCCCGTGGTGGGTCCCATCACGGTGGGGCTGGAGCATCCCTGTCACTGTCTCTGCTTGTACCAAGCAGGGCTGGAAAATCCCGGTCACTGTCTGTGCTTGTACGCAGCAAAGACTGGGTTGTCGAATCTCCTGTGTCGGGTCCCATCAAGGTGGGGCCGGAAAATCCCAGTCACTGTGCCTGTATGCAATAAAACCTGGCTAATCTTTTTCTCTGTAAATTTAGAGTACCCAATTCCTTTTTTTCCAATTAAGGGGCAATTTTAGCATGACCAATCCACCTACCCGACACATCTTTTTGGATAGTGGGGGTGAGACCCATGCAGGCACTGGGAGAATGTAACCTAGCTAATATTCAAGTGGCTAGTAATAGTTGTGTCAAGTTGCTAAGCGTCGACCATCTTCAACAAGAGAGAGTTATTACTGCCTTCAAATGCCCATTATCCAGGTTCCGAGGATGACCATTGACAAAGTTAACTGGGCCATTCATATACATATTTAGTTAGAAGAGCAGGTTGGAAGCTGGGTTTTCTGCAATTGAGTTCCTATCAATTCTTGACTCCGTAAAACTATCTACAAGGCACAAGTCATTGGAATACTCGCCACATGCCTGGGTGAATGCAGTTCCAAAAAGCTTGACACCATCCAGGAAACAGCAGTCTGCTTGATTGCCTAGCCACCACTTTAAGCCTCCACTCTTTCCCACCACTGGCTCACTAGCTGCATTGTGTATCATCTGGAAAATGCACTACAGAAATGTGCCAAAGCTGCTTCAGCAGTGCCTCTCAAAACAACAACCTCTACAATGGCGTCAGTTGCATGGAAGCACCACCTGCAACTTTCCCTCCAAGTGATTCCCCATCCTGACCTGGAGAAATGTTGCCAATCCTTCATCATTGCTTAGTCAAAATCCTGGAACTCCCAACCCAGCATCACTGTCAGGGTACCTTCCGTACAGGATTGCAATGGTTTCAGAAGACAGCTCCCCACCCTCTTCTTAGAGCAATTAGGGATCAGCAAAATGTTGGATTTGTCTGCAATGTTCGCATTTTGTAAATAAATTAAGAATAACATTCGATTCGGATGTGTGGAATTATTGAGTTTGAAGAATATATTGGTATGGATGAGAATATATTGACACGGTTGAAGATTCCAGCAGGGAAAAGGCTGAGACCAGGGTATATTCTTCTTTAGCAGTTCTCTGCTAAAGGCAGTCTGGTGTACTGTGTCACTACCTCCATCACAGGAATGGCAAGGAGGTGGGTCCCAAATCCAATCCAGCTGGAATGAGGATCAAACTCCGTGCTGTTGGCACCAATTTGGTCCACACTAGCTAACTGTTCCCTCAAGGAGAGCTAATTGCTGTGGCAGCATATACGTTTACCTGCATGTTGTAGCCTGGATAGTCATGGTAGAAGTTCCAATTTCTTTCCATTGTATGGCTAGCCAAGAATTTCTCTCGCTCTTACCGACAATCATTCGTATATGTTGGAAGGATTTACTTTTTTTGATAGAGTTAAAGTACCCAATTATTTTTTTCCAATTAAGGGGCAATTTAGTGTGGCCAATCCACCTAGCCTGCACATCTTTGGGTTGCTGGGGTGAGACCCACGCAAACACGAGGTGAATGTGCAAACTCCACACGGACATTGGGCCGGGGTCGAACCCGGAACTTCGGATTCATGAGACAACAGTGCTAACCACTGCACCATCGTGCCGCTGAGTTGGAAGGATTTACAAGTTGAACTCAACCATTTGACCATATTATGAATGCACCTTTCTTGGCCATTTCAGTACTGGGTGGGACTTGAATCAGGAGCTTCTAGCTCAGAGACAGGGACACTACCCACTGTGCCATAAGCACTCCACAAAGGCATATATGGTGGTATTATGGAAATTGAAGTAGGTGGCTTTTGTGATAGAGATGATATGGAGTCAGAGCTCCGCTCAAGTATATTGAAGTTGCAACCTAGTTCATCCACACATTGTGGCCAGTGAGGACTGGAACTAGTAAACTGATTTTTATTTGGGGAGGGGAGCGGGCGGGGGGGAGAAACTGGGTGAAGGAAAACATTAAAACAAATGTTCTGCAGATGCTTTTGCTATCCTTCTGAAATTTTTAATTTGAAGTTGTATTATTGTGTGTCCTTCCATTACATAGCTTTTGTTTACCTAATATTTAAACTTGGTTGCATATCTTTCTTGAAATGACTGATTTTTCTACCTCAGTTTTCTAGAATCTCTGATTAAAATCCGAAATCGACACAATGATGTAGTGCCAACCATGGCGCAAGGTGTTATTGAATACAAGGAAAAATACGGCTTCGATCCATTTATTAGTAGTAACATTCAATATTTTCTGGACCGTTTCTACACCAGCCGTATTTCATTTCGGATGCTTATCAATCAACACAGTAAGTTTGTTGTCTTGTAATAAAGTTAAAAGCTTATTAAAATATCGTCTATGAAAGAGAGATGCTTTTCCGGCTAGTTTGTTTAAAAAAAAAATTTTTATTAAGATTTTCAAAAACATATCAAAAACATAAAATAACAGCAAGAAAACCGTATTAACAACAACAAAAAGAAATAACACAATAACCCCCAAAACTAACCACCACCACCCCCCCCCCCCCCTCCCGAGTAACTTAAAAAAAGAAGAAATAGATAAGCACCCAGCATATTCAATAAACACATATACACATTTCTCCCTTCCCCTGCAATAAACCCCCTCCTCCCGGGTTGCTGCTGCTGCCGGCCTATTTTCCTACCGTTCTGCCAGGAAGTCAAGGAAAGGCTGCCACCGCCTAAAGAATCCCTGTGCTGATCCCCTCAGGGCAAATTTCACCTTCTCCAATTTGATGAACCCCGGAATATCATTGATCCAGGCCTCCACGCTTGGGGGCCTCGCATCCTTCCATTGAAGCAAAATCCTCCGCCGGGCTACTAGGGACGCAAAGGCCAGAACACCGGCCTCTTTCGCCTCCTGCACTCCCGGCTCCACTGCAACCCCAAAAATTGCGAGTCCCCAGCCTGCCTTGACCCTGGATCCTACCACTCTTGACACCGTCCTTGCTACCCCCTTCCAAAATTCCCCCCAGCGCTGGGCATGCCCAGAACATATGGGCATGGTTCGCTGGGCTCCCCGAGCACCTAGCACACCTGTCTTCGCCCCCGAAAAACCTACTCATCCTCGTCCCGGTCATGTGGGCCCTATGCAGCACCTTAAACTGTATGAGGCTAAGCCTCGCACAGGAAGAGGAGGAATTCACTCCCTCCAGGGCATCCGCCCACGTCCCCTCCTCAATCTCCTCACCCAGCTCCTCTTCCCATTTACCCTTCAGCTCCCCCACCTGAAGCCTCATCCACCTCCTGCATGACGTGGCACATGTCCAAAATCCTCCCCCCTCCAACCCACACCCCCGAGAGCACCCTGTCCCGTACCCCACATGGAGGCAGCAGAGGGAACCCCTCCACCTGCCGCCTGGCAAACGCCCTAACCTACATGTACCTAAACATGTTCCCCGGGGGAGCCCAAACTTCCCCTTTACCTCACCCAGGCTCTCAAACCTCCCATCCACAGACAGGTCCCTCAAACTCCTAATACCTACCCTATGCCAGCCAAGAAACCCACCATTGATGCTCCCTGGAACAAACCGGTGGTTCCCCCGTATCGGGGACTCCATTGAGCCCCCCACCTCCCCCCTATGCCGTCTCCATTGCCCCCAGATTTTGAGGGTAGCCGCCACCACCGGGCACGTGGTCTACCTCGTTGGAAGGAGTGGCAACGGCGCCGTTACCAGCGCCTCCAGGCTCGTGTCCACGCAGGACGCCATCTCCATCCTCTACCATGCTGCCCCTTCCCCGTCCATTACCCACTTACGCACCATCGCTGCGTTGGCAGCCCAATAGTAACCACAGAGGTTGGGCAACGCCAGCCTCCCCATCTCTGCCCCGCTCCAAAAACACCCTTCTCACCCTCGGAGTCCCATGCGCCCATACAAATCCCATAATACTCCTATTGACCCTCCTAAAAAAGGCCTTCGGGATAAGGATGGGGAGGCACTGGAACAGGAACAAAAACCTTGGGAGCACCGTCATCTTGACGGACTGCACCCTGCCCGCCAGTGACAGCGGCAACATGTCCCATCTTTTAAACTCCTCCTCCATTTGCTCCACCAGCCTAGTGAGGTTAAGTTTGTGAAGGGCCCCCCAGCTCCTAGCCACCTGGACTCCCAGGTACCGAAAGCTCCTCCCTGCCCTTTTCAGTGGGAGCCTACCAATCCCCCCCTCTTGATCCCCCGGGTGCACGACGAACAGCTCACTCTTACCCAGGTTGAGCTTGTACCCAGAAAAGCCCCTAAATTCCCTAAGGATCGTCATCACCTCCGGCATTCCCTCCACTGGGTCCGCCACATATAGCAACAAGTCATCTGCTTATGACACTCGGTGCTCCTCCCCACCCCGCACCAGACCCCTCCAATTCCTCGACTCCCTCAACGCCATGGCCAGGGGCTCAATTGCCAACGCAAGGGGGACAGGGGACACCCCTGTCTCATCCCCCGGTACAACCGAAAGTACTCCGATCTCCTCCTTTTTATGGCTACGCTCGCCATCGGGGCCTCATATAACAGCCTCACCCAACTAACAAACCCCTCCCCGAACCCAAACCTTTCCAGCACCTCCCACAAGTACCCCCACTCAACCCTATCAAAGGCCTTCTCCCCGTCTAACGCTACCCCTCCCCTCCCCTCCCCTTCTACCGCCGGCATCATAGATTCATAGAATTTACAGTGCAGAAGGTCGTCATTCGGCCCATCGAGTCTGCACCGGCTCTTGGAAAGAGCACCCTACCCAAGGTCCACACCTCCACCCTATCCCCATAACCTAGTAACCCATCTAACACTAAGGGCAATTTTGGAGACTAAGGGCAATTTATCATGGCCAATCCACCTAACCTGCACATCTTTGTGACTGTGGGAGGAAACCGGAGCACCCGGAGGAAACCCACGCACACTCGGGGAGGATGTGCAGACTCTGCACAGACAGTGACCCAAGCCGGAATTGAATCTGGGACCCTGGAGCTGTGAAGCGATTGTGCTATCCACAATGCTACCGTGCTTCATTATAACATTCAGAAGCCTACGTATATTGGTATTCAGCTGCCTTCCCTTCACAAACCCCGTCTGGTCCTCAAGAATGACCCCCGGCACACAGTCCTCTATCCTTGTGGCCAAGATCTTCGCCAACAGCTTGGCATCCACATTTAACAACGAGATCGGCCTATATGATCCACACTGCAGGGGGTACTTGTCCCATTTAAGGATCAAGGAAATCAGCACCCCTGACATAGTCGGGGGCAAAGCCCCCCCCCACCCCCCTCCCTTGCCTCGTTAAAGGTCCTAACCAACAGGGGGCCCAGTAGGTCTGCATACATTTTGTAAAATTCGACCGGAAACCCATCCGGCCCCGGCACCTTCCCTGACTGCATGCTACCTATCCCTTTGACCAGCTCCTCCAGCTCAATCGGCGCCCCCAGCCCCTCCACCTGTCCCTCCTCCACCTTCGGAAATCTCAGCCTGTCCAAAAAGCGCCCCATTCCCCCACCTCCACCGGGGGATCGGACCGGTACAATTCCCCATAAAAGTCCCTGAAGACTCCATTAATGTCCTCCCCCCTTCGCATCACATTGCCTCCCCTATCCGTCACTCCACCATTCTCCCTGGTCGCGTCACGCTTTCGAAACTGATGCGCCAGCGTCCTACTTGCCTTCTCCCCATATTCGTACACCGCTCCCTGTGCCTTCCTCCACTGAGCTTCTGCCTTTCCGGTGGTCAACAAGTCGAACCTGGCCTGAAGGTTACGTCGCTCCCTCAACAGTCCCTCCTCTGGAGCCTCCGCGTATCTCCTGTCCACCCTCACCAACCTCTCCCTCTCTCTTTGCTCTCCCCTCTCTCTATGGGCTCGGATGGAAATCAACTCCCCTCTAACCACCGCCTTCAATGCTTCCCAAACCGTCCCCACCCGGACCTCCCCATTATCGTTGGCCTCTAAGTACCTCTTGATACACCCCCGAACCCGCCTGCCCACCTTCTCATCCACCAGCAGTCCCACCTCCAGGCACCAGAGCTGGCGCTGTTCCCTCTCCTCCCCCAGCCCAAGGTCTAGCCAGTGCGGGGCGTGGTCCGAAATGACTATGGCCGAATACTCGGCATCCTCCACCCTCGAAATCAGCCCCCTTCTCAGGACAAAAAAATCGATCCGGGAATAGGCTTTATGCACGTGTGAAAAAAATGAATACTCCCTGGCCCTCGGCCTCACGAACCACCACGGATCCACCCCTCCCATCTGGTCCATAAACCCCCTCAACGCCTTAGCCGCCGCGGGCTTCCTGCCCGTCCTGGACATGGATCGATCCAATGGGGGATCCAGCACTGCGTTAAAGTTCCCCCCCAGTATCAAGCTCCCCATCTCTAGATCCGGAATGCGGCCCAACATGCGCCGCATAAAACCCGCATCGTCCCAATTTGGGGCATAGACATTCACCAGCACCAACCGCTCCCCTTGCAACTTGCCGCTCACCATCACATACCTCCCTCCACTGTCAGCCACCACCTTTGACGCCTCAAACGACACCCTTTTTCCCACCAGAATTGCCACCCCCCGATTTTTTGCATCCAGCCCCGAATGAAACACCTGGCCTACCCAGCCCTTCCTCAGTCTAACCTGGTCCGCCACCTTCAGGTGCGTCTCCTGGAGCATAGCCACGTCCGCCTTCAGCCCCTTCAGGTGCATAAACACCCGGGCCTGTTTGACCGGCCTATTCAGCCCCCTCACATTCCAAGTTATCAGCCGGATCAGAGGGCCCCCTGCCCCCCTCCCCTGCCGACTAGCAATAACCCATCCCCTGCCCGCCCCAGGCCAGCGCTCCTCGCTTGGCCCGTTCCCCATGGCGGCATACCCCGGCCCCCCCTGCAGACTGCAGCTCCTTCCTGGCCGTTTCAGCAGCAACCTGGTACCCCCCCCCCCCCCCCAGGGCTAGGACCCCTCCCAGCTGCGTTACTCCCACCATAGCACTTCCATGAGCCAGCTAACTTCTGCTGACCCCGGCAGCTCCCGCCACACCTCCGACCCCTCCCAACGTGGGGCTACTCCTCCTCCACCAGACCCATCAGCAGACCCTCCTCCTCCCCCTCCCGCTCTTGCACGGGAAAAAAGCCCGCGCTTCTCAGCTCCGACCCCACTCCCATCCACCCTCAGCGCGGGAAACAGAAGAAAGGCCCGTGCTTTCCCTCGGCCCGACCCCGCCCCTGGGAAAAAAAGACAGCACCCCACCCACCCTAGAAACAACACACAACCAGCATAAAACAGAGACCTTACCCACCCAAAGTTAACACAGTTCTTTACAAACCCCCGACCCTCAGTCAGAGTCCAACTTCTCGGCCTGCACAAAGGCCCACGCCTCCTCCGGGGACTCAAAATAAAAGTGCCGGTCCTTGTAGGTGACCCACAGACGTGCCGGCTGTAACATGCCAAACTTCACACTCTTTCTGTGGAGCACCGCCTTCGTCCGGTTGTACCCGGCCCTCCGCTTGGCCACCTCTGCACTCCAGTCCTGGTAGATCTGCACTACCGTGTTCTCCCACTTGCTGCTCCGCTCCTTCTTGGCCCACCTGAGCACTCACTCTCGGTCAACGAACCGGTGGAACCGCACCAGCACCGCCCGTGGCGGCTCATTCGGTTTGGGCCTCCTGGCCAGTATTCTGTGGGCCCCCTCCAGCTCCAGGGGCCACTGGAAGGACCCAGCTCCCATCAGCGAGTTCAACAAAACGACCACATAGGCCCCCAGGTCTGACCCTTCCATCCCCTCCGTGAGGCCCAGGATCTGCAACGTTTTCCGCCTCGACCGGTTCTCCATCTCCTCGAACCGCTCCTGCCACTTCTTTTGGAGCGCCTCGTGCATCTCCACCTTTACCACGAGGGCCGCGGCCTCATCCTCTCTTTCAGAGGCTTGTTGTCGGAGCTCCCGGATCTCCACCCCCTGGGCTGTCTGCGTCGCCAGCAGCTTGTCCGTATTCGCCTTCAGCGAGTCCAGCAGCTCCACTTTGAGCTCCTGAAAACATCGCTGGAGAGTCGCCTGCTGCACCTGCGCCCACTGCCTCCATTCCTCGAGGCCTCTGCCGGCTGCCATCTTGATTCTCTTCCCCCGCTTTTTCTTAGGCGCTGCCACCGCTATTCTGCTGGCCCCGCTCCTGGTCAAGACCACAGACCACTGGGGATCCGCTGCAGACACCTTTCCACGTTGGGAAATGTTGAGCAAGTACCGCTGGGGGCCCTTAAAAGAGCCCAAAAGTCCGTTCCTGGCGGGAGCTGCCGAACGTGCGGCTTAGCTCTGCATAGCCGCAACCGGCTCCGGCTAGTTTGGTTGAGCAAATGACCTTTAACAATGCCACTGCTGCCCCATTTTTAAAGTGTCCTTTTTATTTTTGCATTGAGCTAGTTTGAATCCACATTCTAGACTGAAATTTTTCTGTTTGGCGTAGAAAGGAGTGAGGATCCTGGGTAGCTAGATTTCGATTGATTTAGCCTGCTGGCTGTATATGGAAGGTACTGAATGGAACTTGTTTGAAACTGAAAGCCGGAGAATAATTTCCCTGGTAAAACCAGTGATCTGGTAATAAATTCATGGTTTTAAGCCTGCAATGAATTTCTTTATGGAGGTTTCTGTAAGCAAGTAAAAAAAAATCTTTCCAGAGCATCCTGGTTCAGAATCAAAACCAGGAGCAATGGAGCCTTCATTAATTTCTTGATTTGGTACGTACATATGCAGATGCTTGCCTAAGTATTTGTCATCATTTCATTTGATAACCATCGACTTTGGAAATTTTGTTTCAAGTAACAAGTATTGGCATGTATATGTACTTATTTAATTTACTTGAATATTCTTTGAACTTATGCAATGATAGGAATAATTGGGAACAGCTGCAAAGTGGTTATGTTACTGCACTGATAATCCAGAGACCTGGAATAGTGATATGAAAATTTCAGTTGAAATCCACCTCAGCAGCTCGGGAATTTCAACTCGGTTAATTAAATAAATAGAAGTTAGTACATGTAATGGTGTTTTTTTTCACATTTTTATTCTCCTTTATCACATTTTCTCCCGAATTTACACCCACCAACAATAAACAATAATCAGCAACAGGTATGTCAATCCCCATAACAATAACAACGATCCCATCCTCTCACCAACCCCCAAACATCAGCCCGCATGTTTACATAAATGACAAAAAGGAATCAGGGATTACCCATAGTCATCCTTAATATACATAGCCCCCACCTACCCCCCCCCTCCCCCCGCCAACTAATGTTCGATGTTATCCAGTTCTTGAAAGTGCATAATAAATAATGCCCATGACTTGTAGAACCCCTCCGAGCTTCCCCGCAGTTCAAATCTTAACCTTCTCAAGGGTCAAATATTCCAACAAGTCCCCTTGCCATGCCAGGGCACAGGGTGGAGAGGCTGCTCTCCATCCGAGCAGGATCCGCCTTTGGGCGATCAACGAGGTGAAAGCTACAATATCTGCCTCCGCACCCGTTACCAACCCTGGCTGGTCCGACACCCCGAATATGGCCTCCCGGGGTCCCGGGTCCAGTTCCACGTGCACCACCTTGGAAATTACCCTAAAAACCACCCTCCAGTAATCCTCTAGCTTTGGACAGGACCAAAATATATGAACGTGATTAGCAAACCCCCCCCCCCCCCCCCCCCCCCCCCCCCACTCGCTCTCGTGAGGTGTGCTCTGTACACCACTCTGTGTAAGCCCCAACCTCGCACATGAGTTGGAGGCATTTACTCTCCGAGCACCTCTCACCAGACCGCCTCCTCTATAACCTCTCCCAACTCTTCCTCCCACTTTGCTTTGAACATGGTAATTATATAATTACCATTTTTATTTTAGTTTTAAAAATAAATTTAGAGTGCCCAATTCATTATTTTTCCAATTAAGGGGCAATTTAGCGTGGCCAATCCACCTAACCTGCACATCTTTGGGTTCTGGGGGCGAAACCGATGCAAACACGAGGAGAATGTGCAAACTCCACACGGACAGTGACCCCGAGCCAGGATCGAACCTGAGACCTCGGCGATGTGAGACAGCAGTGATAACCACTGCGCCACTGTGCTGCCCTTATAATTACCATTATGTTGTAAAAACTGATCTGACCAGCTTATGCCCTTTTAGGGAATGAAATTTTCTGTCCTGACCTTGCCGGACCAACGGACTCCAAACTGTAACTGTAATCCAAACCTCCCTCAGAAATAGCCTGGCAAGTCACTTGTTTGTCTAGAAGGCGAATCAGCACCACCTTCTTGTTGGCAATTACAGATGACAGTAAATGCTGACCAGTGATGCCCACATCCTGTGAACGAATAAAAGAAAATGCTGCCCCTGTCAGCAGCATGTACATCACAAGTCAGGAATGTGATGAAATGCTGTCTCCTTGCCTGGATGAGTACAGCTCCAATAATACTGAAGAAGCTTGTCACCATCCAGACAGCCCACTTTGAATAAAATAAAATTAGCTTTCTTGAATTCAGCTGCGAACATAAAGTCACAGACATTTCAGAACTGAAGAAGGCCTTTTAGTGAAATGTGCCTGTGTTTTGTCAGCTCCCATTTTCCCCTGTACAGTTTTATTATTTTTCTTGGTGTTTATCTTGGCATCGGCTCTGTTTTAATAACCTTCAATGCATTCCATATTCTAATTATGTTTTATGAAAAAATATTTTAGCCTCTTTTCCCATTACTAGTATTGTGAACTCCTTCTTCTGATTCACTAACCAGTAGAAATAATCTTTTATTTGTTTTCTTGAACCCGTTAATATTTCTATTCAAACGGGTCTTGACTGCGAATAATCTCAAGCATTTTTAACTCCTAACAAAACCCTTTAATCTGCTGAATCTGTTATATCTTGTATTGCTCCAAAATGATGCTTTTAAAAAATGAATTTAGAGTATCCAATTTATTTCCCAATTATTTTTCCAATTACGGTACAATTTTGTGTGGCCAATCCACCTAACCTGCACATCTTTTGGGTTGTGGGGGTGAAACCTATGCAGACATGGGAGAATGTTCAAACGCCACAGATAGTGACCCAGGGCCAGGATCAAACCCGGGTCTTTAGCGCCATGTGCAGCAATGCTAACCACTCCACCACCGTGCTACCCCAAAATGCTTTTTAAATGAGGAGCACAAAACTGGATATTGCAATCCAGCAGTGTTTCAACTAATGCTTGTGCAAATTCATCAATGCTCCTTGCTTTCATTTAACTATTTTATGCATTTTGTTGACTTGAATACCTGTTTTTAATGACATGTTTCTACAACTCCCACCCCCTGATCTCCGCTTTGTTGCATCACATTAAGTATTTAAACTTTTTCTTATCCCTACATATCCTTACCATTCCCACCTACCCCAAACACATACAAAGTTGTATCAGTTATATATATTTATCAACACTCAGCAAGGCACACGTGGATTTTGAATGTTAAACGCTTCAAGGGCCTAATTTTCTCTGTCCTAGCAAAAAAAAAACACCTCTCCACCACTGATGCACTGGTTGATTTTATACTTTATAGTTTAAGTTTACGTCATACCAGGGAATCTGTAAGAAATGGCTTTATTTAACAAACCAAATATTTCCAGTTAAATAGTTTGTCATAGATCTTGCAAGTACATGGCACCTTTTCCAACCTTAGGATCTACCAAGGCACTTCACAGTCAATTGAGTACTTTTGAAATGTAGCCATTTTGTTGTAAATCTGGAAAAAGAAGCGATCATTTAATAATACATGGTCTCATTATCAACATTGGCAGAAATGACCAAATAATCTATTATTGATATTGGTTGAGGAATAACATAAGCAAGCACACTGGGAGAATTCCAATGTTCTTCTCTAAATAATGACATGGAATATTTTTCACCTGAAGAGGCAGACTGGACCTTCCTTCAACATCCTATCCTAAGAATAGCATCTCGGCCATTGCAGACCTTGGAGTAGATTATATGTCTCTTGTAGCCACCTGGGGTGGCCAAGTGCCGATTCCAAAATGGACACTCGCAAAGAGTTCAGGGAAAAATGGACAGCACTAGAAAAACAAGCAGGTACAAGGTTTCCTGTGGATTGGAACTTGCAGAGCTCAGACAACTGAAACCACAAGCTATTAGCATAGTAATGAGCTATCTCCGGGGATAAAAAACAATCGGTACCAAGGCAGACTCCCCGGCGCCAGTGGAGACTAAAACAAAGGCAGGCCAACGGTTACCTAGGGCCCGCCCAGCGATCGGGGAACGACCCTGTTATTGGAGAGAATTGATGCAAACGATTGGGGCATGGTCCAATTAATTAGGACCAAGCCCAGGGTCCGCTCAGAAGGGCGCGAAACCCTTTGGACTATAAAACAGAGTCCCCAAGGTCAGAACGGTCTCTCGGAAGAACTCTTCTTCTTCACCTTTGTAGCCACCGAAGTTGGCCATTCCCCCAATACAAAATGGAGGAACGTAAAGCTTGCAGGTTAAAATGGACAAAGTTTGCAGCACAAGCCGGCTGCACCAAGCCAATGTGTATTCTGTCTGCTAAGAGAGCAGACAGCACCGAAACAAACATTCCGCATACTAATAAGGCAATCTCCGGGATAGTTAACATAGTAATGGAACAATCCCAGGGACAATGGACACAAATAGGGAAGTGATTGCAACAGTGTATGGGAAACCAGACACCCCGGCACCAGCGGGGTTCAAAAACAAAGCACCTGAAGGCCCGCCCAGTAACCGAGGGACAGCCTCAGTATTGGGGGGATTCAAACAAATCGATTGGGAAGAGACCCAATCGATTCCCAGCAGGTAGAGGGTCCGCCCAAAAGGGCGCGAAGCCCTAGGACCTATAAAAGACAGGTCCCAAACCTAGTTTCTTCTTCTTGACCAACCCTCCTCTCTTGACCAGCCCTCTCGACCAGCCTTTTACCGAAGAAGACCTTGACCGAGAGAGAGGAGAGGTTTGGACAGCAGCCGCCAGCAAGTAAGTGTCTCTCAATGATCGCTACCAGAGATAGACACTCCTGACCCCTTTTTAACCCGTACCAACCTGAAGTCTGTGGACCAGTGCAGAGCAAGAGGCCTTGTCCCCTGGTCCGGCAGTTCCCTTTAAGATAAGTATTGGTTTATTTAGTGGTAGGAATAGTTTAATCATCTTAGCGTGTGCATGGGTAGTATTATAATTGTATTATAATAAACTCATTTGTTTGAACTTACTGATTGGTGTATGGTTTATTGCTTTGAACTTGACCTTGAAACTTGTGGCGGTATCTTAACGATACCTGGCGACTCCAGAGCTAAGTAACGAAACAGAGCCAAATCGAGTGTTAAGCACACTCACCCAGAACGAGCAACTCCTTCACCTTGGCCTTTGACTCTCAGCGACGAGAGGCCCGCCAAGCACCAGCCAAGTAAGTCTAAGGTCAATGCACGATGGGCGCTCCTTGCTACTATTCTATACCAGTTCGAAGCCAGCAGTATTAGAACCGGACAACAGCCATTGTTCCTCCGACTGAGTGGGCACCCGAAGCTAAGTATAGGCTTTTAGTAGTAGTTGTAGTTTAGTGAGTAGTTTTGTGCATGAGTAATAATTGACTTTGTGTGTAAATAAATGTGCATTGATTTCAAACTTACTAACTGGTGTATCGAGTCATTGATCAGTATTCGGTTTTGAACCTTGTGGTGGTATCAGAAAGATACCTGGTCACTCTTGAGCAAAGGTAATTAAAACAGAGCAAATTAAGGGAAAGTATAACGAGCAACACTCTGGAATAGGACGCAAATCCACAATCTTCTACCTAAATGTTGAGGGTGCCATCACTAAACAAAGACGGACCATTCGTGATTATGACGTGCAGATGGTTTTGCTGTGACCGTATTTCTACTAGATTACACATTATACCTTGGAAAACTACTTTTAGATGTTAATTTCTTCAAAAATTAATTTCTGGAGTTCATCACGTGCTGATCTAACTCTTAACTCATTTATTGTGTTCCTTGTTATTATAAATCATATAGTATTGTCAAATTGCTTTATTAAATCTGCACTGATATTTGATCTCTGATGTTGGAGTACTACTTTGTAATCCACTCATTCTATACTCTTCGTGTAAATGCATAATATCTATTCTACAAGTTAGTATATTTTACTAATTTTTCTTACTGAAATTTAGCTACGCTCTTGGAAATAAACAATTTGCTTTGTTTTCTTACCATCCTTTGTCAGATTTTTACTCTCCATTGACTCCTTACTGGTAGTCAGTTCAATGGCCATTGATTGCCCTTTAGCAATCATATAATACTTTATGTGGCTCTTGAATATTGGAACAAAATACTTGTGGCATTGTGACAGTACATTCATCATGTACACATTATGACTTGGGATGAAGACCTGTAGTGCATCACAACGAAACCATTTATTAAGGTTATTTATCACAATGAATGCCTTGGTTCACAGAAAGTGAATGTTGAAGCAGAATTGAACGAGGTAATATCATTGAACCCCAGTCAGTGTCTGAGTAAGCCATAAACCAGCAACTTTGAATGTTTGAACGAAGTTAAGCATCAGAATGAGCAATTTTGTTTCTAAATATCTGTCTGTGTGTGCAATTTTGTAACACTGGATTATTCTAGTCTCCCTCAAACGTTTTGCAGACCAGGGTTATTCTTACTTTCCAAATTCATGATCTGTCACCAAAGAAAATATTATCTCAGAATATTAATAACCTTTACACTTGGTGTGATTATCTTTATTAAATAAAGAGCTCCTAATCTATCTTATTGTTCCTTTTGTATTTATTAACTGCAGCTCTCCTCTTTGGAGGTGACACAAATCCAGCACATCCTAAGCATATCGGAAGCATTGATCCAAACTGCAATGTTGCTGATGTTGTTAAAGGTGAGTGATGTTATAAAGAGCAAAATGTTTGTAAGACACTTAATAACGAATTCAAAATAAGTGCTAGTCATGAACTTGGTTCATATTGCTTCATCAAAAGTGTAAGTGTAAGTCCGCCTCTGCTGCAAAGCCGTCAGTGAGATGAGGCGGAGGTGCTGGCCAAATGCTGTCGCGGGAGCAGCGGGGTGACTCCAGGCCAGGGCTGAGGAGGGTGAATGGGCAACTAACCAAAAAGAATAAGGCCACCAGGCCAGATAGCCAGCAGCAGCCAGGCAGCCAACCAAGAGCACACTTGGTCTTTGGGGACAAGGTCCAGCCACCCGAGCAAGAGCAGACCAAGTGGGGAGGTGCAAAAAAGGCCAGGCAAGCACAGGCATCATGTCTCAGTGAATTGGGCCAGCGGGAGTGCGGCTACTCAACCATAGCCAGAGGCCAGTGGGTACATGCCATCAGCTTAAGAGCCCTCTCCTTGTAGGGCGTTGGCTTCTCGGCTCAGGCATGACTCTGGCAGGCTGTGTATAATCAAGCCAGTTGCACTCTGGTTTCTCCTGCAATGAAACGTGTGGGGAGAGTGTAGTTGGGAGTCTTGCCGGCTCAGATGATGATGAAGGCTGGCATGCATGGGACGGGAGTGAGAGCGGGGATGTGAGGAGCAAATTAACTACTGGTGGGAATTTTGGGGGGTGGGGGAGACCATGACAAGTTTTCAAGATGGGACATGTGCTTAGATTAGCAACAGAGTAACAAGAAATGTGTCATGTGTTCTTACCAGGCCTTTAAGATTACTAGTGTTGCAGGCCTGAAGGATTCTCTCCTGGTTCTTTGAAAATAATAGCAGTTGGAATTTTCTTAGATTTTCACCCAAAATTGTGGCTTCTCTTGAGAAAAAATGCATTTGAAAGTAAATTAGCTCCTCTTATCACTGAATGAGGTGACTGTCTGTTTGAGACAGGGTTCCTTTCTTTTTGCTGGGAAATGATCTCTCTGCTGCTGATCCTAGGTGACCTTGCTGGGTTCTCATGTGGAGTAATAAAGGGGCAGAATTCTCCCATCCCACTGTAGTGGTGGGCGGGAGTGGCGAATTTAGCGGGAGCCAAAAGTCGGAAACCTACCAGTGTAAAATCACATTGCAGTTCTCCATATGGTGGGTCTGTCTTCCTTTTGACTGGTGGCATGAATGCAATTTACATCTCGTGAATGCTCATTATAACAGCTATCCTGTCAGGTGTTCCAATCTTGCATTGCACCGGCGTCAAATAATGTTGGTTTCAACCCCGATTTTTAAAATGGCATGCACCACCCATCCTCCGTTTGCAAGAGGCTTCGATGCTAGTGCAACAAAGCCTTTGTACCTTAGGGCTGCGCATTCCTGATGTGATTTTTATCACCCAGGGAAGACCAGTCTCTGCCCTCCGTCTCCACTCTGAGCTGGTCTTCATGGACAGCACTGTGCTTGCTGCTGGACCCATGGACCTTCTTTCTAGCTGCCCTGGATTAGTACTGCGCCTGGGGTTGGGGAGTACAATGAAGACACTGGGCTTGAGAGAGTGACAGGTATGTACTGGACTGGTATTTAAATATAGCACCGGGACCTTTGGACATGACAGCGACAGCGGGCAGACAAATCAGCCCGTCGGATGACTCGGAGGGAAGCTCGCCTGTGCATAATTAATGAGATACAATGTGCAGGTTCTTGTGTGGAATCCCGCATTTCTGATATGCCCCAGTGTCCACCCATTGGGTTTCACCTGACTTTCTGGAAATAACTGGGAGTAAGTGCCCATTATTCCATGTTACGTTTTTAAGAGGAGACCATGGTCAAATTTTCTTTAAGGGCATAACGGGACTATCGCAATGTTGTCCAGCCTGCTGAATATTTCCAGCATTTTCTCTTATTTCAGATTTCCATCACCTTAAGCATTTTGCTTTTGTTGCGGTAACATGATCAAGCTAAATACTAATAGACTAATGGCTAAATACTGATAGACGTGTTGTCATTATCATAAGACACTCTGGCTGCACTCTGCACAGCTGAAACTCTACTTCTAGATATCCTTGCTTTGCATTTTATCCATGTTTTGTACTGTATGCATTTTTGTGATTTCATTTTCTTTACACAGATGCATATGAGACTGCAAAGATGCTATGTGAACAGTATTACATGGGATCCCCAGAACTGGAGATTGATGAATTTAATGGTGAATAAAACTTCCAAGTTTTTTAGCCTAAAATTAATTTGTAAACAATCAAGTGTGATAATAAAGTTTCAGTGTATTGCTTATTTAATGCCTGACACAATGGCAAAAACAAAAATTGTCAGTCAGGATCAACATTATTTACTTATGTGAACTTGCATCAATATTATTTACTTAATATGAAGTTGCACCAACACATCACAAATGTCGTCATCTTCCGGTGGACTAATGCTGACCTCTTATCTACAATGCCAGTCAACTGATTGTTGGGCTACTTAAATATGTTGATTGATCCTTGAAAGTGCTAGCTGGCCAATTCTTTTGTTTGCCAACCAACAGTGGCCATAGTGATAACAACTGTCAGCCATATATGTTTACCTAAGCTGATATTCTATAAGATTCCTGATTAATAGGCACTAAGCAGATACGCCTGGAATATCATTTTTCCTCAGCTCAGCACAACCCCATTGACCCTGTGAAATTGGATGCTTTGGATTAATCTCCAGGTCAAGCTTTAATTTATTTTCCCCAAATATGGGTAGCTTGTTAGCCCTTCTCTACTTTTTGAAATTACTTAATTTCTGAGCTCTTTCACAAGATTTGCTTTTAATGTCTTAATTCCCAGAAAATCCTAACATATTACGCTTTGCTCATTGGCTCAACTGAGTTTGAACAAATGGTTGTCTCCAGAATTGGAGAAATGTGTTTTGGAGCATTATATCACTGACGAGCATGCAAAAGAAAAGTATAACCAATGAATGAACTTGTGTCTTTATTTTAGCTAAAACACCCGTGAAACCTATCCAAGTGGTATATGTACCCTCGCATCTCTTTCACATGTTATTCGAACTTTTTAAAGTAAGTTAGCAATTTTTGTTGCACGTGCATGATAACTTAGGAAGATAGAGACATATTTTTTGTGCTTGAATTTGTGGCAGCTTAAGGGGCTTCCATTATGGTGATTTACCTGTCTTCGTGGGCACTTGCCTGCAAATTTTATTCTATGTCATTAGTGTTTAAAGTTAATAAGATGTAGGTACTGAAAGCTCAAGAGTGTAACAAACGAGTGCTGAGTTTCCTTAACCTTTCTCACCACCTGTAAGAAGGAGGGGAGACCATTCAGCCCTCAAACCTGTTCTATCATTCAACAAAATCATAGCTCATCTCTGCTAACTCCATTTAGCCATCTTGATTTGATATTCCTTGGTAAGCAAAATTCCATCTCCAATTAAAATTATTAATTGAGCTAGCATTACTGCTTCTTGTGAGGGGGAGCTCCATATTTCTACATGCATTTAAAAAAAAATTCTTTCATGGAATGTGGACATTGTCACAAGTTTGTTACAAATCTATTCTCCAGTTGCCTGTGAAAAGGTGGCAGTGAAGTGCCTGAATAAATCTATTATCTATTTCCATTGTTTTTCCTAACTTCTCTCCTGAATGGCCTGTGCTTGTTTGTAAATTTTTATGTTTCCTTATTCTATACTCCCACACCAGCACCAGAAGTTTCTCTAGCCACTCTATCAATTCTTTTCAAAATCCTAAAAGCTTCAATCAAATCATCCCTTAATCCTCTTTATTCCAGGAAATACAAGTACACTCCTTGGAGCCTTGGAACATTCTGGTTAAACTGAGCTGCACTCCTTCCAAAACCAGTATATTCTTTCCCAGCAAAATGTCCTTTCTTTTATATTCTGGCCCTCTAGTTATGAAGGTTTCTTGATTTTCTTTTGCACCAGACTATATTCTAGTGATATCTGTATGCGGACCCCTAAATCTCTTTGGCCCTTTACTGTTCCCAGCTAGTTCCAGGCGACATAGATCAGTAAGCACAATTTAAATTTGGTTGTTGTGCATTAATCATCATTGAAAATGATCTGACGGTATCTTCCAGGCTGCTGCACAGGTGCGTGCACACATTTCAAATAATACTCTGGTCTCAGCTTTTTGGATCCAAAATGAATTATGTCTTATTTATATGCATTGGAATCAGTGTTCCGACTAAGACCACACAACTCTGTAAAAGAATCTAAAGAGACCGCATGCATAAATAAAGTAGCTGCACACTCCAAATTAGCAATCAGTGTTTCTTGGTTGAAATCTAAGTTCTGCCCACTCACTTAATTGATCAATGCCTCTTTGTGGGGGCGATTCTCCAAGCCCCGCGCCACGACGTCCCGACGCTGCCGCGCAATTCTCTGAGGTGTGGAGAATCGGTGCATTTGCGCCGGCACGTTTGCCGCGGGCTGCTGGAATCTCTGGCCCGGATGGGCTGAGCGGCTGCTCCAACGCGGCAGAGTCCCGCCGGCACTGTTCACCCGTGGTCGCTGCCGGTGGGAACTCTGCAGGAACGCTCGGGGGGTGGGGGGGGTAGTGGGGCTCCCCCCCGGGCAAACTTGTATATATGGCTCTCTGTGTTTACTATTGTTTTAGTTAATAGTGAATTGTTCAGGCCCCACCAGAGATGGTTACAGAACATTACTAGTGGCGTCTTTCAATTTGAGTGCATACCCATTGCCCCTACCCCACAATTACAAGCATGTCAAGGTGCAGATGGACAACACACACCATCAGATTGAAAATGTTCCTCTTCAATGCAGAATGGAATTTCACTCACTTCATACATCTGAAATTAATAGATCTGACTGTGACCTATTCAACCAATTGACTGATTTCTTTTTATTAACTAATTTAAGGGGCAATTTGTGACCTATTCAACCAATTGACTGATTTCTTTTTATTGACTAATTAAGGGGCAATTTAGTGTGTGGTCAATCCACCTATTTACTGTTTTATTAAAAAGATATGGTCAATCAACCTACCCTGCACATCTTTGGGTTGTGGGGGTGAAGAGTCAGACCCATGCAAACATGGGGAGAATGTGCAAACTCCACGCAGACAGTGACCTGAGGCCGCAATCGAAACTGGCTCCTTGGTGCCGTGGGGCAGCAGTGCTAACCACTGCACCACCGTGCTGCCCCTCCAACTGACTGATTTCAAGCATCCTCAACCACACATCCATGCCATCATTTTAGTGGCCTATTTCTGCCTCCATAGCGTCACCCAACTCCATCCCTTCATACTGGTCTCCCATGTTCAAATCTTTATAAATTTGACATTATCCAAAACTCTGCTACCCTTGTCCGAGCTTGTATCAAGTCCTGTACACCAATGTTTCCACTAAGTTATGAGTTTTCGCACCTGGGCAGCAGCCTAGAAGATACCATTTAGGCCTTGCTCAATGATTGATGCACATAGGTGGCAGCATTAAAAAAAAGAAACTGAATACTGATAAAATCGACCATCCACTGTAACTAAGTTTTAATTATTCTTGCTAATCTACGTTGTCTGCTTCAATGTCTCAATTTTAAAATTCTCAAACTTGCTTTCAAATTAAGAGCAGCACGGTGGTACAGTGGTTAGCACTGCTGCCTCACAGCAACAGGAACCCGGGTTCAATTTCAACCTTGGCTGACTGCCTTTGTGCAGTTTGTATGTTCTCCACGTGTCTGCGTGGGTTTCCTCCAGGTGCCCCGGTTTCCTCCCACCATCCAAAGATGTGCAGGGTAGGTGGGTTGGCCATGCTAAATTGCTCCTTGGTGTCCAAAATGTTGGGTGGGGTTACTGGGTTAGGAGAATAGGGTGGGGGCTTGGCCTCGATAGGGTGCTCTTTCAGAAGGCCGGTGCAGACTTGATGGGCCAAATGGCCTCCTGCACTGTAGGAATTCTATGAAATTCTTTTTTTAAATAAATTTAGTGTACCAATTCATTCTTTCCAATTAGGGGGCAATTTAGCATGGCCAATCCACCTACCCTGCATATCTTTGGGTTGTGGGGGCGAAACCCACGCAAACATGGGGAGAACGTGCAAACTCCACACGGACAGTAACCCAGAGCCAGGATCGAACCTGGGACCTCAGTGCCATTAGGCAGCAATGCTAACCACTGTGCCACCGTGCTCCCCTAAGCTAGAATTCTACAAAATTCTTCCTTGGCCTCGCTCCCCACCATCTCTGTAATCTCCTCTGTGATATCTGCGCCTGTCTAATTCTTGTCTCTTGAGCTTCCTCAATTTTAATTGCTCCACCATTGGTGGCTGTGCCTTAAGCTGCCTAGTCCCGAGAATCTGGAATTTCCACTCTTAAACATCTCCAATTCTGTCGGGGTCACCTGCACGGCCAACATTTAATACATATTCTTAGTCACCCTTTAACAAAAGTATCTCCTAACTACTGAAAGTATACTTCATTTAAGACCAACAAATATTTTCCCTTTCAGTTAGCCATGGTTGTTTCGCCTACCCATATTCATGTCTTGAATAGAAGGTCTGTACCATGCAACC
This sequence comes from Scyliorhinus canicula, assembly GCF_902713615.1. Classification (NCBI taxonomy): domain Eukaryota; kingdom Metazoa; phylum Chordata; class Chondrichthyes; order Carcharhiniformes; family Scyliorhinidae; genus Scyliorhinus; species Scyliorhinus canicula. The sequence goes on from NC_052152.1 coordinate 74,324,154, forward strand.
CTGTCAAACATTAATGACCATGGACTTCTCACCATGGACGGTCAATAAGTTTTTAAGTCAATAATAAATTATTTAACAGTTTTTTGGGGAAAATAGCATCACTATTTTGCATATTTGTATTTTAATCACCTTCCGCTTATTTTTAAACTTGTCTGAATCCAGCCCTCAAAAGTATTTCTTTGGTAAAACGATCACAGAATCTGCAGAATTATGTCGTCCTCTGTGACTTGCACACCATTTAGATGTGTTGGGAATCATCTTGATGTATGGGATTTCTATTTAACACAGAACTCGATGAGAGCTACTGTGGAACTTCATGAAGGGAGAAAAGAAGGTTATCCTCCCATCAAAACTTTGGTAACATTGGGGAAAGAAGATTTGTCTGTTAAGGTCAGTAGAACAATTTTATTATTTTAGATTTTATCCAACACATTGAATATACATAGCTGTACTTTGTTCTACCCATGAATTATGCTGAAATAAGTGATAGCATGTTGATGGAAGCTAGGTACTAAATAACTATGTTGCTTTATTCAGCACTGTTTTCAAGATTTGTACAAAAATAACTTGACAAAGTGAGTAAAGTCTTGTTTATTTTATCAAGATATGCATATCAAGGCATTGCTATGGTCACACTGATGAACTTGTTTCAACAGTATTCTGGAACTTGACAGTCAGCTCAATTCAGACTTGCTGTTAATGAGCAGTAAAAATTTTAAGTTATCAATTTTGGGGAGGGTTTGTGATTGCAGCAGGGAGATTAGGATTGCCTGGAAAGTGGTAATTGAAGTGTGTCACCTGAATCCATGAAGACCTGCACATTTATCTTTAATGCTACAAGTGCCTTGCAGGAATCCAAAGGGAGCAAGTCCATGGTCGGTCATTTGTCTTTTGGCTGTTGATGGTTTGCTTAATGATGAAATACGACATACTACAGGGTATAGTAAAAGTGAATTAATTCTACTTAATTTTACACTGGTAGTCGTGTACATAGTTGTTACATTTTGCTTGTTCATTTACCTTTGTGCTGTGAATTTTTCAGTGCTGTTTTTGAATGAATGTTGCTATTTGAATCAGGGTTTTTAGAATGCAGGTTGCAGGTGGGTGTTGCGATCAGTTGGGGCATTCCCAATCACAGGAGATGCGCCCAACGGCTGCAACTGGTTTTGCCGGCCGCGACCGGCTTTTAAGTTGAGAATGCCAGCTGTGACCAGCCTCTAAATACCAGCGATGGAGTCTTCCCGCCAGAAGTAGCAGCAAAGAGCAGGTCACGCAGCCGACATATACATTGATGTCACAAGCATTGTACGTCCGTGCTTTGGCTCACAATCAAGGAGATGAGGTCCCTCATTTTATAGCTGCCAGCAAGCAAACAACATGACTATGAAGAACTGAAGACGGATTGTTTTGTAATAAGGAAGAGAGGGACTGAGACACAAACGGGCCAGGATTGCACAACTAAATCTGCTGGAGAGAACTTCTTAGGAAAGTCCACGGCAGGACAAAGCAGTGCTGGTATGGGCTATATACAGAGTTCCAGAAACTGGAGAAACTGAAATCGGGAACAAATTAGTATTAAGACGATTTCTTGAGGTACGGCTTTGTTAATTGTACCAATGCAAATCAGAATGCAAAGCCCATGCGTGTTATATGCAGAGAAGTACAGACAGCTGAAAGTTTAAAACCCTCACAATTTCCAAGGCATTTGAAGACTAAGCATGGCAGGTATGAGGACAGACTTCTTAATTTATTTCAAAGGATGCAGCAAACACTTAAATCATCAGCTGAAGTCCTTAGCTGAAATGTAATAATGAATGACAAAGCAAGTGAGATTGTGAGGACCAAGTAGGCTCACCTGTTGCATGAAAGGTAAGCGAAAATGGTGGGCCGCAAAGGTCAGCTGGTATGAGTCGCAAAGTGGGTCCCAGGGGGAAAAGTTTGAAAAACACTGATTTGGATTGTTCACCAGCTAAAACAATAGCATGAGTGAATTCCATAATGGATTTGTGAAGTGTAAGCATACAAGATGCTCAGAGACTGCATTTTGATGCTAACCCCTGATACATCTGCATCAGTGACATTGCTCTCATGCTGGAAGGATCGAAGAAAGGATGTGCTGGCCTTAGAAAGGGTCCAGAGGAGGTTCACAAGAATGATCCCTGGAATGAAGAACTTTTCATATGAGAAACGGTTGAGGACTCTGGATTTGTACTCGTTGAAGTTTAGATGGACATGGGGGGATCTTATTGAAACTTACAGGATACTGCGAGGCCTGGATAGAGTGGACGTGGAGAGGATGTTTCCACTTGTAAGAGAAACCAGAACCAGAGGACACCATCTCAGATTAAAGGAACGATCCTTTAAAACCGAGATGAGGAGGAATTTCTTCAGCCAGAGGGTGGTGAATCTATGGAACTCTTTCCCACAGAAGGCTGTGGAAGCCAAATCACTGAGTGTCTTTAAGACGGAGATAGATAGGTTCTTGATTAATAAAGGGATCAGGGGTTATGGGTGAAGGCAGGAGAATGAGGATGAGAAAATATCAGCCATGATTGATGGAGGAGCAGACTCAAGTGGCCTAATTCTGCTCCTACGTCTTATGGTCTTATGGAGTCTGGACCTGAAACGTTAACTGTTTCTCTCTCCACGGATGCTGACTGACCCGCTGAGTATTTCCAGCATTTTCTTTTCTTCGGTCAGATTTATAACTTCTGCAATATCGTGCCTTTGTATTGCGGATGCACCATTTTGCAAATTTCTCTTGATCCACATTTTTTGTGCACATCAAAAGACAATCTTCTCCTGGAAAAACTATTTTTAACTTTCATGGGTGGGAGTACAATTAAGTAATAGTTTGATTATCTATGATGGTCTAATCATTCATTAAAATTTGCCTTTTTTTGTCCCTCCAACCAACATTTCATGACATCCATAGAGTCTGGGGAAGGTAGTTAAATTTCAGCTTTGTCTTTACTAATTTTTCTACTTCTGCAGATATCTGATAAAGGGGGTGGTGTTCCTCTGCGGAAGATTGACCGTCTATTTAATTATATGTATTCAACTGCACCCAGTCCCAGCCTGCAATCATCACAGGCTGCTCCTCTGGTAAGTGCCTACTATCCTCTGGCTACAAGGATGTGTACAAGAAAATATCGACTTTTCAGATTATAAACTGAACAAGGGCGGCACGGTGGCGCAGAGTGGTTAGCATTGCTACCTCACGGCGCTGAGGACCCAGGTTCGATCCAGGTCCGATCTGTGTGGAGTTTGCACGTTCTCCCCCATGTCTGCGTGGGTCTCACCCCCCACAACCCAGAGATGTGCAGGGTAGGTGGATTGGCCAGGCTAAATTGCCCCTTAATTGGGGAAAAAAAGAATTGGATACTCTAAATTTCAGTTTAAAAAGTGCACCAATTTAGAGATTAGTATATTTTTTCTTTACGGTTTATTAAATTCCAAAAATGAATGTAATTATTTTGAAATCATGGAGGAAATCCACGCAGACACGGGGAGAAAGTGCAAACTCCAGTTACCCAAGGCTAGAATTGAACCCGGGTCTCTCGTGCTTTGAGGCACCAGTGTGCTGCCCTCGAACAATTTGGGTTTATTTTACACTCTAATAGCAAAACAAGTAATTTTGTGGAAAATTGTTTTTTGGCCCTTAGAGGTGCTATTCAGAATGACTGACTTATGCTCAGAAAAGTGGATGCCAACTTTGTCATAATACTATGCGTCTTTCATTTTGAAAACTGATTTTTTTTCAACTTTCAACTGACTGGAAATTTTGCAATTTGAAATGAAACCAAACAAACTATTAATGCAAGGCCATCTTCCAAGGTGTAAGTGAAAAAGCAAACAAGACACCTTGGGGAGTGTGAAAAGAGGTACATAATTGAAAGATCCATCAAAAGTCATCACTGTCTAAGGAAGAGGCATTAAACTGCAAAGTGCTGGATATTGAAACAATGGCTGCCACCGACAGAATCACCCAAATCCCAGGGAAATTCAGTGGCTGAAGTATAACAAAGGGATTCAAGTGACACGGAGTGTCAAGGGAAAGTTTTCAGCAGAGGAAATACGCTGAAAAGCTGGACTTCCTCTTCCTTGTTTGGAAGAAGGAGTGCACCACCCTGTTCAGGAATCCAACCTGACATCGTAATAATATAGTATTCTACATCTGACCACACCCACCAGCTAATCACCATATTCGTGGGTGTGTTTGTTTGGATACTGTTTTTCCCTGTTTAATGGTTCATAAATTTGCTTTCTTGCTCTGACTCCCGAAAACCTATTTTGCTTTGCTCCTCATTGCTCACAGCATAAATAGGTCTACACATTTGGAAAAGGCAAATCCTCATGAAAAAGAAATTTAACACATTTGTTGTGACCAACCAAGGAGGTTGAACAGAGGGACACTTCACTGCACCTCACCTGGTCGTAATAAAATTTGGGGCCCGTGTCTGGAATTTATTCCCACAGAGCGACAAAAGAATTGGAGTGGGGACAATAAATTGTGCCTTCAAAAGCAGTTTTAAAACTGTAAAACATTCCCTTGGGTCTGTAATACTGAGTCCTAAAATGTCCAGATTCAATGTCAATGCTTTCATAGAGCAAGATGAGAAACTGGATAGAAGGAATGACTTTGGAAGAATTAAAAGATGTAGCTAGGCATTTAGAAGTGACATCTCTTTCCAATGGTCAGCCTAGCAGTTCAAATGGCCAGATCTACACTGGTCATTGCTGTTGAAAAGTAAGCTAATTCTTTCTTGCCTGAAGATTGTGCAACAAGCCATGATGCAGCAAGAAGGGCAATTTTATTAGTGCTGGAGTTTTGCCATCAGAAATTCCACCCCCTCCGCAAATGCCTGACCAGACATACCTGGAATTTGAACGGCTTAAACAGCTTGTTTTTGAACAGTGGGCATGGGCGCTTAAAATCGAGGTCACCCAAGAAATGCTTTGTGAGATAATTCTCGATTAGTTCAAAACCTTCATGCCCTTCCAAATATGAACTTGGGAACAGAGAGTAACAGTTCAGGCAGGTAGCAGCCCTGGCCAATGATTGAGCCAAAAACCGTCATTCCAAATGAAACCCTTTCTTAATCACCCTATGCTGTTAATAGTAAATCTTCTAAACATTAGCTACCCATTCATGTACTTGAAGAAAGCCATCATAGCTAACTGTATATACATCAAGATTTTCAGTTGTCTATAAGCTTCCTGATAGCAACTTAGTAGGAAACTTTCTGTCTCAAACACTCCCTCCCTCATTTCTCTTTGTTTCTAAATATTCATGTGTAATATTCATCACTTTGAGGATCTTTTCTGTAACCTGTCCAAGTGTCTTTGTGATACAAATTAAAGGGATGACTGAACTACATCTAGGAGATCCCAGACCTTGGTAAAATAACTATCGGTTCCATTAATGAGATTTGGAAAGCTCCTGATTGTTATCAGGCAAGTCTAAAGTGCTAATTGCCATCAAAATCTGATGGATTACCATTTGCTCTGAGACATTTTAACTCCAACTTGGATTGAAGTTTGCATTCCTGCCTCAGCTTCAGTACCTCTTCCGTATTAGTAGTAAATACTATGGAAGGAAATACTTAGGTCAGGCAGTATCTATGGAGAGAGAAACAATTGATGTTTCAAATTAATTATCTTTTCTTCAGAGCTGAAAAATTATTAAATGTAACTGAAGCATGAAAGGGGGGGGAAGAAAGAACAAAAGGCGAAAGGCCCAAAGATAAAATATATTAAATGACAAAAAGGATGACTTGTTCTTGATCAATTATAGTTATACAGGTTAGCTCAATTAATAACCCTTGTCTCTCAATGGCCAATAATCCAAACCAGAGGAAATTAACAAACCTCATGATTATTGATCTGTCAAATCGTAAGATTTTACCCAGAGGCAAATGAATTGGAATCAAATTCATCAAATCACTTCCTTGGAATCTGTGGTGGATAGCCATATTTAAACAACTTTACTGATGAAGTTTTGGTCTCCTTGGGCGGGATTTTCAGGCAGCTGACACACCATAAGCTGTCAGCGGATCATCAGGTCTATGATGTCTATGCCGTTTTGCGTAATGCACCCTTCCCACCACGGGAAGGGTTCAGTGAGACCAGAAGATCCTGCTGATGAGATAGGCCAGAACATCCCACCCATTATTTTAGGAAGATGTAAATGCATTGAAGGTGGTTCAGAGGAGGTTTATTAGATTGATAGCTGGAATGAATGGCATGAGGAAAGGTTGGACTGGCTGGGCTTGCTCCACTGGAGTTTAGAAGAGGGAGGGGTGTTTTGATTGAAGTGTATTAAATCCTGAATGGTCTTGACAAGGTGGATGTGGAAAGGATGTTTCTTCTATTGGGTGAGTCCAGAACTAGGGGGCATTGTTTTAAAATTAGGAGTCTACCTTCTCAGACGGAGATGAGGAGAAATTATTTTTGAGGTTTGTGCACTTTCGAGCTCTCCAATTCAGAAAGTGAGGTCACTGAATATTTTTGAAGGCAGCAGTAAAAAGATTCTTTTTAGGTAAACAGGTTATCAGGGGTAGATGAAAATGCAGAACTCAACAGATCAGCCATGGTCTTGTTGTATAGTAGAGCAAGCTTGAGGGACCCAAAAGCCTACTTTTACTCCTATTTCGTCTGTTTGAACGATGTATTGCAGCGTTACTTTTGAGATTTTCCATATCCATTTCTATAATATTTTCATGTAGCTGGAATTTGCTTAAAATGGTTTGCTATCTTATTTTATGTCATTGTATATGAAAATCCTGAGGTTTTTGTAATAAACCTTGCATAGCAATGGCCAATAAGAAATATACTTGTTTATATGAGAGATTCCAAAACTGGCATTTCCACCTACCAAAGAGCACCACTTTATGTGGCAACATTGTGTAGTTCATACAACATGGATTCAAACTAATTTTTACATGAATAGTAGTGAAACCTTTGGCATTTTAGATAAAATGTTCCTACTTTTAGATAGTAATTTCCTTTAATGAAACTATTCAATTTATTGCATTAGCTGTTAAAAATTATGTGCTTCTCCCATTTAAGGTAACTTGGGCAGCTATGAACTGACCAGGATATTCTTTATCCTATCCTTTCAAACTTCATTTGCATCAGTTGCAGTCATAAGGAAAAAAATTTAATTCACAAATTACCCTGATTGTTCTGAATCTTTGACGAATCTAAGTTTGACATTGTTATGGTGTTGTATACTGTGAAGTAGCTCACTTTATTTCTGCCTGCAGGCTGGATTTGGATATGGCTTGCCAATCTCCCGCCTATATGCTCGGTATTTTCAAGGGGATCTCAAACTGTATTCCATGGAGGGTGTGGGCACGGATGCAGTCATCTATCTTAAGGTATCTTGCAACATCAGCAAAGTATTCAACTTCCTACGGACAGTTGGTGAAGGAGACCAGAAGTCAATCTTTACTTTGTTTTAGATTTATTCACAAAGTGAAACATTACAAATATATAGCTCCTAATGCTACAAGCCACCACTGGTGACTATATCAGCAAACAATAATCAGATAAACAAATTAACGGAAGAGCAAACCCTTAAAAGGGTACTGTAACTAAAATAAATACTGTAACTGAAGCAAAAACTTCAACAGAAAGTATTGAGTTAAAATATCATGAGCAGGGCTCCTGATGCACTTCAGCACCTACAGCGACCACTGGCCCTAGGAGGCCTCAAGCATGTGCTTCCTTTCCAGGGTTGGAACATTCGGGGTTGGGCATAACCACAGAAGAAAGACAAGCAGTTGGGTCGAATCACTCTCTTAGCCACCCAATCCCTGGACCTGTTTATGGCCACCAATGTCTCTTTAGTTAATTGGTTTATTTGATTCACTCGAGTATAAAGAATCACCCCTTAAAAGGGAACTGTAATAAAAACCAAATCTTCAAAGGAAATTAAAATAGCATTTTAGGGGGAGATGATGCATTCCGGCACCTGAGGCACCCACTGGTCAGGAAGGCCTCAAGTGTACCAGTGGACACTACGTACTCCCTCTTCAGGAACACCTGGGTAGAGACGTATCCACGGAAGAGGGGCAGTCAAGTCAAATTACATCCTCAAATAGCTGCTGCTTGGACCTGTTTATGGCCACCTTGACCATTTGTCTCTTATACTCTTCTAAACAAACATATCAACAAATTAATTAGTTGACAGCCCCATTAAACAGGCACTGCAGCAAAAATCAAAAACAAAATAACTGAGGGTCACAGTTTAAAAATATGGGTCTTCCCATTTAAGACAGATGAGGAGAATCTTTTTCTCTTTGGAACTCTCTTCCTCAAATGGTGACAGAAGCAGAGTCTTTGAATAATTTTAAGTTAAAAATAGATTTTTGATAAGAAAGAGGATGAAAGGTTATCAGGAGTAGTCAGAAAGATAGAGTTGAGGTTACAGTTAGATCAGGCGTGATCTTATTGAATGGTGAAGCAGGCTTGGGCCGAGTGGCCTACTCATTTCTATGTATGTTTGTATGAAACTTATCAAATTAGATTAAAATATAATTCCTGGGACTGATGATGCACTCCAAGCTCTGTGGCATTCACTGGTCACAGAAGGCTGCTAACATAATAGTGGGCACTGCGTGCTCCCTCTCCAGGAACACCCGAGTGCGAATGTAGCTATCGCGAGAGGCAGGCCATGCAGCCTGGACTCTATCCATCTCTATTGTGCTAATACCATCATTAACTAACAGAGCCACCCCTCCACCTTTTCCTCACTTCCTGTCCTTTTTAAATAGCCTACCACTCCTGGTTTAATTACTTCACAAGATAATAGTTTTCCCTTTACCTGTAGCACCTAAAGCACAATTCTTTCCTCTAGTCTCTTCTGTTTTACTTGTATTCATACTTATACTACTTTTTCCACCTGAACACTTTCCAACCCATTTACTAGATTAAAGTGCTCATGACCACTTGGATCCTGGCCCTAACCCAGTTCAGGCGCAGCCTGTACCAGAGGGACAGCGAACAGCTTCTTCCTGTTGCAGTACTTACTCATGCTATTCTCTTATGAAATTGAACCCCTGTTTACTCCATAACTCCTTATCTGGTTATCCCTGTGCCAGTTTGCATGTAGCTCTGCTGATTTGAATGTCAAGTTCCACTTCTGATACACAAGCTGTACAAAATTCCACATCTACCAGAAAAATTCTATTTTAATCAAGATTTTACCCAGTGACAGTTATAATCAGATGACCTGGAAATCTGTGCACCATACATAATATTATTCAGAAATGTACAGCACAAGCTAACCACAGTTGACAAGGTTGGGAACTTGAGTAGGGGCTGGTTTACCACAGTGGGCTGAAAGACTGGCTTGTAGTGCAGAACAATGCCAGCAGCGCAGGTTCAATTCCCGTACCTGCCTCCCCGAACAGGTACCGGAATGTGGTGACTAGGGGCTTTCCCAGTAACTCCATTGAAGCCTACTTGTGACAATAAGCAATTATTATTATTATAAGATTGGGAACTTTTGGAAACTCATTTTGGAACTTGATAGCAAATCAAATTTGGTAAAAGTGACAGGAAAACTGCTGTGCAGCAATGGGTGTGATTTGATTGATGGAAAATACAGTAACCAAAGAAGAATTTATTTCCCCTCTCCAACTTCCCTCCTTTCAAATGTTGCTCTTTCTCCTTTCGGAATGTGTTGACTCCTTCATCAAAGTGCCGCCACTGCACTCCAGAATGGTTATGGGAAACAGAAACGTCATACAAACTTACTTTCCTACCTATCTTTGTGTCATCAGCAAATTTGACAACCATCCCTTTCTCCAAGTTAATTGTAAAACGTTGAGGTCCCAGCACTAATTATAAGTCAGATAGGTTGTGAATTCTGAGTTGTGTTCCGATAGTTTTCTGAAACAATACATCCCAGAACCAATAAGGGGGCATTCATTCCATTTCTGATTTTATAATGAGTAATGAGCCAAATTTAGTTAAATGTTCAACCATCATAGGATATTATTTAATAGATCATAATATGATCATAGATTTTGAAGGGAAAAATATGAAATGTCACTGATTCTAAATTTAGGCAATGAGTGCATGAGACAGACTGTCCACAGTAAACTGGGCAAAGCTGTTGATGGGTAAAGCAACAGAAGATCAGTGGTGGAAGGAGGCAGGTGGTGGTGTTCAAAAAAACATTTGATGAAATACAGAGCCAGTTTATACCTCAAATGAACAAGAACTCTGCTTGCTAAACAAAGCTAATGTACAGCTGAAGAGGTAAGAGATGACATTAAACTAAAAGAAAAATCCCATTCAAAATGATAAACATAGCACAGATTATAAGAGATGCCCAACACAGCAATGAGTGACAAAACAGTTAGGAACAGCCATAAAAAGGGAACATAAATAGAAACTAGGAAGGAATATCAAATCAATAATTTGTTTAGAATTATAATAGGAAAATGATAATAGACAGGAACACTGTGGGTCCACCCAGAAATACTAAGCAGCCAAAGGACTTGTGAAACTGAGGAACCAGAAGGACGTGGTAATAGTAAAAAGTTAGTACTTGAAAAGTTAACTCATTTGAAAGCTGCTAAATCCCCGAGACTAGATGAGCTTCATCCCAGGGCGTTGAAGGAGGTGGCCAGGAGGTGGATGCATTGCTGGTTAACTTTCAAAATTCTATAGATTCTGGAAAGGTTCCTGTGGACTAGAAAGTAGCAAATGTAACCCCATTGTTCAAGAAAGGAGGAAGAGAAAACCAAGAATTGTCGCCCTGTTAGTTTGATGTCAGTAGGAGGGAGACTGGTGGCGTGATAGCATAGTGGTTAGCATTGTTGCTTCACCGCCCAAGGACCGTATTAAATTCCCGGCTTGGTCACTGTCTGTGTGGAGTTGGCACGTTCTCCTTGTGTCTGCGTGGCTTTCCTCCGGGCGCTCTGGTTTCCTCCCACAAGTCCTGAAAGACATGCTTGTTAGGTGAATTGGACATTCTAAATTTTCCCTCTGAGTATGCGAACAGGTGACTAAGGCATTTTCTCCGTAACTTCATTGTAGTGTTAATGTAAGCCTGCTTGTGAAAATAATAATAATAAAGATTATTAAATCTTAGAATCTATTATAAAGGATGAGATAATTGGGCATGGGGGGGGGGGGGTAAAATTGGGCAGAGTCAACTTGTTGGAACGTTTTGAGAATATTACTTGTAGCATTGATAAAGGAGAACCTGTAGATGTGGTATATTTGGATTTTCAGAAGACTTTTGATAAGCTCCCACACAGGAGATTAGTAAATAAAATTAGAGCGCATGATATTGGGGCCAATATACTATATGGATTGAGAATTGATTAACAGAAAGAAAGCAAAGAGTGGGAATAAATTGATCGTTCTCAGGATGGAAGTCTGATAGTGGGGTACCGATCAGTGTTAGGTCTACAGCTATTCACAATCTATTTAAATGATTTAGATCTGAGGACCAATTCTAATATTTCCAAATTTGCTGATGATGTAAAATGAGGTGGGAATGTAAGATGTGAGGAGGATGCAAGAAGGCTTGAAGAGGACTTGGATAGACTAGGTGAATTGGCTGGGACAGCCCATGGCAAATGGAATATAGGGCGAAATTCTCCCCTACCCGGTGGGGCGGGGGGTCCCGGCGTAGCGGAGTGGCGCCAACCACTCCACCGTCGGGCCTCCCCAAAGGTGCGGAGAATTCCGCACCTTTAGGGGCTAGGCCCGCGCCGGAGTGGCTCCTGCTCCGCTGACTGGCGCCAACGGCCTTTGGCGCTACGTCGGCCGGTGTATGCGGTAGGGGGGGTTTCTTTCGCCTCCGCCATGGTGGAGGCCGTGGAGGTGGCAGAATAAAAAGAGTGCCCCCACGGCACTGGCCCACCCGCCAATCGGTGAGCCCCGATCGCGGGCCAAGCCACAGTGGGGGCACCCACCGGGGTCCGATCGCCCCACGCGCCCCCCCCCCCCCAGGACCCTAGGGGCCCGCTCGTGCCGCCAATCCCGCCGGCACAGAGGTGGTTTAAACCACGTCGGCGAGATTGGCCTGTCAGCATCGGGACTTCGGCCGGAGAATTGCCGCGGGGGGCACGCCGACCGGCGGGGCGTGATTCTCAGAGAATTCTGGCCACGGCGGGGCGGGATTTACGGCGGCCCTGGGCGATTCCCCGACCCTGCGGGGGGTCGGAGAATTCCGCCCGTAATGTGAATAAGTCCTAATTAATAAGGGCATGAGACATCATAGTGGGATACAGATGATGTAATTAGTGGGAAGGTAATTAGTGGGAAGAGTGAGGCCTATCTGTGGTTTTGGCAATGTGGCTTTGGATTTGAGTCTGACAAGGCAAGGATTTTCAGGTTGTTCCTGAAAGGGTCTCTCTCCAAAGGTCTGCACAGAGAACAGCACGTAACCCTGATTACTAACTTGATTTATGAGTGGTTTTTGAACTGTATTGGGTTGCTTTGTTGGAATATATATAGAGGCAAGTGTAGATAGTGAGTTAAAGGTTCTCCTTTTATTTAAAAACTGTTTGCTAATTGTAAAACAATTTTAAAGCTAAAGTTAATTCTGCATTTAAATAACGTTTATTATTCCTGGGGTGAAGTATTCTTTCCTCACAGTCTTATAAATTGCAAATTGTTTGGGGTTTCTTGTCTGGTATCTTAACAATATTGGAGTCTGATCCAGTATCCTAACGACTTGGATGATGGAATAGACTAGCAAGTCACATATCCAGATTTGCTGATGACACGATGGCAGGCAGCATTTAAGCAGTGTGATGAATGCATAAAATTACCAAGATATTAATATATATTTGTTTGTATCTTCCAACTATTTTCCCTTTGGGTAATAGTGCAGAAGTATTGGCAGGATTAGCAAGATGATTCACGGCCTGAACTATGAAATGAATGCACCTTCCATGTAAAACAAGCGCTGAACCCAGAGCTTCTAGCACAGAGGCATGGATGCTACCTATTGAGCCACACAATCTCCACATTAATAGATTAACTATGGAAAATTGATTTTAATATTGGCAAATGAAGTCATCCCCTTTAGATATAGATATAGAACAGTACAGCACAGAACAGGCCCTTCAGCCCTCGATGTTGTGCCGAGCAATGATCACCCTACTCAAACCCACGTATCCACCCTATACCCGTAACCCAACAACCCCCCCCAACCATACTTTTAAGGACACTATGGGCAATTTAGCATGGCCAATCCACCTAACCCGCACATCTTTGGACTGTGGGAGGAAACCGGAGCACCAGGAGGAAACCCACGCACACAGGGAACACTTGTTCATGTAAATAGTGGTACGGATTGTGGCGACTGGGGATTTTCACAGTAACTTCATTGCAGTATTACTGTAAGCCTATTTGTGACACTAATAAAGATTATTATTACAAGTTTGGAACTCTTTGCAAACTAAATCCATTGTCAATTTGAATCTGCGATTGAGGAATATGGCCGAAGTTAAGCATGTGGAATTGGGCAAAGATCAGCTATGAATCTCATTGAATGGTAAGACAAACGTAAGAGGCTAGATGGCTTGTTTGTCCCTATGTTGACTTTCTATTTCAAAAACAAAGCAAAGTACAGCACAGGAACAAGCCCTTTGGTCCTCTAAGCCTATGCCGATCGTGAGGCCCTAACTTTAAAAAAAAAACCTTCTGCCCTTCCACAGTTCATATCCCTCTATTTCCTCCTTAGTCATGTACTCATCGAGATGTCTCTTAAATGTTGCTAATGTGCCTGCTTCCACCACATCCTCTGGCAATGTGGCCCAGGCACTCATCACTCTCTGCATGAAAAACTTACCCTGCACATCTCCCTTAAACTTTCCCCCTCTCACCTTAAACCTGTGCCCCCTTGTAATCAACACTTCCACCCTTGGAAAAAGCCTCTGACTATCCACCCTGTCTATGCCTCATAATTTTGTAGACCTCTATCAGGTTTCCCCTCCGCCTCCGTCTTTCTAGTGAAAACAATCTCCTCATAGCCAACACCCTCGAGACCAGGCAACATCCTGGTGAAGCTTTTTTGAACTCTCTCCAAAGCTTCCGCATCTTTCTGATAATGTGGTGACCAGAACTGCATGCAATACTCCAAATGCGGCCTAAGCAAGGTTTCATATAGCTGCAACATGATTTCCCAACTCCTATCTCGGGTGAGAGTGCTCTCATTGACCTAAGGCTGGTGATGTTTTATTCAAAAAATAGTTGCACTGTGATATACTGAAGTCTTTTCAAATGTTAAATATTATTCTGTTTTCTCAGGCTCTGTCAAGTGAGTCATTTGAACGACTTCCTGTCTTTAACAAGTCAGCCTGGCGGCATTACCAGATCACTCCAGAAGCGGATGATTGGAGCAATCCTAGCAGTGAACCTAGGGATGCTTCCAAGTACAAGGCAAACCGGTAATCCTTTTCCATCCTCCGTCTGATGACTAGTGTTCTGCTTTCATAGAAACCAAAGCTTTGTGTGTTTCCTCCCTTGGATCCATCAACAGCAGATGGCCAGTTCATAGTTCTTCTATCGATTACTGTTGAAACTCTTCCTGGAGATTCGGAGCACTTGCAAGGTTGATGGAAAAGACTTGTAATTCAAATGCTGTTTTGCACTTCAGATTGCACTAGTCTCTTTTTAAAGAAAGAATTGTGATGTGAATGTTTTGGCCTCCATCATTCTATAGTGAATATATTTTGTGGAGATTTATTCTGGACTAGTGAAAGATGAAAATGGAGCATTTGCAGCTACACAACAATCTATGGAGCAGTGCTTAAATTAAAACTTTTTAAAATGATCAACATTATTTTGTCAAAAGTAATTAGATTTAGAAAACGTATGTAGAAACATATGATTTCTTTTAATAATAGTAAAAGTGACCGAATTTCATACTATTTTTAAGCTGCTTAAACGAAGGCTTTTGCTTGACTTTTAGCCCTGTTAAAATCCAATTACAATTGACTGTTGATACTTTTCTTTGAGAAATTAATAATGTATTTGCAAAAATGAAATATGTGGAACCATATTGATGAGTATTAATACCATTTCCCGCCATTAAGATAGAAAAATCAAAAATATTGTAAATCAGGTTGGTGAGGTTTCACCTTTTGAACCAGTACAATCATTGGCTTAGATCATAGACTGCTGTTTTGAAAGTTTTCTCACGGAAAGCTGTAATGTGCTTATTCAGAGTGCAGTTTCCAATAAGTACACATTCACAGGATAAAACTGCTCAAATTGTGATGGTTATTTATTTTTAAATTTTTATTTTAAGAGTACCCAATTATTTCTTTCCAATTCACGGGCAATTTTGCATGGCAATTCACCTACATCTTTGAGTTTTGGGCTGGGGGGGGGGTGAAATCCACACAGACACGGGGAGAATGTGCAAACTCCATACAGACAGTGACCCGAGGCCGGGATCGAACCAGAGTCCTCAGTGCTGTGATGCAGCAGTGCTAACCACTGCGCCACCATGCTGCTCTTGGTGGTTATTTACAACCTCACGGGGAAGTTGAATTACCCAGTTATTACAAAATGTCAGTTTTCGATAGCTTAGAGAAATTATTGCATTGCATCATCTTTTTTGCACACATGTACCAGTGCTGGCCAGTTCAATGCTATCGGTTTCCCACCTCTGCCAAAGTTGAAAATAGTAGATTTCTGAAACAGCTATTTTTAGAAGATGCCATTAATTTGGCTTAACAGACGAGATGCTCTGGTTCAGCAAATCTGGCCTTCGGGCAGAGAACTGAAGAAGTAGATGAAGCTGTAGCTTGAACACTGTACATGAATTGTTATGTAAGTACAACCCAGAGGGTAATAGGCTAGACTGTCAACAGCATGCTCGCAAGTGCTTTGTTTTGAGTGATTTATTTATATGGTATTCACCAACTGAAAGAACAAAATGTCTACAGGATATTAATCTCAGTTGGTGGGGTTTTTTGTGGGGGGGGGGGGGGGGTGAATTCTCTTTTGTAGTTAGTAAAAGTATTTATTTCACTTCACAAATACTTTTATGTTCATATATGTATGGTGGATCACAAAATCTGTCAGTAAACAAACAAAATCCCATTTGTAAGTACTGTTTTTTAAAAAGTCTACAGTACATTATCTTTGCACTATTTTTAAGTTATTAAAAATGGCATGTCATGAAATAATGGTCTTTCAGTGGGTTTATGTCTCTCTGCACATAGGTACAATTGTTGATGAAAGCAAACTTAACCTTCAGCAACTCTGCATTCACCTGAAACAGCTTGGCCAAAATGTGCTGGCCAATGAAACTGACTGCAAGCCAATTATTTTGTATATTTTGCTGAATAGGACTTCCCAAGACCTTCAGATTTTAAAAAATGCACATTTTTTAAATTGCCTAGTCATCAGATAAACTTGAATTCTATCAATGCTAAGCGTATTGCTTGTAAATGCAAATTATCTGCATTTTAAGAGCTGTGCAAGGCAAATGATTTGCGGATTTTCACAGAAATATGGGTTGAATTACAGAATGTGCGCCACAAAAGATTGAAGAAATCTTGAAATTTCATGATGAAAATAGAATTTGACTTATTATTTATTTATGGTGACTTATTCACCATAAAACAGTGGCTATAATGTGTATTATATTTCACAAATGACTTATTTACTACCCAGACCAACATCATGTGACAGTATGCACATTATGTTCTCCATGATCGTTTGCCTATGTGCCTCTCAAACAGCCATTTCAGAAACATCCTCAATGGATGGTCGGTGAAAAGGACATATTCTGAAGAATAACAACGTTTGATTTTGATTTGACAACAACTCTTTATTATCACAAGTTGCGTGGGAAAAGTATATGGAATGAGAACTATTTGATTAAAAATTCTGCTAACTGGCGCAGTCACAAAATAGCTAACTGTCTGTAATCCTGTATGGGGTAAATCTTGATTTGTTCCGGAATGATGGTGAAAAACATGCTGCCGACCTACTGTCACACTTGCACTATAATGCAAAGTCAAGATGTACAGCTTGGTGTCCATTTTAACTGGATGGTAATTTACCAGTCAAATTATGTTCCTTTAATAGAAAAACATTGACCCCCTGGTAAAGGAATATCAGCTTTTATTTGAATGTTTAAAGGTTGATGTTCTGATAACCAGTAACTGATGCATAGCAAAATAAATACCTATGATGTGCTACATATGAATTCAAACTCCCGGAGCTCTTAAAAAAAATTATACTTGTTAATTACCAGAACTGGTAAAAATTAATTATAATAGTGTTTTAATTCTGCAACCAACAACAAGCTTTCAATTAAGACATTGTAATTTGAGAAGTGAAGATGTATTCATTGACATTCCTGGTGCTTGTTAGAAATGCTGTTTTCAGACTTCAGCTGAACATCATACGCAGCCTGACCCAGTTTAACAGGCTGTTCACAGACAATTGCAGAAGTGACAAACATGCTGTTCATTATTTCGTTCAAGGTCAACTAGAGGGGCAAAAGAGCTTTTGGAATGGAAACGTTAAACAATTCTAGCAAATAGTTTTTTTTCCTTCCAGGTATTTTTAAAATGTAACTTAACATTCTGCTTTTAAGGACCTTTCAAATAAAATTTATAGTTGAGTCCCTATATTTTGCATGTTTTAAGTCCATATTTATTTGCACTATTCCACTATCCTGCATGTATTGTCAAAAGGAGTCATTATTTCATAGATAAAAGCTTTCAGATGTTTGACATTCAAGATTTGGAAACTCCAATCTTTTGCAGAGTATTCTATACCTATTTATGTAAGTGTTTTACCCCAGGAGCATTGAGTATGTTGAAAGACTTTTAAAATTTGTTTCACAATGTCAGGGGTTGTGAATGTGTTATCACAAAGAATTTAAATTGCAACTCGAGTCCAAGATGAAAGTGGCACGCATTAAACAGAAATGTCAAGTGCTTTCCTTGACGCATCTGCAGCTTACTCACCATTTCTATGATTTCTTAATTAATAGAAGCTTGCGAAGGTTGATTACTGTAATTTGGGACTATTTTTCGCAGAACCGAAGTAATTTCATTCACAACATTAATTTTGGGCAACTAGATTTTGCAAGGTTAGCTTTTAATTATTTGAAAGGTGTTCATAATGTGCTACTGATGGGTAATATTCTTCAGTTTCACATTTTAAGTCTGATTTGTACATATGAAGAGAAACATAACAGATTTTTGTTAAGCTTAAATAATGAAAAAATGCTGGAAATACTCGGGTGAGGCAGCATAGAACATAGAGAAATACAGCACAGAACAGGCCCTTCGGCCCACGATGTTGTGCCGAACTTTGATCCTAGATTAATCATAGATCATAGAATTTTGGACACTAAGGGCAATTTATCATGACCAATCCACCCAACCTGCACATCTTTGGACCGTGGGAGGAAACCGGAGCACCCGGAGGAAACCCACGCACACACGGGGAGGATGTGCAGACTCTACACAGACAGTGATCCAAGCCGAAATCGAACCTGGGACCCTGGAGCTGTGAAGCAATTGTGCTATCCACAATGCTACCATGCTACCCTTAAGAACAAATTAATCTACACTCCATTCTTCTACCATAATCCATGTACCTATCCAATAGCTGTTTGATCACGAATGCGCTATTTTACAGTGTCAGAGAATTTGTGCACTTCAGTCGGAACCTAAAGAGCCAGATTACAACATCAGTGGGCACTGGTGCCATAGTGGGATATTGACTGCGTGCATGTAGTGATCAGAGCTCCCCAGGACCAACCTTCATAAACAATGCACAGGACCACAGGAGACGCATCTTCCAGATGTGTGGTTGGTTCCCAGGGAGATCTCCTCATGATAGATATCTTCATAACACCAAGGTGCTACAACTATTCGAGGCCCCTGCTAGTCTGCAGGAATGGATTCTAGTTGCGGGCTGCCCACTCAAGATCTGATTGCCACCAATCATAAATACTCGATCACCAGCCAAAGAACCTTGCAACATATCCCATGGTTCCACAAGAGCAACAATAGAGCAGACCATTGGACTATTAACAGTAAGGTTCTTCTGCCTGAATGTTACAGTGGCACTTTCCAATATCTGTCTCAAAGGGTCTTAAGGATTATTGTAGTCTGCTGCACATTTCACAGCCTCGCACAAATGATAAGGAGGGAAGCCATATTTCCCATCAGACAAGGATGATAAGGAGGATGTATCTGAGCAGAATGGCCTGCCTGTTGGTGTTTCAGCATTAAATGCAAGGCTATGGAAAGATGCACAAGGACACCTTTGAGCCGCTCATTCGGAACTGGTTTCGGCAACCATGATACGTTTGAAAGCCAAAGAGTCTTGGGCCTTACACCCATGTGATCGCTGCATGTCCACCAGGCATTAAATCACCAATGAGCGTAAGCAAGCAACACCATTCTTGCCAATCCAATTTGAGATTTCAGCACTTCACCTTTACCCATACATGATTGCCACTTACCATGCAATTGATCACCCTGCTAATTAGGTCTCACTGACAAAACATGCACCACACATGAATAAAGTGAATAAGACTATTTCATAGCACTGTAATGTAAGCTGAAATCTAATTTTGGAATATCTGTGCCATTTTTGTGGGACTATAAGCTGTTACATTTGTGCACACCATCACCATAATATTGTGCAACCGTGACATCTGCAGCTGAGGTGGAGGCAGGCTGCTGAGTACAATGAATCATTGCCTGAGGCTACCTTGATGACTGGCAGCTATTGACTAGTCTGGTGAACTTGCACCCCAGTAAAGTCTCCATGGAGGAAGCCAAAGTGCTTGCCCACCTGTGACATGACTCGTCCATCATCCACCCATGTCTGCACAATACCTCTAGCAGCTCCACCAGATTGCTGTCCTGCCTGTCGCAGCATTTCAAGAATATTTTGGGTGATAGTGACCAGAGACCTGCCATCAGCCAGGGGCTCAGTCTGGGCCTGGCTCTCAATAGGTACCTAGGCTGTCACAACTTCCATCAGTTGCTGTGATGTGCTCACCAGAATGTGGCCTGGATTCTACTTGTGATCGTATCGCATATCAACTGAGTTGAATGTGTTTCCGCTGGTGGGGGAAAGGTGTGATGGTGCCCCCTCTGAGTCTTCCATGTCCACCTCCTCACAAGTCAACTGCAGGGTCCCAGACGATGGAACAAGGTGTCCCTCTGGATTGCAAAGACCTGCATTGGAGAACACCGAATTAGATTCACGTTATTCACAATACTTCTTCCCATCCCTCTCTGATGTGCGCTTCTTTTCTGCCCAGAGGTCGGCAGCAAGTACCAAGGCCTCTTCTCTGTCTCCTTTCTGTACTCCTGCTCCACAGTATGCGATTTCCCTGCTCTTTGGCTGATTGAATTGCTTCCTCCTGCATGTGTGGGTGTCCTTATGTTGGACACTCCTCCGACTACCTTTGACATTAGCTGCCTTTACCTCCTGCAGACTGATGGGCAGAAAGAGTTTTGTGTGGATGGATACCTAACCCCACTATCAGCATGCATTGCTCTGATAGATAATACCCTCCTCGGATAACCCATCCACTCTCTCCCCATCATGTCACTTGTACTACAATGGAAGCTTCCCCCGTCCACAAACATTTAATCCCTCCACCACTGATGAGCAGTGACAGCCGTACGACCTGCAAGATTTTACTCCAGGAACTTTGGCAACACCTTCCAAAGCCACGACCACTACCATCTCGAAGGATAAGAGCAGCAAATACCTGGGAACACCATCATCTGGAGGTTCTCCTTCAAGTCACCACCCCGACTTGAAAATATATCACTTGCTTAACTGTCGTTGGGTCAAAATCCTGGAATTCACTCCCTAACAGCACTGTAGGTGTACCTACATCCCAAGGACTGCAGTAGTTCAAGAAGGCAGCTCACCACCTGAAGGACAACTAGGCACAAGCCAGCGAGCCCACATCCCGAAGTTAATTTTCCAGGGATCAGTGATAGAGAGGAAGGCTGAGGTCCAGGGGATGGTTTTGGAATTAGTGATCGAGAGGACGGCTGTGAACGTTCACTTTTGCTGCTGACTTGGCACTGCAGGTATGTCCTCCATAAGAGTGGAAATCCTAATCTGTTAAGTGATTTTGGATTAATTGCACTCTTTGGGATTGAGGGGTGAGGAGATACTAAAGAATGTGCCGATTGACTGAAAGGTGTAAAATGTCACTGACATCAACTTCTGGATTTCCACAGTTAACTGGAATAATGGTGAACACTGACAGTTGCAATCAAACTTTGGGATAGTTTGCCACTGCCATTGAAATATTATCACACTTCCAAAGTTAGAAGTATGCTGTGTGACTGGACAAACCCTGTAGTAATCGATAGCCTATATTTTCCTGAATGTTTTCTTCCATAGAAAGTGTGGATACATAACTGGTTATGCCAGATGATCATGGTCATCTTGATCAGCCAATTGCATTGATTATTGAAGGGATTATCTCTAGCTAATGCATTGTAACCTGCAATTAGAAAATAACTGCATAAATGGTTAAAAAGCTGAAATAATTAACCCAAGATGTTTCCTGTGAATCAGATACTAATGTGAGCCAATAACTGCATTTGGATTCACTAACATAGTTCAAATTTTGTATTTTTAAAAAAGGGTAATTCAATAGGAAAAAATTACATTCTACAGTCTGAAAGTGATTACTTAAATGTCCCAACAAATTATAAATGGTATCAGGAAAAAGATGGTGTTTATTTTTGTAATTATTTTTATGCATTTCTGTTCACTTTACTATAACTGAGAGTCTTCAAAGAATCATTCTCTGGTTTTCTGAAGATGGTTGAAATGAACATTTGTATATGTTTGTGTTCAGGCTGGAGTGTTCTTTTAAGTGTGTTTGATTTGTGAAGAAACTACAGGAATTTTATTGTAAACATTTGTTTCAATTTGAAAATAAATTATGTAGAACCTTGAGGAATTTTAAATTGTTATCTTGCCCATGTAAAGAGTGCTATGTGTACATTTTTGATTTTTGCAGGTACTCTGCAAATATTTCATACTTTTTTATACTATTATCGCTCCATGATTTTCCGTATCTAATAATGTAAAAGAACATTTTGTTTGTAAATATTAATGGTTGCTCAAATTAAAATGAATTATTCCTTAACTTATATTGGTGTATGAATTTTCTGAAGAAAAAGTTCCCAACTTTTTAAAAACTCCGTTGCTTAAACATGTGACGCCTTCATCACCATACAGTTTGAAGGCAAACCAATGGAATTTACTCTGTTGTTTTCTTCAAAACTCCAACAATAAAGGAATATATTTGTTGTTGCCTTGTTTAAAAATAGTATTCTATACACCAAGCCAGGACCAAAAGAATAATCTTTCTATGAGCTGTGACAGACTTTGAGTTTCAAAGTGAAATTCTATAGAGGTCAAAAATGCAGATAACTAAAAATGTATCTGAAATCCTGAATATCCCTCCACCAGTGCAGAGACGGGAAGTGTTCACGACTCATACATGTTGTCGCGGTCTTACATCCCCGGCATGTTCGAGGGACGCCACACCCGGCTGAGGGGTAATATGAGGGGCTGGTTGCTGGGTGACAGGGGTTACCCGTTGCGGTCGTGGCTGGTGACGCGGAGAACAGCTACAATGATGCCCATGCAGCGACAAGGGGTGTGATAGAGAGGTGCACCTGGGACGGAAGGGCGGGCGGGGGGGGGGGGGGGGGGGGGGGGGGGGGTCCGAGGTGCCGCAGTGTTCCGGGACCTCCCCTACAGGGGGACCTGGGATGGGCCCCAGCACCTCCTCCTCACTCGGGGTGCCCAATGGCCCCCGAGCCTCTACATGGGTCGGGGGTGCGAACAGACCGGCCATTCGACGCCCCCCCGACACCTGGCGCTGCCAGTCCTGGAGGCCCGTGCTGGTATCGACAAGGGTCTGCAGATTTGCAGCCATGGAGCTCAGGGCGTTGGCCATCCCTGTCTGTGTCTGGGGGACACTGGCCAGCACCTGGGTAATGGCGCCGATGCCCTCAGCGATGGCCTGCTGAGACTGGGCCATGGCCTGCTGGGACCGGGCCATGGCCTGCTGAGACTGGGCCATGGCCTGCTGGGACTGCGCCATGGCCTGCAGAGACTGAGCCATGGCCTGCTGGGACTGCGCCATGGCCTGCTGGGACTGCGCCATGGCCTGCTGGGACTGGGCCATTGCCTGCTGGGACTGGGCCATTGCCTGCTGGGACTGGGCCATGGCCTGCAGAGACTGGGCCACGGCATTGAGCGCCTCTGCCATCTGCCGCTGGCTCTGGCTCATGGCTTCCTGTGAGAAGGAATCCATGTCCTGGGCCACACATGTCGCCCTCATGGAACGCCCCAGGCCTCGCTTCCTGCTCCCCATGTCTGACACCGTTGCACCCATTGCCTCCACCGCGGACCCCACCCATGCGGTTTCGGCCTGGGTGGCACACATGA
The DNA here is from genome assembly GCF_902713615.1 of Scyliorhinus canicula. Taxonomy (NCBI): domain Eukaryota; kingdom Metazoa; phylum Chordata; class Chondrichthyes; order Carcharhiniformes; family Scyliorhinidae; genus Scyliorhinus; species Scyliorhinus canicula. Next base: position 74,347,623 of record NC_052152.1, read on the forward strand.
CCAGCACCACTCCCAGCTCCTGGACGCGGGTGGACTCCTCCACCTGCAAGCCAGCCGTCATCCTGTTCCTTCGTCCCGGGTTTGGTGGCTGCATCGGGTCTATGGGTGGGTGTAGTAACTCCAGGAACCCGGGAACGGTCTGGGCGGCAGATGTTCGCTTGCGCCAGGATGCCCTCCGACCTCCCGGCCCCTCGACTGCTTCTACCTCCACCTGCTGTGTTGTGCACACCAGTGCGTGTACCAGCCGCCTCATCACTAAAGTGCCCAACCGAGGTGAGTGTCTCTGCGATAGTGGAGGGTGTTGGAGAAAGCAGTGGCATTGTGACATGCGCATAGTCAGATACGGAGTTCATGGTCCCCTGGGGTGGCGCCTTGTCTCCACCCGTCCACTGTGTGTCACTGTCCTGTCTTTCAGTGTCATGTGTGTCGGTGTCCTGGGTAAGGAGTGTCCTGGGTAGGAGTGTCCTGTCCTGGGTAGGGCTGTCCTGGCTCGGCTGCGACGGGACCTGTGGCTGCTCCCCTAGTCGCTGGGTGTCACACGCCTGTGTCGCCGCACCCGCACGAGACGGGGGCGTCGTCTCGGTCTCTCCCTCGTGGCCGCCCTGGGGCATCCTGCGGGCGGTCGGCATCCGCAGGGACAGGTGCCTCGATATTTGGTCCTGCAATACACAATACAGGGGAGAGGGATATAGGGGATGGGGGAGAGGGGATAAGGGGGGGGGGGAGGGGATACAGGGGGGGGGGAGAGGGGATATGGGGGGGAGCGGGGGAGGGGATAAGGGGGGGGAGGGGATACAGGGGGGGGAGAGGGGATATGGGGGGGAGAGGGGATATGGGGGGGAGAGGGGGTAAGGGGGGAGAGGGGATAAGGGGGAGAGAGGGGATGGGGGGGGAATGTGGGGGGAGAGGGGATATGGGGGGAGGGGGAATGTGGGGGGAGGGGATATAGGGGGGAGCGGGGGAGAGGGGATAAGGGGGGAGAGGGGATAAGGGGGGAGAGGGGATAAGGGGGAGAGGGGATGTGGGGGGAGAGGGGATAAGGGGGAGAGGGGATGTGGGGGGAGAGGGGATAAGGGGGAGAGGGGATGTGGGGGGAGAGGGGATATGGGGGGAGGGGGGAATGTGGGAGGAGAGGGGATATGGGGGGAGGGGGAATGTGGGAGGAGAGGGGATATGGGGGGAGGGGGAATGTGGGGGGAGAGGGGATATGGGGGGAGGGGATATGGGGGAGGGGATATGGGTGGAGGGGATATGGGAGAGAGCGGATATGGGGGAGTGGGGATATGGGGGGAGAGTGGATGTGGGGGAGGGGATAAGGGGGAGGAGGATATGGGGAGGAGGATATGGGGAGGAGGATATGGGGGAGGGGATATGGGGAGGAGGATATGGGGGAGGAGGATATGGGGAGGAGGATATGGGGGAGGGGATATGGGGAGGAGGATATGGGGAGGAGGATATGGGGGAGGGGATATGGGGAGGAGGATATGGGGGAGGGGTTATGGGGAGGGGGCTATGGGGGAGGGGATATGGGGAGGGGGCTATGGGGGAGGGGTAATATGGGGGAGAGGGGATATGGGGAGGGGGTATATGGGGGAGGGGGTATATGGGGGAGGGGGTATATGGGGGAGGGGGATATGGGGGAGTGGGGATATGGGGGGTATATGGGGAGTGGTATATGGGGAGGGGGGATTTGGGGGAGGGGTAATATGGGGGAGGGGTGATTTGGGGAGGGGTAATATGGGGGGTAGGGGATATGGGGGAGTGGGAATATGGGGAGGGGGTATATGGGGAGTGGTATCTGGGGGAGGGGGGATTTGGGGAGGGGTAATATGGGAGGGGGGATTTGGGGGAGGGGTAATATGGGGAGGGGGGATATGGGGGAGGGGGGATATGGGGGAGGGGGGATATGGGGGAGGGGGGATATGGGGGAGGGGGGATATGGGGAGGGGGATATGGGGAGGAGGGATATGGGGGAGAGGCTATATAGGGGAGGGGGAAGGGCCGTGGGTGGCACACTTGCTGGCGGGCCCCCGACCTCTGCATCAGCAACCTCCCGGCCCTCAGGTCTGCCTGCCAGTTCCAGGGTCCTTTCCTCATGGACGGTGAGTGGCCTCTCATCAGCTGCACCCCCTCCAGTCCTCTGACACTCCCTGTTGTGTGCACGCTTCTCCTGTGGGGGGTAGGCGGGTGGGTGGCAGGGGTAAAGGGCAACAGTGTTAGATAGGTATATGACTGCATGCCAGCGGTTGCGCGTATGTTGGCAGAGGTGCGCAGCACATTAGGGTTAGGGTTGGGTTAGCGTTAGGGTTGGTTGCACCTGGGGGTGTGCTGCACATCGGAGGGGTGGGGGGGGGGGGGGGGGGGGGGGACTCACCCTGGCTGCCCTGATGAGGTTGTTCACCTTCCAGGCTGATGATGATTTTAAAAAAGCATCATAAAAGTAAGATCATTCATTCCAACCATTTATATAGTTTGTCAAAATAGGGGTAATGGAATTTTGTTTATAGCAAGATTACCTGAGGAGTAGATAATTAGACACATTGTGTTTATCTTTAGTCAGATGGTCATAACCAAGTTAGTGGAATAGAGATAACTGGGAGGAACCTGAAGCTGAAGCAGTGAGGTGTGGAGTTTTCAGTTTTCGTTTTCGGTTAGAAGGCGGGCTGAGAAGCAGTTTCTGAAGAATACAGCCAGAGATTGTTCTTTATTCTGACAGGGTGTGATGACTGTAGAAATTTCTGACATATATATTGTATTATATGTGGCTGGTGCAGTAATGGTTAAAAGCCTGGGTTAGGGACTTGCACTGGCGGCCATGATTTGATTGGTCGCACACTAGGTGGCTCTTGCTCAGATGTCGGTTTTGGTCCTTTGCACCCAATTAATGGGAGATGTTGACAGATAAAGTGGGAGGAGAGTGGAGGGTGATTAGTTCTCCCCGGATTGGAATATCTATGGGGTGTCAAACCTGGTTAAAGTCAGTGAGAGTCCATGCCCAAGAGTTGGAGGAGACATGTGGTGTAACACAAGCTGGGAAGGTGGTGTAGGAAGCAGGGTTGTTGTTGATGGTTAAAGTGCCATAAGACCATAAGACCATAAGACATAGGAGTGGAAGTAAGGCCATTCGGCCCATCGAGTCCACTCCGCCATTCAATCATGGCTGATGGGCATTTCAACTCCACCTACCAGCATTCTCCCCGTAGCCCTTAATTCCTCGCGACATCAAGAATTTATCTATCTCTGCCTTGAAGCCATTTAGCGTCCCGGCCTCCACTGCACTCCGCGGCAATGAATTCCACAGGCCCACCACTCTCTGGCTGAAGAAATGTCTCCGCATTTCTGTTGTGAATTTACCCCCTCTAATTCTAAGGCTGTGCCCACGGGTCCTCGTCTCCTCGCCTAACGGAAACAGTTTCTTTGCGTCCACCCTTTCTAAGCCATGTATTATCTTGTAAGTTTCTATTAGATCTCCCCTTAACCTTCTAAACTCCAATGAATACAATCCCAGGATCCTCAGCCGTTCATCATATGTTAGACCCGCCATTCCAGGGATCATCCGTGTGAATCTCCGCTGGACACGCTCCAGTGCCAGTATGTCCTTCCTGAGATGTGGGGCCCAAAACTGGACACAGTACTCCAAATGGGGCCTAACCAGAGCCTTATAAAGGCTCAGTAGCACATCGCTGCTTTTATATTCCAACCCTCTTGAGATAAATGACAACATTGCATTCGCTTTGTTAATCACAGATTCAACCTGCATGTTTACCTTTAGGGAATCCTCGACTAGCACTCCCAGATCCCTTTGTACTTTGGCATTATGAATTTTCTCACCGTTTAGAAAGTAGTCTATGCTTGGATTCTTTTTTCCAAAGTGCAAGACCTCACATTTTCTCACGTTGAATTGCATCAGCCATTTCCTGCACCACTCTCCCAAACTGTCTAGATCCTTCTGCAGCCTCCCCACTTCCTCAGCACTACCTGCCTGACCACCTAACTTTGTATCATCGGCAAACTTCGCTAGAATGCCCCCAGTCCCTTCATCCAGATCATTAATATATATGGTGAACAGCTGCGGCCCCAACACTGAACCCTGTGGGACACCGCTGGTCACCGGCTGCCATTCCGAAAAATAACCTTTTATCCCAACTCTCTGCCTTCTGTCAGACAGCCAATCCTCAACCCATGCCAGTAGCTCACCTCGAACACCATGGGCCCTCACCTTACTCAGCAGTCTCCTGTGTGGCACCTTATCAAAGGCCTTTTGGAAATCCAGATAGACCACATCCACTGGGTTTCCCTGGTCTAACCTACTTGTCACCTCCTCAAAGAATTCTAACAGGTTCGTCAGGCACGACCTCCCCTTACTAAATCCATGTTGACTTGTTCTAATCCGACCCTGCTCTTCCAAGAATTTAGAAATCTCATCCTTAACGATCGATTCTAGAATTTTACCAACAACCGAGGTTAGGCTAATTGGCCTATAATTTTCCATCTTTTGTCTTGATCCTTTCTTAAACAAGGGGGTTACAACAGCGATCTTCCAATCGTTCGGGACTTTCCCTGACTCCAGTGATTTTTGAAAGATCTCAACCAACGCTTCCGCTATTTCTTCAGCCACCTCCCTCAGAACTCTAGGGTGTAGCCCATCGGGGCCAGGAGATTTGTCAATTTTAAGACCTTTTAGCTTTTTTAGCACCATCTCTTTTGTAATGGCAACCATACTCAACTCAGCCCCCTGACCCTCTATAATTTTTGGGATATTACTCATGTCTTCCACTGTGAAGACAGACGCAAAGTACTTATTAAGTTCTCCAGCCATTTCCTCGTCTCCCATCACTAGCCTTCCGGAATCAGTTTGAATTGGCCCAATGTCTACTTTGGCCTGTCGTTTGTTTCTTATGTATTGAAAGAAACTTTTACTATCATTTCTTATATTACTGGCTAGCCTGCCTTCATATTTGATCCTCTCCTTCCTTATTTGTCTCTTTGTTAACCTCTGTTTGTTTTTGTAGCCTTCCCAATCTTCTGATTTCCCAGTGCTTTTGGCCACTTTATAGGATCTCTCTTTTTCTTTGATACATTTCCTGACCTCCTTTGTCAGCCATGGCTGTCTAATCCCTCCCCGGATAATCTTTCTTTTCTTGGGGATGAACCTCTGTACAGTGTCTTCAATTATGCATACAAACTCCTGCCATTTTTGCTCTGCTGTCTTCCCCACTAGGGTCTGCTTCCAGTCGATTTTCGCCAGTTCCTCTCTCATGCCCTCGTAATTACCTTTATTTAACTGTAACACCATTACATCCGATTTTGCCTTCTCTCTTTCAAACTGCAGACTGAACTCAACCATATTATGATCACTGCTTCCTAAGTGTTCCCTTACTTTAAGATCTTTTATAAAGTCTGGTTCATTACATAGCACTAGGTCCAGAATAGCCTGCTCCCTTGTGGGCTCCATGACAAGCTGTTCCAAAAAGCCATCTTGTAAGCATTCCATGAATTCCTTTTCTTTGGATCCACTGGCTACGTTATTTACCCAATCCACCTGCATATTGAAGTCCCCCATGATCACCGTGACCGTGCCTTTCTGACATGCCTTTTCTATTTCCCGGTACATGTTGCGCCCCTGGTCCTGACCACTGTTAGGAGGTCTGTACATAACTCCCATTATGGTTTTTTTGCCTTTGTGGTTCCTCAATTCTACCCACACAGACTCCACATCATCCGACCCTATGTCGTTTAGTGCCATAGATTTAATTTTGTTCTTAACTAACAAGGCAACCCCACCCCCTCGGCCCACCTCCCTGTCTTTTCGATAGGTTGTATATCCTTGGATGTTTAACTGCCAGTCCTGAACCCCCTGCAGCCATGTCTCTGTGATGCCTACCACATCATAATCATTCACGATGATCTGTGCCATTAGTTCGTCTACTAACGGTTATGCTTTTGGGCAGTTATGGATGTGTTTATGTGGGTCCTTGGGGCTAATTGATAATTTATTGTCGGGGCTTCTTTAGGATGTGTGTTGTTCCTTTCTTTGTTGTGGGTACGGGCCTTTGGGGGAGGTGGGTTGGAGAGGTGGCGGTGTAGGGGGATCGGTAAGTTGGAAGGTGTAGATGGGGCCCTTTGGGTCTCTAGGTGAGTGTTGCCATGCTAGCAGGGAATGCTAGTGAATGGAAGCAGAATCAGGGTGGGTACTGTGGTGGTTATCAAGAAGTTCGTCTACTGCCGATGGAGCAATTGATGAGCTTTATTAAGGAGGAATTTCGGCAACAACTAAAGGAGATGCAGGAGGACTGGTCGAGTGCGATTGCGAGGGCAGTAATACCTCATCGCAGGACCTTGGATCGGGTGGAGAAGCACCTGGAGTCGCAAGGAGCGACGATCCAAGAGGTGGAAAGGGTGGTGTCTGACCAGAGTGACCAGATTGTGTCATTGGAGGTGGAGATGGTGATCCTGCAAGGTGCTGCATGTGATGGGTGAATCACCAAGAAATTCTGTCTCGGCGGCAGAATCTTCACATTGTTGGCCTGCCAGAGGGTGTGGAGGGAATGAGTGCCACGGGCCATGCTGCAAAGATGTTCTCCAAGTTGGTGGAATAGAGGATGTTCGACAAGATTCCGGAAGTGGAACAGGCCCACAGGCCTTGAGGCAGAAACTGTACTCTTTTGCATTTCATGTGCCCCTTTGTGCCTTTTGTATCTTTTTGCACCCTTTGTACACGGTTATGCTTTTGGGCAGTTATGGATGTGTTTATGTGGGTCCTTGGGGCTAATTGATAATTTATTGTCGGGGCTTCTTTAGGATGTGTGTTGTTCATTTCTTTGTTGTGGGTACGGGCCTTTGGGGGAGGTGGGTTGGAGAGGTGGCGGTGTAGGGGGATCGGTAAGTTGGAAGGTGTAGATGGGGCCCTTTGGGTCTCTAGGTGAGTGTTGCCATGCTAGCAGGGAATGCTAGTGAATGGAAGCAGAATCAGGGTGGGTACTGTGGTGGTTATCAAGAAGGGGGGGGGGTAGAGGTTTGGGGGTGGGGCAGTTAGCAACACAGTTGGTATGGTGGATGAGTTTGAGTGAAGATGGATGGGGCGTCCATTTTGGGGGTCCGAGTTTGGTGATGATGTATCTTAGGTGAGAGGGAAGGCAGAAACCCTGGTGAGGATTATAACATAAAATGTACGTGGGTTAAATGGGCCAGATAAGTGGTCCCAGGTGTTTCGACCTGAAGAGTTTGAAGGCAGGGGTCAGTTTCCTGCAAGAGACGCGTTTGCTGGTGAAAGATCAGATGTGGTTAAGGAAGGGCTGGTTGGGGCAAACGTTTTACTCGGGGGTTCGCTTGAAAATCAAGGGGGGTCACGATTAAGTTTAGTAAGAAGACTGTGTTTGCAGTGGCCAAGGAGGTACGGGACCTGGAGTGTAGGTTTGTGATGGTGAGTGGCGTGTTAACAGGAGCACTGGTGGTGCTGGTGAATGTGTACACACCCAACAGGGATGACGTGGACTTCATGAAGAAGCTGTTTCAGGTCTATCCCGGACTTTGATTCTCATCAATAGATCATGGGTGGGGACCAAAACCAATATCTGAGCAAGAGCCACCTAGTGTGCGACCAATCAATGACCCTTCAGAGAGACAAGTCCTGGAGGTGATCATATCGATGGACGACGAAAAGGACTTTGACCAGGTAGACTGGCGCTAGAGATCCTGGGAAGGTAGGGGTTTGAGCCAAAGTTTGTGGCTGGGTACGGCTACTGTATGTGGCCCCTCTGGCAAGTGTGAGAATGAATAAGTTACATTCAGGGTATTTTGGGAACAAGATAGGGATGCCCACCGTCGCCATTGTCTGTGCTAGCAATTGAGCCCTTGGCAATTGCGCTCTGGGCTTCATGACAAGGGATTGTGAGGGGGCGGGGGGGTGGGGGTTGGGTAGGGAGCATAGGGTGTCTTTGTATGCCAATGCCTTACCGTTGTATGTGGCAAATCCGCTGGACAGTATGGGGAGAATTATGGATCTGTTGGGGAAATTTGGGGCATTTAGCAGGTACAAATTGAATATGAGGAAAAGTGAGGTTTTCCCTGTGAATGTTCTGGGGCAGAGTGCAAACCTGTGGCTCTGCCGTTTAGTGTGGCTAGGGTCAGGTTTCGGTATTTGGGGATTCAGGTGGCGCACAATTGGGTGGTAGAGGGGGTAAAAGGGGACTTCAAACAGTGGCATACCTTGTACCTGACATTGCCAGGTGGTAAACTATGAGATAGTATTAGATCCAAGGAAGTGGCCGGAAAAAACAGCAGACCTGAGGATTAGGGACGGTTTGGAATTCAGCAAAGGAGGACAAAGGGATTGTTTAAGAAGGGGAAAATAGAGTATGAGGGTGAGTTTGCAGGGAACATAAAAGCTGACTGTAAAAGTTTCTATCGTTATGTGAAGAAAAAAAGATTGGTGAAGACAATTGTAGGTCCCTTACAGTCAGAAACAGGGAAATTTATAATGGGCAACAAAGAAATGGCAGACCAACTAAATACAGAGTTTGGTTCTGTTTTCACAAAGGAGAACACAAATAATGTATCGAAATGTTGGGGAACACGGGGTTTAGTGAGAGAGGAACTGAAGGAAATCGGTAGTTGTAGGGAAAAATGATGGGTTTGAAGGTCGATAACTCCCCAGGGCTGTCTTTTTAAATTCATTTTTACAGGATGTGAGCTTCACTGGTTAGGCCAGCATTTGTTGCCCATCCCTAATTTCCGTTGAGAAGGTGATGGTGAGCTGCCTTCTTGAATTACTGCAGTTCATGTGCTTTAGGTACACCCACTATGCTACTAGAGAGGGAGTTCCAGTATTTTGACCCAGTGACAGTGAAGGAACAGCGATATATTTCCAAGTCAGGATGGTGAGTGACTTGGAGGGGAACCTCCAGATTGTGGTGTTCCCAGGTATCTGCTCCTCCTTCCCTTCTAGATGGTAGTTGTCATGGGTGCTGGTGCTGCCGAAGGAGCCTTCGTGAGTTCTCTTGCAGATGGGACACACGGCTGCTATTGTGCATCGGTGGTGGAGGGAATGGAAGGATGCCAATCATGCGGGTTTCTTTTTTCTGCATGGTGTCAAACTTCAAGTATTGTTGGAGCTGCACTCATCCAGGTAAGTAGGGAGTATTCCATTACAGTCCTGACTTGTATCTTGTTGATGGTGGCTTTGGGGAGTCAGGAGATGAGTTACTCGCCACAGTATTTATATGTCTAGTCTAGTTCAGTTTCTGGTTAATGGTAACCCCCAGAATGTTGATAGTGTATATTCCGTGATAGTAATGGCATTGAGTGCCAAGGGCCCATGGTTTGATTCTCTCTTATTGGGGATGGTCATTGCGTGGCACTTGTGTGGTGTGAATGTTACTTGCCACTTGTCAGCCTAAGCCTGGATATTGTCCAGGTCTTGCGGCATTTGGACGTGGACTGCTTCAGTGTCTGAGGAGTCGAAAATGGTGCTGAACATTGTGCAATCATCAGCAAACATCCCCACTTCTGACCTTTTGTTCGAAGAAGTCATTGATGAAGCATCTGCAGATGGTTGAGCCTATGACACTACCCTAAGGAACTCCTGCAGTGATGTCTCAGGACTGAGATAACTGACCTCCAACAACCAGAATCATCTTGCTTTGTACCAGATATGACTCCAAACAGTTTATCCCCAAGTTCCCATTGAATCCAGTTTCGCTAGGGCTCCTTGATGCCATCCATACTCGATCATTGCTGCCTTGATATCAAGGGCTGTCACTCTCACCTCACCTCTGGAGTTCAGCTCTTTTCTCCATGTTTGAATCAAGGCTGGAATGAGGTCAGGAGCTCAGTGACCCTGGCGGAACCCAAACTGAGCGTCCGTGAGCAGGTTATTGCTAAATAAGTGCCATTTGATAGCACTGTTTCTAACCTCTTCCATCACTTTACTGATGATTAAGAGTAGACTGATAGGGGGGGTATTTGGCAGGGGGATAATTGGCTGAGTGAGTTTGTCCTGCTTTTTCTGTAGAGGACACACCTGGGCAATTCTCCACATTGCCAGGTAGATGCCAGTGTTGCAGCTGTACTGGAACAGCTTGGCTTGAGGCGCAGCAAGTTCTGGAGCACAGGTCTTCAGTACTATTGACATAATATTGTCAGGACCCATAGCCTTTGCAGTATTCAGTGCCTTCAACCATTTCTTGATATCATGTGTGCTGAAACAAATTGGCTGAAGACTGGCATCTGTGATGCTGGGGACTTCTGGAGGAGACAGAGATGGATTGTCCACTTGGCAACTTCTGGTTGAAGATTATTGTGACTGCTTCAGCCTTGTCTTTTGTATTGATGTGGTGCGCTCCTCCATCATTGGGAATGGGGATATTTGAGGAGTAGCCTCCTCCTCCTCCAGGGAATTGTTTAATTGTCCACCAGCGTTCATGACTGGATGTGGCAGGACTGCAGAGCTTAGATCTGATCCATTGGTTGTGGAATTGCTTAGCTCTGCTTATCACTTACTGCTCATGTTGTTGACATGTAAGAGCCCTGTGTTGTAGCTTCACCAGGTTGACGCCTCATTTTTCAGTATATCTGGTGCTGATCCTAGCATGCCCTCCTGACACTTTATTCAACCAGGGTTGACCCCCTTGCTTGGCGGTGATGGTAGAGTAGGGGATATGCCAGGCACGAGGTTACAGATTGTGGCTGAGTACAATTCTGCTGCTGATAGTTCACAGCGCTTCATGGATGTCCAGTTTTGGGTTGCCAGATCTGTTCTGAATCTATCCCATTTAGCACAATGATAGTGCCACACAACATGGAGGGTATCCTTCTCAATGTGAAGATGTGACTGTCTCCACAAGGACTGTGCAGTGGTCACTCCTACCAATACTTTCATAGACAGATGCACTTGCGGCAGGCAGATTGGTGAGGATGGGGTCTAGCATTTTTTTCCCTCTTATTGGTTCCCTCACTGCCTGTCGCAGACCCGGTCTAGCAGTTATGTCCTTCAGGATCCGGCCGGCTCGGTCAATAGTAGTGTTACCAAGCCACTCTTGGTGATGAACATTGAATTACCCTCCCAGAATACATTCTGTGCTCTGGCCACCCTCAGTGATTCCTCCAAGTGATGTTCTACATGGAGGAGTACTGATTCATCAGCTCATAGTGCATGGTATGTGGTAATCAGCAGGAGGTTTCCTTGCTCATGTTTGACCTGAATCCATAAAAGGTCACGGGGTCCAGATCTGATGTTGAGAACTCCTAGGGCCCGTCCCTCCCAACTTTATACCACTGTGCCATCACCACTGTTGGATCCGTCCTGGTGGTGGGACAGGACATATTCGGGGTTGGTGATAGTGGTATCTGGGATGTTATCTGTAAGGTATATGAGGGCCATGGAGTGTCCAGCACTAATTTGCTGAATCAAACAGAAAGTAACTTTTATTTACAACAGTATTTACAAGGCACCAATAGTTCATGATTGGTTCTCTCTCCAGCCAGTACCATACTGGCCAGCTCTATTTATACAGCTGAAAGGTTACCGACTGCCATGCACCCTTATCGTGGGAGCTCATATTCCCCAAGATTCCGGGGGTAACCAATTGGCCCCAGCCAATAGGATCCAGGCAGGTTACAACAGTATGATTCCGTAAGTATGACTGTGTCAGGCTGTTGCTTGACTAGTCTCTGGGATAGCTCTACCAATGTTGGCATCATTCTCAAGATGTTGGAAGGAGGTCTATGCAGGGTTGGCAGGGTTAGGTTGGCTGTTGCCTTTTCTAGGCTGGCGGGGCACTGCCATTGTGCTGGCCTGGCAGTGCCAAGGTGCCCAAGTGGCAGTTTACCCAAAGCAGGGGATCGGGCCCAGGGCTGCCCTGCCCTTTTGAGCAGGGGTGAGGGGGGGGGGGGGGGGGGGGGTGGGCTCGAGGACAACGTAAGAGGTATGTTGAGGCATTGGGGAGGGGGGGGGGCGGGTCTGGAGGACACTGTGTGGTGTCGGTGGGTGGGGAGGCGGTTGAAAAATTGGTACGGCTCTGCAACTGTTGGGTCAGCTCCAGGATGATAATATGATATGTGAAACTGCTCCAGAACTCAACAACCAAAATATATCTCACATATTTCCACTTCCAATCTAATGGCAGGCTATTGTACAAACAGCAATACCCAAATTTAATTGTTTCAAGTGCAGAGAAACAAGTCATAGACAGAATTGGATTCATGTAAAAATAAAACGATCTCCCCTACCTTTGGAAAAAATACATGTTAGCCAGTAATTTGGCCCATAGTACTAGCGAAAGATGTTCAACATTAGGATTCCACAGTTGTTTAATTCATTACTGTTTTTACAAATCCTGTGAATTTAAAAAAAAAAGTATTTTATTCCAAACTCAAACAAAATTGGGTTACAGAAACCACCCACAAGCACAATCATTACATATAGTTTGTAACATTTTTCCCTTTAAACCTAACAGATCCTTGAACATGGATAGAAATGGGCGCCACTGCGCATAGAATCCTTCCTCCCACCCTCGCAGTGTAAAATTGGCCTTCTCCAGGCTCTAAATGTTGAGCGGGATCCCTATCCCCAGTGGGTGTTGTCAATTGCCAGTTCAGCGAAATCCTTTGCTGGGCAATCATGAGGTGAAGGCCATCAGATCGGCCCCCTTCCCTCCTGCTCTGAGACTCCAGGAATCACACAAGGGGCATGGTGTTACATTGAACCCCGCTATCTCTGACAGAGCCTTAAACACTTCTTCTCAAAAGGTCTCCAGTTACTCAACCCCCCATAACATGGGCTTTGTTCTCCGACCCCCGTCCACATTTTTTACATCGATCCTCCACACTAGTGAAGAACCCACTCATCCTGGTTTGCGTTATATTTATCCTGTGCACCACCTTAATTGAATGAGACGCATCCTCGCACATGAGGACGGCGCATTTACCCGGTGCAATTTCACACGCCATATCCCCCATCCTAGCTCAGTCTCCAACTCTTCTTCCCCAACTCTTCTTCCCACCTGCCCTTGATCTTTTCCACTAATGTTGTCTCTTTCTTCCCCAACCACCCATAAATATCACCGATCTTCCCACCCCCTCAACTCGCCCACCATCTGCAGCTAGCAGCTTTTCCAGTAACGTATACTCCGATATTTGAGGGAAGGTGGACAGCTCCTTCCACGCATGATCCCAAACCTTTGAGTATCTGAACTTGCTCCTGTTTGGTAACTAAAACATCTCCTGAAGCTCCGCCAAATCTGCACACCGTTCTCCTAAAAATAGTTCCCTCACCCGTTACACCCGTCCCTGCCCTCTGCCACCTCTCATACGTCGCGTCCATCCGTCCGGGCGCAAACATATGATTCCTGCACAACAGGATCAGTACCAATCCCCGCCCCAACATAAAATGCTTCCGGATCAGGGCAGCATGGTGGCACAGTGGTAGCACTGCTGTCTCACGGTGCCGTGGTCCCAGGTTCGATCCCGGCTCTGGGTCACTGTCCGTGTGGAGTTTGCATGTTCTCCCTGTGTTTATGTGGGTTTCGCCCCCACAACCCAAAAATGTGCGGGGTAGGTGGATTGGCCACACTAAATTGCCCCTTAATTGAAAAAAAAAAATGAATTGGGTACACTAAATATATTTATATTTTTAAACTAATTCCAGATCTTTATCGATGACACCACCACCGGGCTATTAGTATATTTCCCTGGTGCAAACGGGAGTGGAGCCATTACCATAGCTCTTAAACCCTTACAGGAGTCCTCCTGCATTCCACCTCTTCCTTCTTCCTACCATTCTCTCACCTTCTCCACGTTAGCTGCCCACTATTAGTGCTGGACCTTTGGAAGCGCTAACCCCACCCCACTCACCCTTTCCTCTGCAAAAGGGCCCTGCTGACCCTCGATGTCTTGCCTGCCCACACAAACTCCAAAATCAATCCATTATTCTTCGGAAAAAGGCCTTTGGGAGAAAAATTGGTAGAGACTAGAAGATAAACAGGAACCTAAGCAACACGTTCATCTTAAGAGCCTGCCAACGACAATGGCAAGGTGTCCCATCTCCTCAGATCCCACTCAACCCCCTCCACTAGCTCTGTTTAGTTCCACCTGTGCACCTTTACCCAATCATGCGCCATCTGAATCCCCAGATATTGGTGAGAGGAGAGAGATCCAAAAAGGTCCAGAGGGCAATTCTTTCACACACAGGGTGGTGAGTGTCTGGAACGAGCTGCCAGAGGCAGGAGTAAAGACGGGTACAATTTTGTCTTTTAAAAAGCATTTACACAGATATATCGGCCAAATGCAGGCAATTGGAATTAGCTTGGTGGTAAAAACTGTGTAACGTGGATAAGTTGGGCCGCAGGGGATCTGTTTTCATGCTGTAAAACTCTATGACTCCAAATGGCAAAGCCCTGAGATTCGCACTCCTCCCCAAATTATTCACTGGGAAGACTTCTTTTCTCCCATAGTCAATTTGTACCCAGAGAAGGCCCCGAATTTCTCCAGCACGTTCACAATTCTTCCCATACTTTCCAATGGGACCATAACATAAAGCATAAGTCGTCAGCATGTTCTTTACCCACCCCTCACAACCCCCCACCACTCCCCCTATGTCTGGAGCGCAATCACCAAGGGCCCTATCGCCAATGCAAACAATAATGGCAACAAAGGGCATCATGCCTTGTTCCCCTGTGCCACCTAAAGTATTTAGAATCCATGCTGTTCTTTCGCACACTTGCTGTGGGGGATGCTTAGAGTAACCGTACCCGTGCCACGAATGTTGGCCCAAATCTCCTCAAAGCTTCAATCAAATGCTGCCACTCAAATTGGTCAAAGGACTTCTCTGCGACCATTGACACTATCACCTCCAGCACCCTGCTACCCAACGGGGCCATAACCATGTTCAATAGCCTCCTAATGTTGCTTGACAGCTGCCACCCCTTCACGACCCCCATCCGATCTTCTGATATTACCTATGGCCCCCTCAAGCGCCTTGCCAACAATTTGTCCAATATCTTCACATCAGTATTTAGCAATAAAATGGGTCAACGGTGATGCATAATCAATGGACATGAAACGTAGGTGAAGTCCGAAACAAAAGGCTTTAATCAGCAAGAAGTGAGCCCGGCAGCAGACGTACAGAAATGGCCTGGCTGCTGGGGAACACGGGTTCTTATACCCTGCCTCGTAGGCGGAGCTACCTTCCTCTTGGCCATTAGGAATACAGAGAACACGATACTTAGGCCAATGGGCAGCGAGCCCTCTGCACCAATGGCAGCTCACACTCCCAGGTACCGTAATACCCCTAGTCATACTACCACATTCATCCCTTGTTGAGAAAGGAACCGGGGGGGGGGGGGGGGGAGTGTGTACGGGGAATACGGACATGGAGAGAGAGGGGGGTGTGTGTCCCGTGTGACTGGGTAAGAGACTGGTAGTATGACTAGTGATGTTGGATCATACCTCTCCAATGGTGGCTGCCCACTGGCCCGCAAACTATGTACAGGGTCGAGTCAGAACACAGTAACTATATACAGATTTGAGAGAAAAAAAACGAGAGAACAAGCAAGAACAAGGGTCCATCAACAGTTCACAGACTCGATCAGCCGATCGGGGGCCTTGGACGTCCTGTGCGGCCTGCGCAGCTTCGCTGGAGACATTGGAGATGTGGCGTCCGTGACTCCGGGAGCGATGATCCGGTCCTTGTGGCTGCGTCCGTACCCCCAGGCAGAGCTGGTGAGGGCCGGGCCGGGGGAGGGTCGTCCGGTCCTCTAGGCGGCGCGGGTAAGGGTGTTGGCGGGCCAGGGAGGGGAGCGCCTGCTGGGAGCAGTTGCGGTTGGGGGGGGGCTGGCACCGGGGGCGATGGCTGGGATCTGCCGGGTGCCAGGTCCCGTAGGGAGACCGTGTCCTGTCGGCCGTCGGGATACTCCACATACGCGTATTGCTGGTTTGCATGGAGCAGCTGGACCCTCTCGACCAACGGGTCCGACTTGTGCACCCGCACGTGTTTCCGGAGCAGGATGGACCTGGGGGTAGCCAGCCAGGTCGGGAGCGGGGTCCCTGAGGAAGACTTCCTGGGAAAAACAAGAAGGCGTTCGTGAGGCGTTTGATTAGTGGATGTGCAAAGAAGTGACCGGATTGAGTGGAGGGCGTCTGGGAGGACCTCTTGCCAGCGGGAGACTGGGAGATTTCTGGACCGTAGGGCCAGCAGGACAGTCTTCCAGACCGTACCGTTCTCCCTCTCGACCTGCCCATTACCCCGGGGGGTAACTGGTCGTCCTGCTAGAGGCGATGCCCCTGCTGAGCAGGAATTGACGCAGTTCGTCACTCATAAAGGAGGACCCCCTATCGCTATGAATGTAAGCGGGGAATCCGAACAGGGAGAAAATGGTGCGCAGGGCTTTAATGATGGTGGGTGTGTTCATGTCGGGGCAGGGGATGGTGAATGAGAAGCGGGACCATTCGTCAATCACGTTGAGGAAGTACGTGTTGCGGTTGGTAGAGGAGAGGGATGCTGAGGCATTCAAATGGGCGGGAAGCCTTTATCAGATGCGCTTTTTCGGGGTGGTAGAAGTGCGGCTTGCAATCCGCGCAGATGTGGCAGTCCCTAGTGACTGTCCTGACCTCCTTGATGGAGTAGGGCAGGTTGCAGGTCTTTACAAAGTGAAAGAAGCGGGTGACCTCCAGGTGGCAGAGGTCCGCGTGGAGGGATCGGGGGCGGTCCATTTGTGCATTGGCACAGCTGCCGCAGGACAGAGCATCAGGAGGCTCGTTTAGCTTCCCATGACGATACAAGATGTCGTAGTTGTAAGTGGACAATTCGATCCTCCATCGCAAGATCTTGTCGTTCTTTATCTTGCCTCTCTGTGCGTTGTCGAACATGAAGGCCACTGACCGTTGGTCTGTGAGGAGGATGAACCTTCTGCTGGCCAGATAATGCCTCCAGTGTCGCACAGCTTCTACTATGGCCTGAGCTTCCTTCTCGACCGAGAAGTGGCGGATTTCGGAAACGTGGAGGGTCCGGGAGAATAAGGCCACGGGTCTGCCCGTTTGGTTGAGGGTGGCTGCCAGAGTTACATCGGACACGTCGCTCTCGACGTGGAAGGGGAGGGACTCATCGATAGCTCGCATCGTGGCCTTTGCAATATCTGCTTTGATGCGGCTAAAGGCCTGGCGGGCCTCCATCGACAGGGGTACATGGCTGATTGGATGAAGGAACGGGCCTTGCCGGCGTAATTGGGGACCCACTGGGCGTAATATGAAAAGAAACCAAGACAGCGCTTGAGGGCTTTGGGGGAGTGGGGAAGGGGGAGCTCCATCAGGGGGCGCATGCGTTCCGCGTCAGGGCCTATCACTCCATTTCGCACCACGTAGCCGAGGATGGTTAGACGGTCAGTGCTAAACACGCATTTGTCCTTGTTGTAGGTCAGGTTCAGGAGTTTTGCGGTTCGGAGGAATTTACGGAGATTGGTGTCGTGGTCCTGCTGATCGTGGCCGCAGATGGTAACATTATCGAGATACGGGAAGGTTGCCCGTAAACCGTATTGGCCGACTATTCGGTCCATCTCCCTTTGGAAGACCGAGACCCTGTTTGTGACACCGAAGGGAACCCTCAAAAAGTGGTAGAGCCGCCCATCTGCTTCGAACGCAGTGTACTTGCAATCACTCGTGCGGATGGGGAGTTGGTGGTAGGTGGACTTGAGGTCCACCGTGGAGAAGACCTTGTACTGCGTGATCCTGTTGACCAGGTCAGATATACGGGGGAGAGGTACGCGTCCAGCTGCGTAAACCTGTTGATGGTCTGACTGTAGTCTATAACCATCCTATTCTTCTCCCCGGTCTATACCACCAGAACTTGTGCTCGCCAGGGGCTGTTGCTAGCCTCGATGATCCCTTCCTTCAGAAGCCGTTGGACCTCGGACCTGATGAAGACCCAGTCCTGGGCACTGTACCGTCTGTTCCTGGTGGCGACAGGCTTGCAATCCGGGGTGAGGTTTGCAAACAAGGATGGGGGATCGACCTTGAGGGTCACGAGGCTGCAGACAGTGAGGGGGGGGGGGGGGGGGGAAGGGGCATAGGGCAGCCGAATTTGAATGTTATGCTCTGGAGGTTACACTGGAAGTCTAACCCCAGGAGTGCTGCCGCGCAGAGGTAAGGGAGGAAGTATAGCCTGTAGTTTTTAAACTCCCTCCCCTGGACTGTGAGGTCCGCTATGCAGCACCCCATCTGTACTGAGTGAGAGCCGGAGGCCCGGGCGATTATTTGCTTAACCGGGTAGACAGGGAGAGCGCAGCGTCTTACCGTGGTGGGGTGGACGAAACTCTCTGTGATCCCGGAATCCAGCAGGCAGTTCGTCTCGTGGCCGTTGAGTAAAATCTTTGTGGTCGCTGTGGAAAGGGTACGGGGCCGAGACTGATCCAGCGTGACTGAAGCGAGTCGTGGCAGATAGTCGGAGTCTTCATCAGGCAGGGAGTAGTCACCCGCGGGGTCCTCGGTGCCGATCCAAGATGGCGGCACCCATCGGCCGCACATAGAACATAGAACATAGAACAGTACAGCACAGAACAGGCCCTTCGGCCCTCAATGTTGTGCCGAGCCATGATCACCCTACTCAAACCCACGTATCCACCCTATACCCATAACCCAACAACCCCCCCCCCCCCCCTTAACCTTACTTTTATTAGGACACTACGGGCAATTTAGCATGGCCAATCCACCTAACCCGCACATCTTTGGACTGTGGGAGGAAACCGGAGCACCCGGAGGAAACCCATGCACACAGGGGGAGGACGTGCAGACTCCACACAGACAGTGACCCAGCCGGGAATCGAACCTGGGACCCTGGAGCTGTGAAGCATTTATGCTAACCACCATGCTACCCTGCTGCCCTAACATGATGGGGGGTGGACAAAATGGCGGCGCCCGTTCCCCGCATGTTGAGTCGGAGGTCCAAAATGGTGGCGCCTGGAGGTCGCACATGGCATCGGGGGCGTAAAATGGCGGCATCCGGGGATCACACGTGGCGTTGGGGGGATGGGGGCAGCACGGGGCCCCTGAAAAGAGCGAGGGGGCGTCCCGTGGTCGCTGCTTGGGACCGCAGCGGCCGCCTTTGCCTGGCAAATGGCCATAAAGTGGCCTTTCTTTCTGCAGCCCTTGCAGGTTGCGGCATGGGCTGGGCAGCGCTGACGGGGGTGCTTCTTCTGGCCGCAGAAATAGCAACGGGGCCCCGCAGGTTTTTTGGGGCGCCTTGCGGCACAGGCCTGGGGGTGGGTCCGAGTCCGTGGGGGAGAGAGAAGCCGAGTTCCACGCTGCCCAGGGGGCCGCCGCGCGGTCGGGGGTGTACAAGCGTGCGTTTCGGTTTGCGACGTCTAGGGAGGAGGCGAGGGCCCGTGCCTCCGTGAGGTATAAGTTTCTCTCTCCAACAGTCTTTGGCGGATCTGTGAGGACTGCATACCTGCAACAAAGGCGTCTCGAATCAGGAGTTCAGTATGCTCAGCAGCAGACGCCTGTGGGCAGCCGCAGTTCCTCCCCAGCACGAGGAAGGCATGGTAAAAATCGTCCAGTGACTCACTAGGTATCTGCTGCCTTGTGGCTAGTAAGTGCCGAGCGTAGACTTGGTTCCCCGGCCGTCTGAAATGTCCTTTGAGCAAGTCCATAGCCGCGTTGTAGTCTGTTGTGTCCTCTATGAGCCTGTATACGGCAGTGCCGATGCACGAGTGGAGGATGTGCAGTTTCTGCTCCTTCATCGGGACATTTTCCCCCGTGCTAAGGTAACTGTTGAAGCAAGCCAGCCAGTGCTTAAATGCGGCTGTTGCATTCGCAGCGTGAGAGCTGAATTGAAGACACTCCGGCTGGATGCGGAGCTCCATCCTTTAAAAATCTTGCGGATTAAATTGTTGCACAATCACTGGATGCGAAACGTAGGTGAAGTCCGAAGCGAAGGCTTTAATTAGCACGAAGTGAGCCCGGCAGCAAACGTACAGAAATGGCCTGGCTGCTGGGGTTCACGGGTTCTTATACCCTGCCTTGTAGGCGGAACTACCTTCCTCTTGGCCAATAGGAATACAGAGAACACAATACTTGGGCCAATGGGCAGCAAGCCCTCTGCACCAATGGCAGCTCACACTCCCAGGTACCGTAATACCCCTAGTCATACTACAACAAACGGATCCTTATCTTTCTTTGGAATCAAAGAAATAGAGGCACCCGGCAACTCCCTGGCCCCTCACCAGTGCCTCATTACACTTACTCAGGATATGCGGGACCAATCCCCCAAAAATGTTTCATAAGAATCCACTGGGAAGCCAGCTGGCCCTGGAGCCTTCCCTAACTGCATTGACCTCCCACCCCCTGCCAATATCTCCTGCAACCCCAGTAGCTTCTCCAATGCGTGCCACTTCTCCCCCACCTCTGGAACTCCAACCCATCCAAAAAGCATCCCATATCTGCCTCCAGTTGCCCCCCCCCCCCCCGACCCGTGCTCAGAGCTGCTATGCAACCCCCGATAAAAGGCCTCAAAATGCCTCATTAATTTGCTTTCCTGCCGTCACCACCTAACCCCCTGCCGCCCTTATGTGTACAATTCCCTGTGCCCGCCGCCGCTTGTGTCTCAACTGTTGGGCAAGCAGACAACTAGCCTTCTCACCATACTCATACCGCTCACCCCTAACCCTGCGAAGCTGACCCCACCGCCTTTCCCATTGTCAGTCAGTCAAACTGCCCCTGCAATTTCTCACTCTCTGCCAAATGTTCCTTGGTCGGGGCTGCCGAATACCTGCAGTCTACCTTCACAATTCCCTCTCCACCTTATCCCTATGAGCCTTGAAAGAAATCACCTCCCCTGGACCAGCGCCTTTAATGCCACCCAGAAAGTGGCCACAGAGGCCTCCGCATTCTGGTTTAAGTTCCACATAATTCTTTTATGGCCAATCGCACCTTTTCGCAAAACTCTATCGGCGAGTAACCCCGAATCAAATCTCCACATCTTCATAGTGCAGCTGTGTGATGGGATATGCAAATTAGCTTGGCAGCAGGGAATATTCTTTTTTCTCCACATTTACATCTTGCGGTACATGGGCTGAAACAGCTATGCCTGCATACACCTCTCCAGCCACATATAGTATGTTCGGGAGTACACCCAATGAACCTGGGAGAAAAAAGAATATTCCCTGCTGCCAAGCTAATTCGCATATCCTGTCACAGAGCTGCATTTCTTATCATAGATAATCATAGAATTTACAGTGCAGAAGGAGGCCATTCGGCCCATCGAGTCTGCACCGGCTCTTGGAAAGAGCACCCTACCCAAGGTCCACACCTCCACCCTGCCCCCATAACCCAGCAACCCCACCCAACATTAAGGGCAATTTTGGACACTAAGGGCAATTTAGCATGGCCAATCCACCTATCCTGCACATCTTTGGACTGTGGGAGGAAACCGGAGCACCCGGAGGAAACCCACGCACACACGGGGAGAATGTGCAGACTGCGCACAGACAGTGACCCAAGCCAGGAATCGAACCTGGGACCCTGGAGCTGTGAAGCAATTGTGCTAACCACAATGCTACCATGCTGCCCTAAACAATTCCTCTATCATCCCATTCCTTAAACTTTTTGAAATCCATTCTTAATTTTATATTTTCTTCAAAAATCTTGATGCTAATTAGATTGTTGCCGGAGTACTGTGAGCAGTTCTGGTCACCAGATTACGGGATGGACGTTGATCACACTAGGAAGTGCAGAAGAGATTTACCAGGATGTTTACAAGAAAGGCAAATTGTGGCCATGAGGAAAACATAAGGTGTGATTGTGTTGTTTGGAACTGAGGGGAGCTTTAATTGAGCTATATGAACTTGAGGGGCCTAAATATAATGGGTAAAAATGACCTATTTCCATTAGAAGAAAGGTCAATAACAAGGGAGTACAGGGTTAAAGTAAATGATGAAAGTATTAGGTAGCACAGTGGTTAGCACTGTTGCTTCACAGTGCCAGGATCCCAGGTTCGATTCCCGTCTTGGGTTGCTGTCTGTGCAGAGTCTGCATGTTCTCCCCGTGTCTGCGTGGGTTTCCTTCCGGGTGCTCCGGTTTCCTCTCACAAGTCCCGAAAGACGTGCTTGTTAGGTGAATTGGACATTCTGAATTCTCCCTCGTGTACCCGAACAGGCGCCATAGTGTGGTGACCAGGGGATTTTACAGTAACTTCATTGCAATGCTAACGTAAGCCTGCTTGTGGCACTAATAAAGATTATTATCATTAGAAGGGATCTTTGAAATTATTTCGCCCAGAGAGTGGTGGAGGCCTGAAAATTGCATAAAAGGGTGTTGAAGCAGAAACCTATTTTAAGAAATACTTAGACATGCACTCAGAAGTAGTGAACCTTACAGGGCTCAGACCTAGAGTTGGAAAGTGGCATTAGGTTGCATAGTTTTTATCTGGCTGGCACAGACACATTAAAGTTTCTGTGTTTCTGAGTGATCTCAGCCATACTTCCTATGTTGCCCACATTGTTCAAGAAAATATACTCCCAGCCAGCTTTTTAAAAAAAAATACCCCAACTTAACCAGTTACCTTGTGTGCTGCTGACAAAGTGCATTTGTGTTTATTTTTTCCATGCTGTCTTGTATGCCTCAATTAGCACTCCACTGAGATACTTTTGAAGCGGATGAGCTCTAGCATATTGACTTGCCTCTCATTGTTTATCCTAATCTCTTACCTTTTGTCCTGCCTCACTGGCTTTATGTTGCAGTGACCAGAATTCTGTACAGTCCTCCAGCTGCTGCCTCGACTAGAGTATCAGGTGTCTGGAGTATGACCGATTTAAGCTGTCAGTTCAACCGTGCACTAGCCCTAAAGGTAATCTTCTGCTTGCAGAAACAGTATTGCATAATGTGAGCTGTGCAGGGCAGGCCGTAGCATTGCATGACATATCTGGAACAGCTTTCAAACTTCGATTCTACTAATTTTCTTCCATTATGCGTTTGACTTGCTTCTCCAGAAACTCCATACAGTCTGCAGAGGAAGGATGTGCCAGCAATCCAGAGCATACAGATGAGACTTATAATGATTCTGCTAGAAATGGAGCATTTTAATGATGAGGAACAATAGGGTGAGTTGTGATTGTAGGTGATAGTCACCAGTGGTGGTCTTATGCAGAAAAACTCAAAGGTTGGCTAACTGATGGAGAAGCCGATATTTTCAAGATACCTTTCAAATGAGAATTACTTCCTGCAAAGCTCACTGGGGTAGATTATTTGATTAAGAAATTACTTATGTCTTTTTTAAAATAAATTTAGAGTATCCAGTTATTTTTTTCCCAATTAAGGGGCAATTTAGCATGGCCAATTCACCTACCCTGCACGTCTTTGTGGATTGCGGGGGTGAGACCCAAGCAGACACAGGGAGAATGTGCAAACTCAACCCAAACAGTGACCTGGGGTCAGGATCGAACCCGGGTCCTTGGCGCTCTGAGGCATCAGTGCTAACCACTGCGCTGGCGTACCGCCCCGAGAAATTACTTGTATCTATTCAATTAAAAGGAAAATAGAACCTTGTATTTATTTTGGGCTGGATTCTCCGATTGGCAAACTAAGTTCTGACGCTGGCGTGGGAACAGTGCCGTTTTACGGCAGGAAAAATGGCGCAATAGCTGCACTGATTCTGGTACCATTGGGGGGCTTGCAGATTTGTGCTCAGTAAGTTCCCATAATTAATGAGACGAATGAGCAATTTGATGTGACCATCAATTCACAAGACACAAGATTGGAAGTGAACAATGGTTTTAATAGTCTTACAACTGAGCCTGCCTGCGACGAGATGAATTGGCAGCAGGCTCACAGCTGCAGATCTTAAATGGGTTAAATGGGAGAATCCGACTGTTGGGGAGTCGCTACATTAGCGAGCAGGCTGGTGTACAGACCAACAGTGAAGGAGGAGGCCACAGTGAGGGAGTGCCTGGCAGAGGGGAACGGAAAAACAGAACTTCAGGGGAAACAAAGGGTGAAAGGGGGGAGGGGGTTTCTGGGTAAATGGGGGTTGTGGGAGGATAGAGAAAGGGGGAGGGGGGTTCTGGGAAAATGGGGGATGTGGGAGGATAGAGAAAGGGGCAAAGCATGAGGGAGAGATTAGGAGGGAGGAGCACAAGAGTAGGGGAGGATAAGGAGGAGAAACAGAGGGGGGCTAGTGGGAGGTGGGTATTAGGAGGAGAGAGCACAAGGGTAGGGGGTACAGGAGGAGAAATGAGAGGGGTTAGGGGAGGAGGTAGAGGAGGGGGTAGGGTAGAACGCTGGTTGCAGCAGATAACGTGGAGATGGCGAAAATAAGGAAGTAGTCAGTGGCCATCTTGAATGGCCCGTGACCAAGGACAGGCCCAGACAAACAGGGCCAGATCCATAGGGTGAGTATGGTTGACACTACGTGGGGGCGTGGGGGGAGGGTGGGGGGCGATAAGAGACATGAGGGGCCTCAATGGGCCAGTGAAAAGATCCAAACTCCTCGCCTATATCAAGAGTCTGGGGGTAGACGTAGCCTTCCTACAGGAGACAAACTGAAGAGAGAAGGACTTGGAGGTTGGATGTGGGGTTATTGGCAGATAAGGAGGCTTGCAAGAAGGTAGGGGTGGTTATCCGGGATTATGTGGATCAGAATAAGACGGGGATGTTTCACATTGTGGGAGGCGCTGAAGGCAGTGGTAAGGGGAAATTTATCTTGATTTGGGCATATAAGGAGAGGGTGGAGCGGGCTGAGAGGTTCAGGTTGATGGAGGCTATTCTGAGGGTTGAGCGGAAGTACTCGGCGACGCCTGACAAGGTGCCGTTGAAGGAGAGACAGAAGCTCCAGATGGAATTTGGACTTATATCTACAGGAAAGGCAGGGGGGCAATATGAGTATGGGGAGAAAGCCGGCAGGATGCTTGCGCATCAGTTGAGGAGACAAGCAGCGGCAAAGGAAATTGGGAGGATGAGAGATGGCGGGGGTACGGTGGTAACTGATTTTAAAAAAGGGTTAAAGGCATATGAAGAACATGATAGGGAGGTGGATTTGAGACCAGGAAGAGGTCAGCCATGATTGATTGAGCAAGTTTGAAGGGCTAAATTCCCTACTTCTGCTCCTAATTCATTTGTTTCTATGTAACGGAGCTGGAGGAGGTGACTGGGGTATTTGAGGCTTTCCACCAGAAATTGTGTGGAGGAGTCTCCAGTGGGGGATGAGTGTGTAGGGTGGTTTTTGGATGGAGTGGAGTTCCTGAGAGTGGTGGAGGCGAAGATACAGGGATTGAGGGCCCTCATTAGACTGAGGGAGGTGATGGATTGCATGGGGCCGATACAAAGGGGGAAGACCCTGGGTCCAGAAGTGTTCCCAGCTGAGTTCCTGGGTCGGAGCGGTGCCTTATTGGTCGTGATATATAATGAGTCGATCGTGAAGGGAGAGCTCCCCCTACATTGTCTCAGGCTTCAATACCGCTAATTTTAAAGGACAAGGATCTGGAACAGTGACATCGTAACGGCTGATTTCAATGTTGAATGTAGATGTGAAGTTGTTGGCGAAGGTGCTGGTGAGGCAGAAAGAGGATTATGTGCCGAGGGTGATAGATGAGGACCAGACAGGCTTTGTGAAAGGGCGGCAGCTGTCGACGAATGTCTGGAGATTATTGAGTGTCATTATGATGCCCTCGGTGGGCCGAGAAATGGAGGTGATTTTGGGGATGGACGCAGAGAAAGCTTTTGATCGGATGGCGTGGGCATACGTTTTAGAGGTGCTGGGATGGTTTGGGCAGGCGTTTGTGGACTGGGTTTGGTTGTTGTACAAGGTGCCCAAGGCGAGTGTTCAGACTAACAGGGTCAGCTTGGATTATTTTGGATTGCACCAGGGAACGAGGCAGGGGTGTCTGCTCTCTCCACTGCTCTTTGCCCTAGCGAGGGAGCCCTTGGCAATAGCGCTCAGGGCCTCGATGGGGTTGAGGGGTATTGAGCGGGAGAGGGGTGGTGGTGGTGGAGCACCAAGTTTCGTTGTGTGCGGGTAATCTCCTGCTGTATATTTCAGACCCGATGGGAGTTTTGATAGGATCATGGAGACTTTGGGGGAGTTTGGGTCTCTTTTCGGGATCTGAGCTCAACATGGAGAAAAGTGAGATATTCCCAATTAATGCCCGGAGACAGGAGAGGGGTCTGGGGGTGGGAGAGGGAGGGGGGGTTGCCACTTCGACTGATAGGGATGCGTTTTCCTTATCATGGGATACAAATGGCGCGGTGTTGGGCCCAGCTGCATAAATTGAACTTGGTGCGTTGGTGGAGGAAATGAAGGCAGACTTTAAGAGCTGGGATCTGCCATTGCCGTTGGCTGGTCGGGTCCAAACGGTAAGATGGCGGAGTTGCGGATGTTTTTGTTTGTGTTTAAGAACCCAACGATATTTCTGCCCAAATCCTTTTTTAGGAAGGTGAATGGGGTGATTTAATAATAATTTAATAATCTTTATTAGCGTCACAAGTATGCTCACGTTGACATTGCAATGAAACCACTGTAAAAATCCCCTAGTCGCCACATTCCGGCGTCTATTCGGTACACTGAGGAAAATTCAGAATGTCCAATTCGCCTTACAAGCACGTCTTTCGGTACTTGTGAGAGGAAACCGGAGCACCCGAAGGAAACCCACGCAGTCGTGGGGAGAATGTGCAGACTCTGCAAAGACTGTAGCCCAAGCTGGGAATTGAACCCGGGACCCTGGTGTTGTGAAGCAACAGTGCTATCTAATGTGCAACACGCCACCCATTTGAGGTTTGTGTCGGCGGATAAGGCTCCACAGGCTTGGAGGGTGTTCTTGGAGCGAGATCGGCGGTGCGTGCGGGGGGGGGCGGGGGGGGGGGGGGGAACGTGTTGGCATTACCAAAGTTGCAAGACTATTATTGGGCATCAAACATTGCGATTGTTAGGAAATAGGCGGTGGAGGAGCAGTCGGTGTGGGGGTGGATAGACGCAGCCTCATATAAAGGAATCAGTTTGAAGGCACTATTGCTGGCAACCCGTTCTGTTCTTATCAGCCAGGTACTCTATAAGCCCCATGGTGGCATGCGCGTTGAGGGTGTGAAACAAGTCCGGGCTTCATTTTAGAATGGAAGGCATGTCTTTGTGGGCGCCGATCTGCGACAACCATCTGTTTGCTCCTGCGGTGTTAGATGCGAGGTTCCAGGGGTGGTGGCAGGTAGGGATAGAGTATTGTCGGAACGTATCTGTTGGTGGGAAGTTTGCAGACTTGGAGGAGCTGGAGGGGCCATATCAGTTGCCAGAAGGGTTCAGGTATCTGCAGGTGAGCAACTTTATGAGGAAGGAGGTGTCTTCATTTCCGACGGAGCATCCCTGGTGCTTCACATAAACGTCTGTCTGAGGAGGAAATTGGAGAGGGCAAGGACTCAGATACATATGGGGAGCTGTTGAAGAGAGAGAGTTCAATGGTGGAGAAAGGCATAAGTGGGAAGAGGAGCTGTGGGGGGGGGGGGCATTGGGGGCTGGAGTGAGGCTTTGTGGAGGGTTAATGCATCCTTGAGTTGTGTAAGACTAAGTCTCATCCAGTTTGAAATGGTACACAGGGCCCACAGGTTTCTAGGATGAGTCCGTTCTTTTCTTTTTTTTAGAAATTTAGAATACGCAATTTT
The DNA here is from genome assembly GCF_902713615.1 of Scyliorhinus canicula. Taxonomy (NCBI): domain Eukaryota; kingdom Metazoa; phylum Chordata; class Chondrichthyes; order Carcharhiniformes; family Scyliorhinidae; genus Scyliorhinus; species Scyliorhinus canicula. The sequence goes on from NC_052152.1 coordinate 74,375,247, forward strand.
TTTTTCAATTAAGGGACAATTTAGTGTGGCCAATCCACCTAACGTGCACATCCTTGGATTGTGGGGTTGAGACCCACACAGACACTGGGAGAACGTGCAAACTCCACACAGACAGTGACCCATGGCCGGGGTCGAACCCGGGTCCTCAGCGGAGTTGGTTCTTAAACATTATGGTCAGCAGAACCTTGGAAGGGGCCCCGGTACTCTTGATAAATATATATGCCCCGAACTGGGACCACGCAGAATTCTTCAAAAAAAATTAAGGCCAAAATCCCAGACCTAGACACCCACTAACTTATCATATTGGGGGGGGGGGACTTTAACTGCCTACAGGACCTGACAATGGACAGATCAAATTCCAGGACAAGAACCATATCAAGTATGGGATGAGAATTGAATGCCTATATGGAGCAGGTGGGGTAGACCCATGTAGGTTCAACCACTCGAGAGAAAAATAATTCTCCCATGTTCACCAGGCCTACTCGTGTATAGACCATTTAGTGGATGGGAAAAGGGTGTACAGAGGCGGAATACGCGCGATTGTAATCTCTGACCATGCGCCACATTAAGTGGACGTGAGATTGGAGAAGGGACAGGCCCAACAACCCCCCCTCTCCCATGGAAGCTGGATGCAGCTCTCCTCGCCGATAAGGAATTTTGTACAAAGATATTCAAAGCCAGCGACAGTTATGTAACCTGCAACCAGAACGGGCAATCTCACCCTCCATGTTCTGGGAGGCACTGAAGGTGGTGACCAGAGGGAAGTCATAGCTTGCATAGCCCTTAGGATCGACTCCATACCCGAGGTGGACCGGTGGTACTCTACAGCCCCAATCGTGGAACAGCTGGCGGAGCGGAAAAAGCTGCAGATGGAATTTTATCTGCTATCCACAGGGAAGGCAGTCCACCAGCTCTGCCAGGCATGGGGGCTTTCTACGAACATGGAGACGAGGCCAACTGCATGCTGACACACCAGCTAAGAAAGAGTCACAAAAGAGATTCAGGTACAGAAATAGTAGGATGGTAGCGGTCCCAAGTGTGATTACCGGTGCCTTTGTAAACTTTTACCTAGGGCTATATACCTTTAAACCCCTGGAGGGGGACTCGGTGATGGATCAGTTCTTTGCCAGACTAGGTATACCGATGGTGAGGAAGGACAGAAAAAAAGGGTAGGAAGCACTGCTACAGCTGCGCGAAATCGTGCAATGCATTAATTCCATGCAGTCAGGGAAAGCACTGGGATCAGATGGGTTCCCAGTAAACCTATACAAAATGTTTGCACTGGCCCTGCACTTGCACAAGCTGCTCAATGACTCACTGCTGCCAGGGCCGGCTCAAGGTACCGGCAACTCGGGCAGTCGCCCGGGGCGCCATGTGCTAGGGGGCGCCATCAACGAGTGCGTGACCGGCGTCAGAGACCTGCCGACAGAGAGACCGGCCCGCCAATCGGTGAGTCCCGATCATATACCAGGTCACTCCGGCCCCCCCCCCGCCCCCGACCCGACCCCCCCCGACCCGACCCCCCCCGCCCCCGGCCCGACACCCCCGACCCGACCCCCCCCGCCCCCGACCCGACCCCCCCCGACCCGACCCCACCCCCGCCCCCGACTCGACGCCCGCCCCTAACCCGACGCCCCCGACCCGATCCGACCCCCCCGACCCGATCCGACCCCCCCCCCCGACCCGATCCGACCCCCCCGACCCGATCCGACCCCCCCCGACCCGATCCGACCCCCCCGACCCGATCCGACCCCCCCCGACCCGATCCGACCCCCCCCGACCCGATCCGCCCCCCCCCGACCCCGACCCCGACCCCGACCCCCCCGACCCGATCCGACCCCCCCCGACCCGATCCGACCCCCCCCGACCCGATCCAACCACCCCCCCGACCCGATCCGACCCACCCCCCGACCCGATCCGACCCCCTATCCGACCCGACCCCCCCCCCCCCCCCCCCCTGAAGGGCGCCGAAGTTCAGCTTGCCCGGGGCGCCAGCAACCCTAGGGCCGGCGCTGACTGCTGCCCACGTTGACCCCTGTCTCGATCTGACTGATCCCCAAAAAAAGGACAAAGACTCAACAAAATGTGGATCCTACAGACCCATATCTCTCTCAAACACCGACGCAAAAGTCCTAGCGAAAGCTCTGGCGAAGTGCCTGGATAGATGCCTGCCAGAGGTGATCGCGGCAGAACAGACCGGGTTTGTCAAGGGCAGAAAACAACAGCGAACATCAGACACCTGTAGTAATGACCTCCTTCGGGGAGGGGACACCAGAGGTGATTGTCTCCCTGGACGCTGAGAAAGCCTATGATTGAATAGAATGGAGGTACCTCATGGAGGTGCTTGAACGGTTTTGGTTTGGAGCAGGTTCACCGCTTGGATGAAGCTTCTGCACAGCGCTCCTTGGGCAAGCATAGGGACGACCACCACCAGCTCCGAATACTTTCTTGCACAGGGGAATGAGGCGGGGTGTCCATTATCCCTGCCCTGTTCGCACTGGCAATCGAGCCACTGGTCATCGTCCTTAGATCGGCAGAGTGGTGGACGGGCATTTGAAGAGGGGGCAGAGAGCACAGAGTCTCATTTTGTGCGGGTGACCTGCTCCTCTATGTGTCAAATTCCCCAGCTAGCATGGGAAAGATAACAGGACTGAGGTAATTTGATGCCTTCTTCGGTGACAAACTCAACCTGGGAAAGAGTGAAATCAAGGAAAATAACCCCAACCTATCCAATTTCTCCTCATAGCTACACTTTTCTAGCCCTGGCAACATTCTTGTGAGCCTCCCCTGCACTCTCTCCATCCTGTAACGTGACCAGAACTGCACATAATACTCCAGTTGTGGCCTCACCGGTGTTGTATACAATTCCAACATTTGTTGGAAAGATTTCTTGAACTACTAACAAACTATTAAGAAAAAATAAAGTGACAAATCACTTTGCACTACAACTGATAGGTCAAGGTAGCAAAATCTCCTTGGTATGTTTCTGTAGAGAATTTGAATAAGTCAACTATAAGGCGAAGGAGAGTTGGGGAATATGAGTGGGAAAGGACACCATAACAAATGCTGCAGCTTTCCCTAGATGCTGCTAAGCAGAAGCAAGTAGTAACGGTAAAACTACTTGGGCTCACCTGTATTTTTACAGCCAAATTTTGTTTTTTTTCCCCCTGAGAATTGGCAACGGTTGATCGGAAGCCTGGAGGTAAAGATTCTGCCTAATCATTCAAGTTTCCACCCACATTTGTTCCACCCCACAAGCACAAATATTAAAAGGTCCATGAACAGCCCAGTCAGTGCAATGGAATTTGTCAAAATAAAATACTGCAGATGATGGTAATTTGAAAATGCTGGAAATACTCAGCTGGTGAAGCAGCATCTGTGGATTGAAATAAAGTTAGCCTTTCAGATTAATTACTCCTCATCAGAACTAAGGAAAAATGGAACATGATTTGTTTATTTTCTTTGCACTGAAGTTCAAAAGCATTAATTGATATATTTAGGAGCAGTAATCCAGTACAGTTTAATGAATACATTTGTAAATTTGTTGATCACAAGAAAAAGCGTTTTTAATAAGGACCTCCACCCACAAGTAATCTGATCTTAAATCACTAGTTTTATTGGTGTGCAGTAGTTAGGTTCTTAGTAAAGTGAATATTTTAAATATGTAAATTATTTTAAAACATGGTGCATTATTAGTGTCCATGTGCCACCAAAAAAGCTCAGGTTAACTTTCTTGAACTGTCACAAACTGGGCAATTGGTGGAATATTGGCATCATAATTTTGATCTGGGCATGGGATCAGTTTTGTAGATGGGGCTAGCTTCAGGCAAAATGATTTTTAATGATCTAAAAGACTAGATAAAATAATTAAATATAAAATAAAGAGAAATGATTTTAAGCCAGCATTGAAGGTCATAAGAACCAGATTTATGCATGGTGTAATTTGTTGGCTAAAATTCCCCACTCTTTCGCACTACTGTTCAGCCTATTTCGCCTATTAGGTGCCTCAAATTTAAGGAAACTCTCTTTGGATACTACAAACTCGCCATTGCCTCAGTTAATTTAACAAATGTCTGAGACACAGACATAGTGCAAATGGTGCACTACTTAGGCAAACATCAAGGACCAGTTTCTCTCCATCTCGCCCTTGAATCACTTTTAGAGTTGATTGAATCTCTAATACAAGGCATGTAGAAATATTTTTGTAGCAAAACAAAGTGCTGGAAAAACCCAGAAGATCTGGCAGCATCTGTAGAGGGAGGAACAGAGTGTTTTGAGTCCAATATGGCTCTTTGGAACTGAGGTTTCTTCACTCTCTCCACAGATGTTGCTAGACCTGTTGAGTGTTTCCATTTTTTTTTTGGTTTCAGATCTCCAATATCGGCAGTATTTTTCTTTTATAATCTTTGTAGTGATGGCACTTGCAGTAAGTCGACTTCAGTTGGACTCGGCACACACAGCAACTAACTGGAGATCACGTGCTTTAAACTCAATTTTTATTCTTTTCTTAATCAGTACATCTCAATAAATAAAAATTACATTAAAGTGTGTGACTGATAATATCATTTAAAAAATGAAGTTGAAAAGAATGGCCACAGGAACAACATACAGTTCATCATGTGGAGATGGTATGTTCATAAACTGGAGAATTAATTAACATTTCAGAGTATAGAATCCATGGACAGAATACAAAAAATGCAAATAACATATATCAAGGTATGACTGCTCAAAGCACCTCAGAGGTCAGAGTGGAGAACACCTTTTTGGTCAACTTGGGGAGGGGGGAGGAACCAGATATAAACTAGAATAGGCAACTTCCATTCATCAGTTTTCAACTTTGGTCATCTGAAAGCCGGAAAAAGTCACTTTTGCCATTTACAAAGTTTTCCTGCATTTTGAGTTTTGTGCTGCTCTTGGCACTTTTAGTCTATTGAAGCTCATCCCTCCACTTACCATATTACTTGTCAATAGAAGGGATGCAAATCATTCGTTGGTAGGAGTAATTTCCTCTGTTTAATGCTCGACTAAATGTTTAGGTGAAAAAAATGTAAATTTGGGTTTTACTTGTCTTTTAATCGCATTTCACCAACCTTCCATAACAATGGAATCCCTCCAGAATCCATTTTACGTTGCACACATGCAACACCTAAACTATAGATAGAAAATCATGGAAATAAAATTGTAGCATTTAAGAACTTCAGTTGCTAGACCTGTCCATGTAAGCTAGAAATGCCTGGCTAGATGTTCTGTTTTACTTGTACTGGATTTTTATTTGCTTCAACCTAATGATATCTAATTAGTGTCCCATTAGGAAGTATCTGGTACTTATGGAAGCTCTATCAACAGGAGATGATAACTTTAAATCTAGAATGACTCTATAGCTGACTACCCTCCTTAGGAGTTTGTAATTAAGAAGTTTACTGATGTGGAGTTACCGTGGAAATTATTTCAGACAGAAACTTCCACAAGTTATGCATGGCTTGTAGCCATGTTTTACCTACAAGTGTAAACTGTCTCCAGCAGCAGATCCCTAGATCCCCTAATCTAGAGGGGGTCTCCTGCTTTTGAAGCCTTTGTGATTAATTGGGAACATGTTCCCATTGTAACCAATGAACAAATCAGAAAGAATGGGGATAAGTCATCCTTTGTCCAGCTTGCAGCTGACGATGAACGCTTGAATAGTAGTGAAGCTATCAATGCACTTCTTATTTTACACCATTTTCTTCATTATAAGGAATTTGCACCCAGTTGAGCTGAGGTGAAGCTTTAAGCTAGATTTGTGATCCATTACCACCCAAAGATAGTTTTTATTTCTGGTATTAACAAACAAAATTCTGCAGTAAAATAATAAATATAGCACAGCTTCCTGCTGCAAAGGAAAATTTTGAAAACTGCCACAAGGTGCTGGTCATCATAATAAGCTGCTTAGAAATGCAACACAGAAAATAATCAATCTAGGTGCCTGCAGAAACAATGTAAAGTGTGTTTACAAATGATATAGGAGAGGATTTGTTCACTTGAGGATTTGTTCACTTGAGCTGCAATATAACTGCTACCCCAGACTCTTCAATCATAATTGGACAACTTCCACACACAATTAAATATTCCTTTCATCTCGGGTACCCCTGTCATAAAATGGTTCTTACCAAAGTCTTAAATAACACCCTATGCGATTGTGACAAAGGTAACCTTTCCCTCTGCCTCCCTCTCTGCAGACTTTGATACATTTGACCATGTCATACTACTACTACTAATAATAATCTTTATTGTCACAAGTAGGCTGACATTAACACTGCAATGAAGTTACTGTGAAAAACCCCTAGTCGCCACATTCCGGCGCATGTTCAGATACACGGAGGGAGAATTCAGAATGTCCAAGTTACCTAACAGCACATCTTTCAAGATTTGTGGGAGGAAACCGGAGCACTCGGAGGAAACCCATGCAGACACGGGAGGAACGTGCAGACTCCGCACAGACAGTGACCCAAGCCAGGAATCGAACCTGGGACCCTGACACTGTGAAGCAACAGAGTTAACCACTGTGCTACCATGTTGCCCAATGCTTCTACACTGTCTTGCAGCGTGGGTTTGTTCTCACGTGGTTCCATTCTTATCTAGCTCATCATAGCCAGAATATCACATTCGATGGCTTATTTTGGTGCTAGCACGCCATTACCTCTGGTGTCCCCCAAGGATGTATCCTTCCCCCCTCTCCTTTTTCTCATGTAAATGCTGCCCCTTAGCCACATCATCCCAAAGCACAGCATTAGCTTTCACATGTACACTGTCAACATCCAGTTCCACCACACCATCACCATCTTGGCTCCTCTACAATTGCTAAATTGGCCTGTTTACCCAATGCCCAATGCTGCTTGAACAGAAATTGCCCCCAATTAAATACTGGAATGACTAAAGCCATCATTAAGATTATTTCCACCCCCATAACATCACCTTACCTGGCCCTGTCTCAGCTTGCCAGCTGCTTAAATCTCCTTTCATGATCTTGAAACCTCTAGGCTACTTTCTTTTACAGGTTGTTCTCCCTCTCTATTTTCTGTAAACATGTAAACAAAGCTGTGTTACCTATGTCTTAACTCACATCAGGCCCCATTCCTCTATCGCCCCTGTGCTCACTGTCCTATATTGGCTCCCGGTTGATTTTAAAATTCTCATCCTTGGTTTTTTCAAGTCCCTCCTTGGCTTCATTGCTCCTGATCTCTGTAATCGCCAGCCCCACGGTCATCTGATACATCTGTGCTGATCTAATTCTGGCCTCTTTAGCATCCCAATTTTAATTGCTCCGTCATTGGTGGCTACAATCAGTTGCCTGGGCCCTAATCTCCGGAATACCCTCTCGAAAACTCTCTAATTGACTTTCCTCTTAAAACTGACCTGTTTCACCAAGTTTCTAGTCATCTGACCTAATAACCCTTTTTGTGGCTCGGAGTCATATTTTGTTTTATACTGCTTCTGTAAAGTGCCTTAAGATGTTGGGTGCTGTATAAATGTAAGTTGTTGGATGAAATAAGCTCGGAGTACTATTAATTTTAGATTTTAAAGCCATGCATCTATCAGGCCAACTACTCATTGCTAACTCTGTGTCTATGTGTTTATACATGCAAAGTCTTATTCGGAGTCACAGTAAATTTGTTCTTTCCTTCATTGTTGACAGCAGTTATTATTCTCATATGGGCCGGGATTTTCCAGCCCTTCCCGCCAGTGGGATCTTCCAGTCCTGCCGAAGTTCCCAGACAGTGGGGTGGGCGAGTCATGCAACAGCCCATTGACTTTTGCGGGAACGGAAGACCCCATCGGCGGCCAAATCCCAGCCATGGAAAAAGTTTCAACTTGTCTGTAACTTAACTTAAGCTTTTAATGCTTAAGTATTATACTTCTCAAAGTCTCATATCTTACAGAGGTTCATTTGAGGCTTTGGTAACATCGTTAAGCATGAGAAGTTTGTAATATCCTCTGAACCTTTGAGATTAGAGCCATCTAATATGAAAAGATAAAGAGAAAGAGCGGTCCATGGAGCCGTTGATTTTATTAGTTTTGGGTCCTTTTAATGCCAGCAGAGACTTTCACGGAAGATGCTAATAATCACTGATCTCTGCTGTTGAAGGATCAATTAATTTTAACAATAGATTCCTGTGGGCCTGTTGTTGACTATTAGAAAGGATATTGGATTAGTACAGCAATATCTACTGCTCGAATAAGGAACCTTCTGAAAGGCAACACTGGCGTGGAATTTAACATAGTGTGTTGGAATAAATAGAGCCTGGCTTTAAATTTATTAAAGAGACCCTATTGCTACTGTCTTCCCCTGCAGGAATGGCACTGTTCAAAGAATGAGTCTCTCTTCACCACTAATGAAGTTCAGTATTGGCTATAATTTGCTTTTGATTCTTGTTTCTACTATATACTGTATTGTAACAATAATGGTCTTGTCATTGGGCATTCTGGTTATAATTCTAAAGCATATTTCCAATGCCCAGCAATTGGAGAATAATAGAATGCAAACTTATAAAATTTTCTTTTATTGACCTCCCATTTTCAATGCCCATTGCTGTTGTATATATTTAAACCTCTCCCATGGAGAAGGCAGAGATAGTGTTTGGCATTGGTTGTCTCAGAGATACAACAGTGCTAATTAGAAGATGGATTTTAACTTGGTGAGCATTGTGCCACCTTCCTTTCTAAAGGTGGAGCATCCAGCATTTGTCTGTGCGTAATCCAGGGGCCTTTAGAAAATTGAATAACATTTAAGTTTTTAATATCTATAGATAATATATCAAGAGTCATATTATCTGGGTCAACTTCCTGTTAACGTTTACATAAGAAATTCCAATAATGGAAACTGCCACTGTAAACTTTTCACATTATAATTATGCTGCTGTAATAACTCATTTTCAACTCTCCCAGCTCCTCAGTACAAAGTTGCTATGCTCCAACCAACTCTGCTTCTCAATTTCTCAAATTACTGTAAAATATGCTATTTAACAATATGTTGAAATAACCATATCATTTGACATGTGGACCAAATATCTGATTTTGAAATAGAGGATGAGTTGCATCTGTGCACACTGGTCCAATCATTTCTCCCCCTTTAATCCAGTTTCAACTAAAGATTATACTTGCTCTTGACTCTGTGGGTGGAATTTTATGGTGCCTCCCGCCCAAGTTAGTGGATGTTTGAATGGCTCGCTGCATTTTATGGCCCCACCCTTGCCACAACAGGCCCATAAAATTCTGCCCCTTGGGTGCATCCACAAATGAAGGGATGGGCAATAAATGCTGGCGTAGCCAGGGAAGCCCATACTTTGAATGAATAATTTTAAAATAAATTGAGCAGCAAAGCAATGAATTGGAAGAGATAGGACAGATGATGCATTTATATTGATGCTTCTCCAGCACTAAGAAATAGTTTCCACTCTACATGCTGCCAAAATGTTCAACTCTGCAACTTGGTCCTGCCTTGACGGATGAGGCAATGAGAACCCTGAATTGAGCCTAGAACTAGAGGGCACAGGTTTAAGGTGAGAGGGGAGAGATCCAAAAGAGATCAGAGGGGAAATTTCTACACACAGAGCATCTGCAACGAGCTGCCAGAGGTAGTGATAGAGGTGGGTACAATTTTTTCCTTTAAAAAACAGTTAGACAATTACACGGTAGGGTGGGTATAGAGGGATATGGGCCAAATGCAGGCAAGTGGGACCAGCTTAGTGATAGAAAACTGGGTGGCATGGACAAGCTGGGCCAAACATCTATGACTGAGTAGTGAACACAGCCCAGTCCAATTATAGGTTGAAGCTAATGATGTCTATGACAGGTTGTCTGACTGACGTGGGCTGGAAACAGCATGGAGTGTCCCTTTCATATAATGTTATACCTATTTTAAAAAGTGCCATAAAGATGTTTTATTATAAGTTGAAGCAGAGGTTGTGAAAAGCGTTTTGAGAAAGTGAGCATTCATGTCTCAAAACATTCACAATTTGCTATGTCGGACTGCAGTTCAGTGCATTGCACAGCCCATGGTGGAAATGCAGTATTGCCAGGCATAATTCATTCATTGTAGATTCTGGTCTCACACCTGTGTCACAGTGACCCAGAGTTTGGAATGTGGCATTTTTCAGCATACCCCATTATTAGTTTGCTTCTTCACCTTTCAACTGAAAAGCTTGCATGTCAAATTGCTAGAATTGCGATTTAATAACGCTGAGGCAAAATTAGTGAGGCGTCTGGGGCCGTGGTAAACAATGGGAGCGACAGTATGTCTCCTTAACCAATGAAACTAAAGGTACAGAAAAAAACAATAGAATGATAGGCTGAATTAGGATCAAGTTAGGTAGAGAAAGAGAAAGAAAGATTGAATTAAAAGAGAGATAAAATACAGCAAGAATAAATAAGATTTTTAAAAATTTAATTACTAACAACCTCAATTTTTAGATTTCAAATGTTCCTTTTCTGTGCCACAGAGGCATGGGCTAGCTTTGTAGGAACATAAATATCAACATTAAAATAGTCTCTACATTGTTAGGTACCAGCCCTAACTTTGTCTGGCAAGTTTGATTCTTTTTAACAGCACAAATGCAATAATTCCTGGAAAATTCATGGGTAGGTTAACAGCAGACACCTGCATTTCTGAGGCAGAGCAGGGCTAATCTTTCAGCAATTTGTGGTGATTCATGAGTTGGCATGTTGGTGCAGTGGTTAGCACTGTTGCCTCACAGCGCTGAGGACCTGGGTTCGATCCCTGAAAGTGGGGGTCAGCGATGATACCTCTTAAAACTGAATAGCTGGCATGCCACTAGAGTAGTTTTACATAAGCTACTTTACTAAGGATTGAGATGAATTATAGGGAGTGTACTGAGTAATCATTATTAACCATTAAACGTGTATTTTTAGGATATAGCAGTAATAAGTAATCAAATGGGATTTAGGATAGCTAATTTGACCAAAAGGACGTCACTTCTGATATTTTGTCTTGGTGAAACAATCCAGGATGCTGGTTTTGCTGTCCTGCTTCTCAAAGACAATGAATGCACTAGTAATTTGCTGTGCATTCATTGTCTGTGAGAAGCAGGACAGCAAAACCAGCATCCTGGATTGTTTCACCAAGACAAAAGATCAGAAGTAACGTCCTTTTGGTCAAGTTAGCTATCCTAAATCCCATTTGATTACTTATTACTGCTATGTCCTAAAAATACATGTTTAATGGTTAATAATGGTTACTCAGTACACTCCCTATAAATTATCTCAATCTTTAATAAAGTAACTTATGTAAAACTACTTTAGTGGCATGCCACCTATTCAGTTTTAAGATGTATCATCGCTGAACCCTCCCTTCAATCCCGGCCCCCGGTCACTGTGGAGTTTGCACATTCTCTCCATGTCTGCGTGGGTCTCGCCTCCACAACTCAAAGATGTGTGGGGTAGGTGGATTGGCCACGCTAAATTGCCCCTTAATTGGAAATAAATAATTGGGTATGCTAAATTTATGGGGGCGGAAAAAATTGTGGTGATTCACAACTCACAGGATATCTCTTCTTTGCCACTGATCGCTGGGTTATTTATGCTGATAATGGCATGTACTTTAAATTCACCGTTATCGTCCCAGCAAATTCTGCCCAATTCTGTTTCCACAGCTGGAATGAAAAGCTTATTCCTGTGATGATAATTACGCAAGAACTCAAAATGAGATGTTCAATTATGTTAAAGTGAATTCTGCATTTGAAAAATACTTTCTTTTTAAGAACCATTCCTCTCCTTCCTGTTCATTAATTGATCAAATTCTAATTGGTGGGTTATGATGGTTTTATCTATCCAATGTTTTTTTTAAATAGTTTTTACGAGACATTTTGAGAAAAGTTTACTTTTTTAAAAGTGACCTTGTGAAACTTCTAGTTATGATCTAAGTCAGGAGGAGGAAATTTTAAAATTTACCTTCATTTTCTTTTGTGCAGTATGCCAGGTTGTGATACTTGATTTGGCAAACTTTAAACCCATTTTCAATGTATAAGCCTGAAACATTTTATCTACACATTCCTACTAGAGTTTCTTCCGAGATTCCTTTGGACATCTCAGATGATAATTCTGTCAACATGGGAGCACTTAACATCGCTATGCCAACATTAAATACAGCTCAAATTCTTGTAATGGGGACAATCTAGAAACTGCTATTGTGATGTATGCACTAAAAACATGTGGTGATAATGGAATTGGTCAGACTTTGCAAAGTGCCTGAGAATGACAGAGAGGAAAAATAAAAGGCTAAGGTTTGCCTGAGATTATATCATTGCTGATCCTGTTCGTCTGCTCACGTGCTGCAGGTTCCCAGTCATTCACTTCTCATCCTCCTCTCCATCACTGATGCTACTGATGGAGGCAGAAGCAGCTTTCGGGGAAGATGGGGGTGAGGTTTTGGTGAATGGCCACTGGAACGTTGGGGACTGGGACCGTTCTCTTGTTGGGCTACTTGAGGGGCTTTGCCTTGGAGACAGGGCTTGCAGCATCCGACCCCCTCTCTCCTGAAAAACCTGTTTCTGTAAGGTATGGAAACAAAACAAAACAGAAAACCTTCAAGCAATGACCAGATGACCTGAATTTAATAAATGCTCATGAAAAATTCATTTTAATTTAGTGAATAGTAGACTTCTCCAATGGAGATTTTAAACTTAATGTGTGGAATACTTTGGTCACCAACCAAAGCCTCCTGGATTTACGATGGAAGCAAATCTCATAGCTAATACCTTGATAATATTTCCAAAATGCCACACCGAGCATCATAAAGTATGATTACAAACTCTAATGATATTAATACACACTCACTTCTGAACACAGTTAACTTATCCAGGCACAAAGATTAGGCCAATCAAAGTCTTATCAATCTTTTTTGCGGCGCCTCTTCTATCTTTAAATGTAGTGTTCTGGATTAAGCAATTGTCACTTGCTTTGGTGATTTTTCAAATCAAATCGCATCTGATCGGAAATGTACATTTGATTGATGCCAACCAATATTGCATTTGGCAACGAAAGGGTTACGTCACGTATTTTTCAATTAAGATGCATATTTCTCTTTTTATGCGTCAGTTTTGCTCACGTCAGTGTCTCCTGGTTCCACAAGCGGAAGATGGCAATTATTTAAATCTCAGCCTCAGCAGCAACCTTTAACAAGTTACTTGAGGGACGTCGCAGCGAAGCCTGATCCTGTCATCATCCACCATCATCCCACACAATCAAACATATCCATTTTCAGCAGGCATCAGTAGATTTCTTTTTTCCTTTTCCAATTAAGGGGCAATTTAGCGTGGCTAATCTACCCACCCTGCACAGGGGAGAATGTGCAAACTCCACACGGACAGTGACCCGGGAGTGGGATCGAATCAGAGTCCTCAGCGCTGTGAGGCAGCAGTGCTAACCACTGCGTCACTGCGTCGCCCTGCCAATCAGTGAATAATGATCAAGAGTGGGAACCCTGGCCATTTCCCCCTTATCTAAAGAGAGGCTCTGAGGCCAACTCTAGTAGCTCCAGTGCTGCCGTTACTGAGATCTGTTATTGCAACATCAATTAGGAATTGAACCTGGAATGTTCCTGGCCTCTTATGTAACATTCAAAAGAAGCTCCTTACTCTCATTATGGTCCAATCCCTACCCAGCCCATCCCAATGTACAGATGACCTGCATTGCCTTGGCTGCGCTCTGGTTGATGTTGGAAAGCAATTATTTAATAAGAAATGCAACAAATTGCTGCCAGGTATGTTTAGCTTTGTATCTTGTGGAAAACAGGAATCCAATTTTCCTTTTTGATGGCAGCTATTTATTTAAAATAACTTTCACTGCTTTGCAGCAAGCCTGTGATTCAATTCTCAGCCGGTCTTGTGTGGAGGAAAGAATCTGGTGCTGAGGCCAGCAATCTTCACTCTTTAGCATTGGCAGAGGAACAGGAACTTTGCTGCAGTTACCACCATGCAACCTTCCCTTCATAGGAACATCAAACTTTGGAGCAGGATTAGGCCATTCGGCCCTTTGAGCCAGCTTTGCCATTCAATAAGATTGTGGCTGATCTGGTTGTGGTCTCAACTCCATTTCTCTGTCTGCCCCCACCATTACCCTTGACTCTCTGACCTAAGAAAAGTCTGTCTAACTCTGCCTTTCATAAATTCAATGACATAGCCTCCACTGCTCCCTGGGGAAAAGAATTCCACACATATTAACAACCCTCGGAGAGAAAAATAAATTTTAGTCTTAAAAGGGAGACCTCCTCTTCTTAAACTGTGTCCCCTAGATTTAGTCTTCCTCGCAAGGTCCTCCCGGCATCCACCCTGTCAAGTCCTCTCAGGATCTTGTATTTTTCAATAAGATCAACTCTTATTCCTCCAAACTCCAATGGGTAAAAGCTCAACCTGTTCAAACTTTTTTCATAAGATAAGCTGTTCATTCCAGGAATGAGCCAGGTGAACAGTCAGTAACAATGCAATGCCATCAATCTGGTGTTATTGTGGCAATCCTGCCTTGCACTTCAAGCTGCATCTGTGATGTGTTCTATGTTTGTGCAGACCTGGGTAGATCTTTGCCGTTTGTTTCTCAAACACACTTCTATATTGATCCAAGCTTCAGAAGCTTGGTACTCCACCCCTACTATCACCCAACAGGATAAAGGAGATCAATTCTACAACTCTGACAGAGCCCAAGATCTAATTCTCTCTGGATCCCACTAACAGCCAGAAGATACAACCCCTTTATCCTACCCGTCTCTAATTTACAATGTGCTACTGAATTAAAAAGTGAGAAATTATGCTTGAATGATATCCGAATACTGTTCCCTCTGCAGTTTTATGTATTAACTTAAGTGTCTTGAGAAACCTGCGCTTATTATCAGGAATTGCAAAGATGTTAGTTCTGTCGGGGATTTCTGGTGACGGGAATGTGCTGAGCGGATGCACAAAAGGCGGCACTCCTCCTGGAAACTCGAAATTAGGCACTTTTAACCCAAAATAGCCCAATAAACCCAGTGAAAAAGCACCACCCTCTTCCAACACCACCACAAGAAACAAAACATGCCAGGCAACAATAACCTGAGGATCCGAAGAGACGGCAGAAGGCTGGAGAGTAAGACTGAGGCAATGACGAACATGCGGGGCAACAGGATTCTGGCCTCACCCAAATGGGATGGACCGCCAGAACATATACTAGGCTACCTCCCGATGAATGAATGGAGGGAATTCCTAACACAGGAACTCCAAGAGCTCAAGGACAGCATCAAACTTGAAATTATGGCAACAGTGAAAGTGGCGGTGTGGAGGCGCTGGTCACCCTGCAAGTAGCGCTGGAAAAGATGGAGCGGCGTCTAGAGACACAGAACACAACGATCAGTGAGCTGGAGAAGGCCACGACTGACCAGAGTGACTGGAATACCTCACTGGAGACAGAAATAGCAAGATTGGTGGCGACGGAAGGGACGCTAAGTGGGAAGGTCGAGAACCAAGAAAATCGATCGCGGCGCTAAAACCGCCACATTGTGGGCCTACCGGAGGGCATTGAGGGCAGGAACCCGATGGACTATATGGCCTAGATGCTGGGCAAACTGGTTGGAGGGGAAAGCTTCCCTAAACCCCCAGAAATGGACAGAGCCCACAGGTCACTCCAAAGCCCAAGGCCGGGGAGCAGCCGCAAGCCAACATCGAGAAGCTGTACCAGTACCAAGACGGGAAAAGATTATGAACTGGGCAAAAAACACATGGTCCTGTAAATGGGAGAGACACCGGATCTGGGTGTACCAGAATATTGGGGCAGACCTGGCCAAGCGCTGGGCGGAATTTAACAATGTGAAGGCGGCCCATTAGAAGAGGAATGTGCAGCTCGGGATGCTGTACCCTGCCAAGCTCTGGGTGACTTTCCAAGGGAGGGAGTTCTACTTCACCGCACCAGCAGAAGCAGATGAATTTGTGCACAAGCATGGGCTGGGAAGGCAATGACACCAGCAGTGAACCAGACATTTAAATGTATCAGTCAACAACAAAAAATTAGAGACCATTTGCGCGGGACTGAACCGCCTCGTCTTCAAATCTTACACTGAGTCTCAGAAAGGAGGTATGAAAGCAGTAGGATGCAGGAGGGGGTGGGGAGAAAGAAAGGCGGGAAGAGACACGCAATGGTTGGGTTATAGCTCAACACCTGGGGGAGGTGGGCACCGCACTAGCGGTTGAGCTAGGACAAAGAAGTACGAGCGAGGGGAGGCAGTGGCACATCTCTCAACGAGGAGAGGATGCCTGGCGAGAAGGGGAGAGAAATCTCGAGCTAGGTGTGGGGGGATCACCTCAAAGGGATGGGGGTGGGGGGGGGGGAAGGGGAGAGTTGACAGGCACAAGGGGAAAGCCGAGGGATGGAAGGGGGAGGGGTAGTAGGGTGGGTATGACAGACCGCACATGGTGGCAAGAAAAACAAAGGCATCGCAAGCAACCACTTTGGAGGGCCCCCAAACAAAGGGAAACTCCGGAGTGCAGAGGCACATCCACATGGCGCACACAATGATGGTGGCCATCTTGGTTCGCCCTTGGATAAAGGGAAACCCCGGAGCACAGGGCACAGCCACATGGTGAGTACGGTGACCACGGCCATCTTGGATGGCCCCCTACGATATCACAGTGGTTAGCACTGTCGCTTCACAGTACCAGGGTCCCAGTTTCGATTCCCGGCTTGGGTCACTGTCTGTGCGGAGTCTGCACGTTCTCCCCTTGTCTACATGGCTCCGGTTTCCTCCCACAAGTAGGTGAAGAGGACATTCTGAATTCTCCCTCTGTGTGCCCGAACAGATTATTATTATAACAGCGTCTTCCTCCAGGAGACCCGTCTGAGGGAGAAGGACCGACTGTGGGTAAGAAAGAGCTGAGTGGGACAGATGTAGCATTCGGGCTCAGGACGAGGGCTTGGTGGGTGGCCATACTGCTCAATACCAAAGGCAGCTATAATATGCTTCCATAAGTTTCACATTAAGGAGAAGATCCTGAGTTGGGCGAAGAAAAGGCATGAGGAAGGCGTTGGTATTCGTATATACCAAGACTTGACAGTGGAACTGGTGAGAAGGTGGGCGGCCTTCGTACGGGTGAAGGCAGCAGTTATAGCAATGGCATGAGGTTCGGCGTGGAGTACCCAGTGAAGCTGAGGGTGATCTACAATTCAAGGGACTTCTACTTCCACATGGTGGAGGTGGCAGAGGCGTTCATGAAGGTCGAAGGACTGGGACTGAAATGAGAGGTGGGACTGAGATTGGGATTTGTACTGAGGGGATGGAGACTGTGCTTAGACTTTGCCTCTCTTGTTGGTTGTTTCTTGTTCTGTATTTGTTGGGGGAACAGCTGGGTTTTAGGGTTGGTTGAACAGGGGGAGGGTAGCTTAACTTTGTTGAAAGGTTGTAGTTGGTTACAATCATTTTGGGCTCTGGGGTTATGGCGGTTTTCTGGGGCATGATACTGCACTCGTTTTGCTTGTTTATTTTTGTTTTCAGAGACTGGGTCATGTGGGAGGGGATTGGGAGGAGGGGGGCATGGGCAGGGTCCTCCACACTAGCCAATGAAGGTTGGCTAGTGAATGGGATTATGGTAGGGGGAGGGGCCACGGTTATTAGAACCTGCTGAATGGGTTTTGATAGGCCTGGGAGGTGTGAAAGGTGGGGGGATGGGATTGAGACTGGGAGAGGCGCTTGCAAGAGGAAGTGGAAGGGGGGGTTTCTGTGCGGGCAGAGTGGTTCGCCTGTAACATAGGGATGGGGCAGGTCATGATGATGGCGGACATGCTGGGCGGGGGGGGCGGTGGGGTGGGGGGGGGGGGGGGGGGGGGTGGTGGTGAGAGACCCCAGGACAGAATAGGAACAAAGAACATGAGGGGATTAGGGAGGCCGGTGAAGAGATGAAGGGTTTTTACACACTTGAAGATCTTATAAACCGACGTGATGCTGCAGGAGACCCATCTGAGGGCGAGGGATCGGGTGAGGCTTAGGTAGGGTTAGGTGAGTCAGATTTTCTACTCGGGGTGCGATAACAGAGCTCAGGGAGTAGCAGTATTGGTTGTCTCGTTCAAAGCTAAGGTGGACAAGGGGGAGAGAGAGGACTGCCAAGAACTGATAGAGGAGATTACGGAGGTGGATGGGTGGTAAGCAGGGGGCCCAGACCCGGTAATCTTGGCCAAGAGGAAGGAGATGCAGGCGAGGTTCAACCAGTTGTCCACAGGGAAAGCGGTGTACCAGTTGAGAAGGGTGAGGTGGGGTGGTCTACGAGCTTGGGGAGGCAGGGCATTTTCTGGCCAGCCAGCTCTGGAGAGAGGTGGCAGCGAGAGAGATAGTTCGGGTACGGCAGTATCCGAGGCTGGGTGAGGAGGATAGAGCAGGTTGGAGGGACCGGTGGGGAGCAGGAGATGAAGGAGGCAATTGGGAGGATGCAGGCAGGGAAGGTGGCCTGCCAGGTGCCCAGTTGAATTTTAAAAGAAATTTAAGGACAAGTTGGCACCGCTGATGATGGGAATTTTTGAGAATGCGTTCGGTAGGGGTGTCTTGCTGTAAACAATGGGGCAAGCTTCTATTTCATTGCTGCCAAAGGATAAAGGCCAGGTGGAGTGTGGGTCGTATAGGCCCATATCTCTGCTGAATGTTGATGGCAAGATATTGGCAAAGGTGTTGGCATCAAGGTTGGAAGGATGCCTCCTGAAGGTGATTGGGGAGGATCCAACGGGGTTTGTGAAGGGAAGGCAACTGTCCTTGAACGTGAGGAGGTTGTTGAATGTGGCCCGGTCTCCTGCTGAGGGAAAGGAGACAGAGGTGGTGGTGGCGCTGGACGCAGAGAAGGAGTTCAATCGGGTAGAGTAGGGTTACTTGATGGCAGCATTGGAGTGATTTGGAATTGGGCCGGGGTTTGTGGCAAGGATGCAGCTGTTGTATAAAGAGCCAATGGCAAGTTTTCGCACTAACAACATGAACTTGGGCTACTTTACACTGCACTGGGGTACGAGCCAGGGGTGCCCTTTGTTCCCCCTATTGCTTGCATTGGCTATAGAGTTCTTGGCCATTGTGCCAAGGAGCTCTGGGCTGTGGAAGGGATAGTGAAGGTGGGGGATGAAACATGGGTTGGATTCTCTGAGCCTCCGCGCCGAAATTGCATTGGGTGCGGGGGTGGAAGATGACAGAGGCCCCGCCACGATTTTGTCCACGCAAAACTGGCCGAGTTCCTGACAGCATGGTTCTAACCACATATCGGCCATCAGGAACCTCGGGTAGAGGCTGCGGACTCAGTCCGCGGCCGCACTGGTGGGGGGAGCAGAGGGATTGATCTCACCGGGGGGGGGGGCCTCTTGGACGGCCAGGGGAGCGATCGGGCGGCACGAACCCTATCCCACACCTCCACCCTATCCTCGTAACCCAGTAACCCCACCAAACCATTTTGGACACCAAGGGCAATTTAGCATAGCCAATCCACCTAACCTGCACATCTTTGGACTGTGGGAGGAATCCGGAACACCAGGAGGAAAACCAAGCAGATGCGGAGAGAACATGCAGACTCCGCTCAGACAGTGACGCAAGCCAGGAATCGAACCTGGGAGCTGTGAAGCAACTGTGCTAACCACTGTGCTACCATGCTCGAGTTGCAGGCAGGAGCGGGGCAGATGTTTTAGCCGTTGCCTCACTGATCACTCGTTGGCGGGTCTTATTGGGGTGGAAGTCAGCTTCTCCACCCTGTGCCTCGGCATGGTAGGCGGACCTGCTGGAGGTTTTGACCCTGAAGAAGGCCAAGTTCGAGCTGAGGTCAGCGAAAGAGGGGTTCTACAATTGTTGGGGTTGGTTCATCATGCACTTTCGGGAGTTGGTTACCTTTGACTGTTGAGGGAGGGGGGTAATCAGTGGGGGGTTTCCTGGATTTTGCTGTGATTGTTTTTTCTATTGTTAGGGTGCTTTTTTTTCTTTTACATGGTGAAAATGGTGAAAATTTGTTCATTAAAATATTTTTAAAAAAGAAGAAACATGGGAGGCCTGGTCCTCCAAAAACTACATTTCTACGGGCGGGCTCGGCAGAAAGACTGAGGGGATGGGTGAAGAAACAGGGAGCAGAATGAGTGAAGATGGAGGCGAGTTCCTGTAAAATGACAACCCTCTGACCTTTAGTCACAATCGCTCTCCCATCTCATCCTTTTCAAGCCCAGTGGTAGTAGCTACACTCTGGACGTGATACCAAATGAGGCAACACTTTGGCCTAACCAAAATGTTCACCATGGAGGACCAGAGGTTAATGGTGCCAGGGAGGCCCAGCCAACCAGACCCTCATGTTCTGGGCCTGCCCCAGAGGCTTCCACAGGACATGGAAGCCAAGCCATTCACCGGCATTGTCCAAGACCTGTTCGTAGCCAGCAGCCAGTAGAGTAAGGTGAGGAGTGGGGGGGGGAGACACAAATGAGTCATGGGATAAAGATGAAAAGGAAAGGGGGGAGGGGGAGAGGGAAGAGGAGGTACGGGGGAGGAGGACACGCAAGGAAAACGAGAGGGACAAATAACCAAAACTGTAGATAGACATCTGTAAATATGCACCAGGGCAAAACTAGAAGTTGCAACAAGGGTACGCAGACCAAAGGGGGAGTCATGACCACAGCGGGAGAGAAAACAATTGTATATAAATATCTGGACTGACTTCTGTCTGTCTTTTTATCTCCTTTTATTTCTTGCTCGTTTTCTAATTCCTCTTTTTGTCACGGTTATGTGAAGTGTAACATGTGAGTTGTGAAATACAAAATGTGAAAACTCAATAAAAACACTTTTAAAAAAGAAGTTTGTTCTGTCTAAACTTTAGCTGTAGGTACAGTGGACTTTTGTAAAGTGTCTGGGAGACAACTGACACACTGGTAGAACTTTTCCACTAATTTCTTCGAAATTAATTTAAGATACACACCCAAGTTCCATCTGGGCCAAACAGTTCTAAAAAGTTTCCAATAAATTCTCGTGATTTCTCTTCCCACTTTTGTATAAGGTCATGGCTTTTTTCCTCCACTTTGTAAACAAATTCTTTTGATTTCTCTTCTACATTCTTCACTTTTTCTTTCATTTTGTCAACATGATTTTGGAAGCGATACTTCTTTTCCTGAAAAAAATTAAATGTTTCGCTCAGTGACTGAAAATAAATATATGAAAATGAAACACACTGCAATCTAATTCTATTTATTTCCTTTTAAAATGTACTTCCCCACTCTCGAGTTCTCTTCCCTTCACAATCCTACAAATGGTTCCTCATCAAGAAAGTAGAGAACCTGTTCCTGGCCTTTGCCAATGCTGATCCTGGGCTACTCATAAGGATGAAGAAGAAAGCAGTGCCACCCAGTTTATTAGCTCCCCAGATCACTCCGAGATGTTATTTATGTTTTGCTCAGCACTTTTCTCAGCTGAGACCTAGAATTCACTGTCAGAGACTGAGCCTACCTGATAGTAATCTATCTGACCAATAAACGCCAAATCAGCAGAAAGTGGCAACAGTCCCAAAAAGCTAGAACATCCCCACAAAAACAGACAGACCAAAACAATCCAAAAAATAGGCCATATGTCAAATGAAAAGCGGGCCTTGGCTTTTTTTTGAATAAATTTAGAATACCTAATTCATTTTTTCCAATTAAGGGGCAACTTTAGCATGGCCAATCCACCTAACTTACACATGTTTGAGTTGTGGGGGCGAAACCCACGCAAACACGGGGAGAATGTGCAAACTCCACACAGGCAGTGACCCAAAGCCGGGATCGAACCTGGGACCTCGGCGCCGTGAGGCAGCAATGCTAACCGCTCTGCCACCGTGCTGCACTCGGGCCTTAGCTTTACATCATATATATCAATATCTTAGATACAGGAATCAGAAATTCTTTTCCTCCAAGTCTGTCGACAAAACTCAGTTAGGAGGTGCAGTAAGTTGTGTATATGGGAGCTGAAAGTCTCAAAGGGACAATGGCAGACAAAGCAAGGGGCTGACTCCCATTCATGTCTACCTATATTACATCGATTTTATTGATCCCTAAAATCCAAAGGGCAAAAAAGTGCAGTCAGCGGCAATGATACATTTCAGAATATACAGTAGACCGAGGGTCACGTGAGAACATGATGACACGGCTGCAAAATAGGTCACATGGTGGGAGTCATCCCCGAGGGCATTGGCAGAGCACAGGTGGTAGATATAGCTGTTGAGCTCAGGAATGAACTACCTTGGTTGGAAGTCCTTGATGTCAGTGGTTTAAGGAATCCACAATATTCTACACTTACCATAGGGAAGTGCGAGGCCGATAGCATGAGAGGACTCGGAGACGCCTGGAGAACATTTTACTTGATGCACATTTTTGACATTTGTGCATCTACCGTATTTCTGTTTTTCCAGCCAAGAGTTTCTCCCGGAAAAGTTCAGGATATTTCAAACATGGAAAGAAATGTAGTTGTTGGAACTTAAAAACAGTTTTGCAGGGCTCAGTAAATCTGATGGCAACAACAACTTGTATTTATATAGCACCTTTCACATAGTAAAACCTGTCAAGGCACTTGTGTTATAAAACATAATTTGACACTGAGCCACATAAAGAGCTATTCAGGCTGCTGATCAAAAGCTTAGCCAAAGAACCAGGTTTTAAGGAATGCCTTAAAAGGCAAAACATATTATGGAGAGGCAGAGAGGTTTAGGGACAGAATTCCAGAGCCTTGGCAGCTGAAGGCCCAGTCACCAATGGTGGAGCAATCAAAATCAGGAATGCTCGAGAAGCCAAAATTGGGGAAACACAGATATCTCAGAGGAGGTTACAAAGAGGGGCAGGCAAGGTCATAGAGAAATTTGAAAATAGGGACAATTTTATAATCAAGGTATTGTTTAACTGAGAGCCAATGATAATTATGTTTAATAGTATGCAGGTGGTGGGTATTAACTGGGGGCCTTAGTTGTGTCCCTATTATCGGACACAGGCTGAAATTGGGAGGTGTATATTTGTAATGGGTAACTGTGAAAATTTTTTCATAGAAGCTTGTGAAAATTGGCTCTAGTTCTATCCTTCACCTACTGACTTTCTGGAAAAGAACAGTCAATAGGGATCAGTTTGGTGCAAATTGGGAAAAGGGTAGCAGAGTTTGGATTATGTCATTTTACAGTGGTGGGCAGCACGGTGGTGCAGTGGTTAGCACTGCTGCCTCACGGCGTCGAGGACCCGGGTTCGATCCCGGTCCCAGATCACTGTCCATGTGGATTTTGCACATTCTCCCCGTGTCTGCGTGGGTCTCACCCCCACAACCCAAAGATGTGCAGGGTAGGTGGATTGGCCATGCTAAATTGCCCCTTAATTGGAAAAAAAAAGAATTGGGCACTTTAAATTTATTTTTTAAAAAATGTAAGTACCATGTTATAGTGGGTACATAGAGAAGCCAGCCAGGGTGGGCACTGAAGTGGTCACATCTGGGGGTAACAAAGGATTTCAGCACGCAAAGAGTTGAGGTGGGGTGTAGTTAGGCAATGGTATAGAGGTGGAAATAGGCCAGGTCACCTCAGGGTCAAATATTACACCAAGTTTTTAAAAAGTCTGGTTCAGCCTGAGACATTGCCATGGACAGGAATGGCATTGGTGGCTAGGAGGCAGCGCTTGTGTCAATATGTAGCTGAAAGAAATGTCTGTTAATCTAGTCTTCTTTGGCGATCACTCACTAACGAGTATGATTATTCACCTGAGAAACTCAGGGCTGGACTCTCCGCCGTCGGGATGCTCCATTTTTCCGGCAGCTCGGGGGTTTCCCGAGGGCGTGAGGCTGCCCCACAATGGGAAACCCCATTGACCAGCCGGCGAAACAGAGCATCTCACCAGTGTGCAGAACCAGAAATCTGGCGCGTTGGAACGGAGCATCCAGCCCTCAGTGTCACATTCTAGGTAGATGCCCGGTGAGGGACATCTTTTAATGTCGGTACGACATTGTACACAGCAGGCAAACAGTCATTGACAGAAGGTAAATCTAGTTCCAGTGGCAAGGGAACCTCAACGACTTGGGATCTCCCTAGTGCTGCAGCCTTCATCTCCCTTCACAGCCATTAATATCATACGAGTATCTTCTGCTGAGTTTGCTTTGTCTGGTTCCTCCCCTCCAACCTTACTATCATGGGTGACCCTGCCCGGAGTTTAAGACTCCCGACAGCATCGCTCTCGGGATCAATGGAAAGCTCAAGCCTCTCCACCACAGAAAGGTAGCAATCCACAGAAGGCATCCAGTACTGGTTATAAAACAAACAATTTGACAATTTAGTGATAGTGCAGGGGTTAAGTGAGGTGGTGGAGGTAGAATTGTGTGTCATTAATGTACACGTGGAAACTGCACCAAGGGGCTGCATGTAGAGAGGAAATAGGTTGGGGCCAAGGATAGATCCTGGGTTAGGGTGTGGGAGTGGTCATCAGAGATAATGGTGCAGAAACCAGAAGAGATACAATTGTAGGTATTTCACTGGCTATGATTAGATTCGATAAGAATGGATGATGTTGGAGAGGCATTGAATGAGAATAATGAGGACAACTTCATCAAACGTTGAGAATGTTGAGCAGGAATAGTTTATTTCAAGTCATAGTCTCATAGGATATTATTTGTCACTTCAAGACCACCGATACATCACCTTAATTTATGAAATCTTTTATAATGCAGGTCTCCAGTAATCCCAATCAATAGTGGAATCTACTCACGGCACCGAGGACCCAGGTTCGATCCCAGTCCCGGGTCACTGTCCGTGTGGAGTTTGCACATTCTCCCGCCGTGTCTGCGTGGGTCTCACCCCCACAACCCAAAGATGCGCAGGGTAGGTGGACTGGCCATGTTAAATGCCCCTCAATTGGAAAAAAATGAATTGGGCACTTTAAATTTATGTTAAAAAGTAGTGGAATCTACATGGATAAAATACAGCTATTCACTCTCACATTTGTATGTCTCTCTAACAACCCAGATTTCACTTGGCATGAGACCTATATTTTGGACTGTTTTTGGTGTGTCACTTTTGTAAATGATGTTTTAGCTTTTTGAAGCTTTCGGCCAAATTTTGCCAATGTTTTAGTTTGATATTACTCATCACCACAATTATCCAGAGCTTACAGCGTAGTAAGACACAGCAATAAAATCCTAAATATGTTTATCTAAGTGCTGTTCTTTAAATTAAAAAAAGCTCCTTACTATACACAACCCAGTCCCTCAATTCTACACGTGTAGTGTCTAGGACTGTTCCAACATAACCAGTTGATTTATCCACAACTTCAGAAACACTTAATTAATTAATGCCACAGAAAATAAACTAACACATAATACGATTTTGGGATTGTCCCAGAGGGTTTCTTTCAGGAAACTAACTATTTTATGGCTTCAGTTTAACAGCTTAATGCCATGTAACTTTCATGCCCCTCAGACCATTAGTTCATCTGAAATAATGTGACTCAAGCTTGTGTGTAACGGACAATGGGGAAAAGTAACTGTTGAATTATTGCTTCCTTGCTACAAAGGGAAATGGGGCACCTGAGGGCACAGCCTCAGACTGAAGGGACGATCCTTTAAAATAGAGATGAGGAGGAATTTCTTCAGCCAGAGATTGGTGAATCTGTGGAACTCTTTGCCGCAGAAGGCTGTGGAGGCCAAGTCACTGAGTGTCTTCAAGACAGAGATAGATAGGTTCTTAATTAATAAGGGGACCAGGGGTTATGACGAGAAGGCAGGAGAATGGGGATAAGAAACATATCAGCCATGATTGAATGGCGGAGCAGACGCAATGGGCCAAATGGCCTAGTTCTGCATTAAGTCTTACGGTCTTATAGAGCGTTCAGTCCTTCCCTTTGACCAATGCCAGTGAGAAAAACAAATCTTTCTTGTAAAATGCTGACAAACCAGTGAAAATATTGACCGTTAGCTTGAAGCGCTGACTATTGGCATGTAATCCCACTACTGTATTACGCCTTGAATGAAAAATAAGATTAATTATATTAGAAATTTCTTACAGTGACAAAGGACAGAAAGTACAACTGGATCCTTTGCTTTCATTCTCAAAAGGATATAACTGAGAAAAACCATGACTTTCCATTTCCAGGAGTCTAGGCCTCCTTTCTCTGAATGCAGCAACAGTAAATTACAGTGGCTGATATTAATGTGCCTGCCTGTCGCAACCATGGTTTGCTGCTTCATAGTTGGATGGGCATCTGGGAAAAAAAGTAACCCCAGGGGAAGAGAAAGAAAAAGAAAAGCTGGCTGAAAACTGGCCAGCACCGGGAACCGCACTGGGAGTTACACCACACAAAGAAATGGGTGACTCAGGCCCAGCTGAACAAAGTAAAAGTGGCGACAGCACTGCCAAAGAGAACAGGGAGAAACAAACTATTTGAACAAACTTGCAGTCTGTTCGTCACCATGCATTAAATGGCACAATTCTTCAACACTAAAGCTACTTTATTCTGTTCACACAACTGCAATGGGTGGCATGAAAATCATGCAGAGTGTACATGGGTTCGACTCGAAGCAGCAGGGGCAGCTTTTTGTTACTGTGAACAAGGACTTTGTTTCCTAGCAGCCCAGAATCTTTGCTGCAGAGAAATGTGCATTGTAAGCAATCCTTTCAAGTCTGAGCTAAACAAAGCTAGCATTTAGTTTGGACATTGGCACAATAACATATTAGCAGTAGGAAAAGCCAGAAGATAATAAGAGACTCACATTTATGAAACTAACGTTAAGCTCTTTGGCTGTGTAACCTCTCTGGAGGTTACGTCGGGCATAAACATCATAATCCCGCACAATTCTGGTGATAAGGTCAGAGGTGGAGATGCCCTCTGTTCTTTGAGTGGGGACAAACATGCCTAAAAATTAAAAAATAGTTGCAATAAGTCATTGAAATATTTATCAAAACATATTATTTAATAGCTGCATAATGAGAGATGCTTCATTACAATAGTGACTGTACTTCAAAAGTACTTTATCAGTTATAACGAGCTTTAAATACTCTAACGTATTGAGAAGATTTATAAAGCAAGAGTTCCTTTAAATAACATCTTTTTCCTTCCTCAAACTGTGTGGTAAATAAAAATTGTGCCAATGCAGTGTGTGAACCTTTTATTTCACAGTGTTGGACCTGTCAAGCCTGTTTCAGTCCTGGTGGTGGTGTCAAGTAGTTGAACTTGGCAGCTTTTTCCTCAAAAGTAAAACCCTGCCTGCAGTGCCTTAGGACGGTTTTCTCACCCAAGAAAAATGCTCGAGAGCCTCGGCTTCTTACATGGTACCAGTATGCCAGCTGCTGGTTGAACACAGAGCTGCACTAGCAGATACTAAGATCAATCAAAGGTTTAAGGCCTGTACCCTGGAATATTCAAGTAACACAATGCAAATAACTCAAAAAAACTAACATTGTTAAAATGGAAGGTTATATTGAATGTGCAAGGTGCTGCCTCAACTACCTATTTAAACAGGTTTACGGCCCTTACGCAGCACCAAGATAATCCTAATGAAAGTCACAAATAACAAGGATCCTCTGCAATGTGGGTCCTACAGGCCGATATCGCTCCTAAACGTAGATGCCAAGCTGCTGGCCAAGGTTTTGGCTACTAGAATCGAGGACTGTGTCCCGGGAGTGATTGATGAGGATCAGATAGGCTTCGTCAAGGGCAGGCAACCGAACACTAATGTGAAGAGGCTCCTAAACATTATCATGATGCCCTCAGAAGGAGGGGACTCAGAAATAGTGGCTGCAATGGATGCAGAGAAAGCCTTTGACCGGGTGGAATGGGAGTACCTGTGGGAAGTGTTAAGTAGGTTTGGATTTGGTGAGGGGTTCATAGGGTGGGTCAAGCTACTGTATCAGGCCCCCGTAGCAAGTGTGTCTACGAACCGGCTGAGGTCGAAGAATTTTAGGCTACACCGAGGGACGAGGCAGGGGTGCCCCCTATCCCCGCTACTATTTGCCCTTCCAATTGAGCTGTTGGCCATAGAGCTGAGGACTTCTAGAAACTGGAAGGGGCTGGTTTGGTGTGGGGGGAGGGGGGGGGGGTGGTTAGGAGCACCAGGTTTTGCTCTATGCAGACAACCTGCTCCTGTTAGAGGGTATGGGGGAGGCCATTCAGATCTTAAGGAACTTCGGGAGTTTCTCGGGGTACAAGTTGAATGTGGGGAAAAGTGAGCTTTTCGTGATTC
This sequence comes from Scyliorhinus canicula, assembly GCF_902713615.1. Taxonomy (NCBI): domain Eukaryota; kingdom Metazoa; phylum Chordata; class Chondrichthyes; order Carcharhiniformes; family Scyliorhinidae; genus Scyliorhinus; species Scyliorhinus canicula. The sequence continues at coordinate 74,403,421 of NC_052152.1, forward strand.
ACACTAGGGGTCAGGAGAAAAGACTGGGAGAGCCCCTGCTCAAGATGGTGAAGAGGAGCTTTCGGTACCTGGGCAAACAGGTGGCTAGGAATTGGGATGCCCTACACAGGCTCAATCTATCTCGGCTTGTAGAGCAGATGGAGGAAGACTTTAAAAGGTGGAACATGCTCCCGCTTTCCCTGGCTGGGAGGCTGCAGGCCGTGAAAATTATGGTCCTCCCCACATTGCTGTTCGTTTTCCAGTGCCGTCCCATCTTCATCCCCACATCCTTCTTCAAGCGGGTGAAAAGGATTATCATGGGATTTGTGTGGGCAAACAAGACCACGCGAGTTAAAAGACCGTTTTTGGAGCGCAGTCGGGGAAGGGGAGGGTTGGCGCTACCGAACTTCTATAGCTACTACTGGGCGGCTAATGTAGCCTTGATTAGGAAATGGGTAATGGAGGAGGGGTCGGTGTGGGTGCGGCTGGAGGCGCCGTCATGCAAAGGCACCAGCCTAGGGGCACCGGTAATGGCACCGTTCTCGCCGGCACGATACACCACAATCCCGGTGGTGACGGCGGCACTGAGGGTCTGGGGTCAGTGGAGAAGGCACAGGAAGGAGGAGGGGGCCTCAGTTTGGACCCTGATATGGAATAATCATAGATTTATCCCGGGCAAGATGGACGGAGGATTTCAAAGTTGGTACAGGGCAGGCATCAAAAGGATGGGGGACCTGTTCATAGATGGGACTTTCCCCAGCTTGAAGGCGCTGGAGGAGAAATACAGTGTGCCCCCTGGAAATGCTTTCAGATACCTCCAAGTCCGCGCCTTTCTCAAAATCAGGTGGGGACATTTCCGTTGCTACCCCCTTGCAGGATAGAGGACAGGGTGGTCTCTGGCATCTGGGTAGGGGAGGGGAAGGTGTCGGACATCTACCAAGAACTGCAGGAGGCGGAGGAGGCCCCAGTGGAGGAACTGAAGGGCAAGTGGGAGGAGGAGCTGGGTGATGAGCTGGATGAGGGCCTGTGGGCTGATGCCCTGGGCAGGGTAAATTCCTCCTCATCATGTGCCAGGCTCAGCTTAATTCAGTTTAAGGTGGTACATCGGGCTCACATGACGACGACGAGAATGAGCAAGTTTTTGGGGTTGAGGACAGATGTGCGAGATGTTCAGGAAGCCCAGCAAACCATGTCCATATGTTCTGGGCATGCCCGGTGTTTAAAGAATTCTGGCAGGGCTTTGCAAAGGCTAGGTCCAAGATCTTGGACGCTCGGGTAAAGCCAAGGCTGGAGATAGCGATATTTGGGGTGTCGGAAGATCCGGGAGTGCAGGAAGTGAAGGAGGCCGACATCCTGGCCTTAGCCTCCCTGGTAGCCCGGAGATGGATCTTGTTAATATGGAGAGACGTGAAACCCCCGAGTGTGGAGACCTGGGTTAATGACATGGCTGGGTGTCTTAGTCTTGAGAGAATAAAGTTTGCCTTGAGAGGGTCCTTGCTGGAGTTCGCCCGGCGGTAGCAACCGTTCTTTGACTTTCTAGGCGAACGTTAAAATGTCAGCAGCAGCAGCAATCTGGGAGGGGGGGGGGGCGGAGAGGGGGCGGGGAGGGGGGGAACTGCTCATTTAATGTATATTCTCTTTGTGTATAATGAAAATAGCCACCTTGTTTTGTAATTATTCTTTATTTTTCACTGGTTATGTAACAATTCTGTTTGGGAAAAACTTTAATAAAAACAGATTTTAAAAAAAAGAAAGTCACAAATGACGTTTTTGATTATTGTGGTGCATTAACTCTCCTCATCCTCCTTGACCTCTGTAACTTTCAGTATGATTGACCATGCCATCCATCTCCAAAATCTCTCCTCCACAGTCCACAGTCCAGCTTGATGAACCTGTTCTTGTACATATTGAGCACAGTAATGGCATCCCTCTTACCTTCAGCACTATGGCCTGCAAAGTGTCACAAAGGATCCAACATACCCATTCTGCAGCCCCCGCTCCATGCCACGTACAGTGTGAAGTCACATTCACATGAATCTCAATGACTGTAAATGAAGGGGCCATGCCGCCAAACTGTCCATAATCAAACCATGCCCACAATGCTGAGAGTGACACAATGTGAGACTTAAAACCCTATATTGGGTTATCAAGGTTGTCAACTGATTTGTGATGCGTTGGAGGGCTTCTTCCTTCTTTCCTGTATCACATTAAATTCCAATGTTCAAACTGAAATGCTCCTTGCACATTTCATTGCCCATACACGCTTGGCTTCATTAAATGAGCTGATAAGATTATATATTGAAGCATACACATAGATCTGGGCCGGGATTCTCCGCAATCCCGGCCAAATGTTGACGCCTGCGTAAACATCGGAGTAGTGTATGCCGGCCCACAGACCCCCTGGCCCAAGCAATTCACCGCTGTTCAGGGGGCTAGCATGGCGCTGGAGAGCTGCGCGCTACTCCGGTGCCGAATGGTGGCCCTGCACGGCTGCCGCGGGTCTGCAACATGGCGGATTCCTACAGGGCCCTGGCGAGGACGAACAGAGCCCCCTCCTGGAATGAGCATGCCCCCGATCCGTGGAGGCACCCCTAGGGAGTCGGATCCCCCCCCCCCCCCCCACCAGGACGGCCCCCGCAGCCAGAACGGCGAGGTCCCACAGGGTGGGACCACATGAGAACCACGGCGACGAGACTCGGCGGAATTTGGCGGGCACTCGGCCCCCAACCGGCACCGCGTTGGTGGGTCAGCAGAGAATCGCGGAAGCGCCGGATTTCCGGCGTGGACGGCTATTCTCCGCCCCCACGCCGGGCGCAATTCCGACGTGGAGGGTTGGAGAATCACGCCCAAGGTATCACATGCATGATGAGACCTTAACTCTGCAACAACAGCTGTTTGAAACAACTTGTGCACCATCAATTCTGGCCACTGGTCTTTTTCCTGATGTGGGAGCCACATGCAATATTCCTGACTTCCATATATCTCTGCTTACTGCACTAAGCATCTGGAATGCAAGTACAACCAAAGTAGGACCAGAATTACCTGCACCATACATGGCCTCTCAAGCTGTGATGGCCTCCCTTGAAGCCAAGCGTGTATGGGCAATGAAATGTGCAAGAAGCATTTCAGTCTGAACACTGGAATTTAATGTGATACAGGAAAGAAGGAAGATGCCCTCCAATGCATCACAAATCAGTTGACAACCTTGATCCTGTTGACGGCACATTGAGATGGACCACAGCATATAATCCGTAGTTTTACTGGTAAGAACCAACTTCATAATTTTACCATTCTTTTTGAGCTTTCTAGTGTGCACACACCAAGTCATGGAGAAGTGTAAGTAAGTATATTCAAGAAGTGTGTCTGTGTGGAGTCTGCACGTCCTCCCCCTGTGTGCGTGTGGGTTTCCTCCGGGTGCTCCGGTTTCCTCCCACAGTCCAAAGATGTGCGGGTTAGGTGGATTGGCCATGCTAAATTGCCCGTAGTGTCCTAATAAAAGTAAGGTTAAGGGGGGAGTTGTTGGGTTACGGGTGTAGGGTGGATACGTGGGTTTGGATAGGGTGATCATGGCTCGGCACAACATTGAGGGCCGAAGGGCCTGTTCTGTGCTGTACTGTTCTATGTGCTATGTTCTAAGTGCTGAAATGTGACATACATATATAATATTTATGTATCAATTGTTATTTAGTGTTCTAGGAAGACAGCAACCGGCACTCACACACACTCCTCCAAAATGCACCGTCCCCATGTTGCCCTTGGAGGAGGTGGCGACAAACACCTGGCAATGATGAGCATTGTGCAGGCACCCATTGGGGACCTCCTTCAGACTGGGGCCTCTGTATCCCCAAAGTGACATCATGAATTGCATCATTACCACCATGTGTCAAGGCGATTTCATACTGCCTGGGCAGCTGTGGTCACTGACACTTGTGGAGCAGGTGAAGGTACTGGCAGAAGGACTCTCTCCTCCAATAAGAGCTACACACAGATGCCTCTGACTCCTCCTCCTGCATTCTCGTGCGGTGAATTTCACCCTGTGCCACTGACTATACATGCACTTCATCCCTCCAAACTGCTGGTATCTGAGTTGGTGAAGTGTGGGCTAGTCAGATCTCATGCTGCCTCCTTGGACATCCCTTCCTTCTCTTGATGCTGAAGCAATGATATGATCCGGAGTGGGGGGTGAGAATAAACTGAGTTAATTTGGTATGGTCCTTCTCATTGTAAAGGTACTCCATAAAGGACATTGCCTGTAACCACACTCATGCTGGCTGCACAACACAACCTCAGCATTGCACTCCCTCTCATGCCAATGGCCCTTTGTGCTTAGCAATGTGACATCATGAACTGTATCATTACCACCATGTACTAAGGTGATTTCACACAGCCTCTCAGGGACCCTGGCAATCTCCATACTCATCTGTTCCACGGAACATATGTATCTCAGGAAGGCTAACTCACCCCAGTCTGGGCTATCTCCACAGCAATCTTCACTCTTTTGGTCTGCAATGGTGACGTGAATTGATAGAACATAGAACAGTACAGCACAGAACAGGCCCTTCGGCCCTCAATGTTGTGCCGAGCCATGATCACCCTACTCAAACCCACGTATCCACCCTATACCCGTAACCCAACAACCTCCCCCTTAACCTTACTTTATTAGGACACTACGGGCAATTTAGCATGGCCAATCCACCTAACCCGCACATCTTTGGACTGTGGGAGGAAACCGGAGCACCCGGAGGAAACCCACGCACACACGGGGAGGACGTGCAGACTCCACACAGACAGTGACCCAGCCGGGAATTGAACCTGGGACCCTGGAGCTGTGAAGCATTTATGCTAACCACCATGCTACCCTGCTGCCCCTGATGTTAGCCTGATATACTGCATGGAGAGATGTTGCTCTTCAATGCATCTATGCTTCATAGTGCTCATTCCCATGTGTCCTGCATGCACTTACATGAGCCATGTACACATACATGCCTCAATGTTATGTCTGAGCTATGTGCCCTATTTCACACCTTAGCTGCACTTCCCTTGGAGCTCTGAGTAAATGAGCCAAGCAATTCACCTTGCCAGGGCAGAGCATGTCATTGAACCTTTTCCTGTATTGAATCCATGAGCATTGACAGTTTCCTGCTGCACTCACCACAGCTGTTATTTGAATTCAGGTCTTCTTGGTTGCTGCAAGTGAATTTCGCTGGCCGGCAAAGTAGAGGATTGGCTTCCTCTTCTGGGCCTATATGTGAAGGTCCTGGTGAGAAAATAGTGGGGTAACTGCACCCATCCCTTCCCGTGTTTCCTGTGTGTGACATTCCATTAGTAGAATGTAGTGTGAAGAGGGTCGTGAGACACTCAGGTTATAAAGCTCTAATTCACATTTGTGTGCTTAAGTGAATTAGCCATTTTCACCACATCATCAATGATTACTGGTAAGGTGTGGTGGAGAAAAGAGCCCGACAAATGCCTGGTGCCATGTCTGGGGCGGCTGTGACTCCAAGGTAGCATGTTATACTCCACCACCACTAACTGCTCTACTGGCTTCTTCCCTCTTAGACACACTGGAATGCCCTAATGTGCAGTTGTCAGGGACCTGGTTAAGGCTCAATAGCATGGGTGCATCCTGACAGATGGGTGGTGAGTGGGCAGGTGGAAGGGATAATGTGCATGGCACTGATCATCTTTAATCCAAAATCTGCCTGCCAAAGATAGCAGTACGTACGTTCCCCAACCGGAAACCATGGCTCAATCGCGAGATTGACTCCCTACTGAAGGACAGATCTGAGGCGTTCAAGTCAGACGACCCTGACCTATACAAGAAATTCAGGTACGACCTCCGCAAAGCCATCCGAGATGCCAAGAAAGAATATCAAACCAAGCTAGAGTCACAGACAGACTCTCGGCGGTTGTGGCAAGGACTAAACAACATAACGGGCTACAAAGCGAAGCCGAGCAGTATCTTTGGCAGCAGCGCACCCCTTCCCGATGAACTCAATGCATTCTATGCTCGGTTCGAGCAGGTAACCAATAATCCGCTGTCGAGTGCCCCGGCAGCCCATAATTCACCCATACCCACCATCAGAGCTTCCGAAGTCAGATCGGCCTTCCTGAAAGTGAACCCTCGGAAGGCGACGGGCCCGGACGGGACCCCTGGTCATGTACTCAGAGCCTGCGTGGACCAGCTGGCAGAGGTATTCACAGACATCTTTAACCTGTCCCTACTCCACTCCGAGGCCCCCACCTGCTTCAAGAAGACCACCATCATACCGGTACCAAAGAAGAAACAGGCAACGTGCCTCATTGATTACCGTCCAGTGGCCCTGACTTCAGTCGTAATGAAGTGCTTCGAGAGGTTGATCATGAAGCGCATCACCTTCATACTCCCAGAACGCCTTGATCCACTGCAATTCGCATACCGTTGCAACCGGTCCACATCAGACGCCATTTCCCTGGCCTAGATGACACTCATCCCTAGAGCATCTCGAAAACAAGGACTCCTACATCAGACTCCTATTTATTGACTACAGCTCCGCCTTCAACACCATAATCCCAGCCAAGCTCATATCAAAGCCCCAGAATCTAGGACTTGGCTCTCCACTCTGCAACTGGATCCTCGATTTTCTGACTGTGGTGAATGTAACGTAGTAATTCACACTGTATTTACCAATACCATTGTAAGCGCAGTAGCGTTATCCGACCACTAGGGGGAGTAGCTCTGGGAATGCTCAGGAGTTTGTACAGGGCTCCACCCTTGGTTCCGCCCACGACTCCACCCCCTTGACTGCTGTATAAATAACTGTGTCCAGAGCCAGCCTGCAGTTCATCGAGAGTTCAACAGGTAACAGGCTGGCTCTGTAGTAAGTAGATTAAAACCACTGTTCATATCTTAAAGGACGTGTCTCGTGAATTGATGGTTCCATCACTGACCAACAGACCACAATCAGTAAAAATGAACAACAACACCTCCTCCACAATAGTCCTCAATACCAGGACCCCACAAGGCTGTGTACTTAGCCCCCTACTCTACTCCCTGTACACACACAACTGCGTGGCAAAACTTGGTTCCAACTCCATCTACAAGTTTGCTGATGATACGACCATAGTGGGCCGGATCTCGAATAACGACGAGTCAGAATACAGGAGGGAGACAGAGAACCTAGTGGAGTGGTGTAGCGACAACAATCTCTCCCTCAATGCCAGCAAAACTAAAGAGCTGGTCATTGACTTCAGGATGCAAAGTACTGTACACACCCCTGTCAGCATCAATGGGGCCGAGGTGGAGATGGTTAGCAGTTTCAAATTCCTAGGGGTGCACATCTCCAAAAATCTGTCCTGGTCCACCCACGTCGACGCTACCACCAAGAAAGCACAACAGCGCCTATACTTCCTCAGGAAACTAAGGAAATTCGGCATGTCTACATTAACCTTTACCAACTTTTACAGATGCACCATATAAAGCATCCTATCCAGCTGCATCACAGCCGGGTACGGTAACTGCTCGGCCCGGGACCGCAAGAAACTACAGAGAGTCGTGAACACCACCCAGTCCATCGCACAAACCTGCCTCCCATCCATGGACTCCATCTACACCTCCCGCTGCCGGGGGAAAGCGGGCAGCACAATCAAAGATCCCTCCCACCCGGCTTACTCACTCTTCCAACTTCTTCCATCGGGCAGGAGATACAGAAGTCTGAGAACACGCACGAACAGACTCAAAAACAGCTTCTTCCCCACTGTCACCAGACTCCTAAATGACCCTCTTATGGACTGACCTCATTAACACTACACCCTGTATGCTTCATCCGATGCCAGTGTTTATGTAGTTACATTGTATATCTTGTGTTGCCCTATTATGTATTTTGTTTTTTTCCCTTTTCTTCCCATGTACTATGATGATCTGTTGAACTACTCGCAGAAAAATACTTTTCACTGTACCTCGGTACACGTGACAATAAACAAATCAAATCCAATCCAATCCACCCACTGAGTCCTGGCAGCTGACTACATGACTGCAAAATATCTGTAGCAGATAGTGGTAGCAAGATGATGCCATCTCCATGGCTGTGTCTTGAGAACCCACACCATGCGTTTAGTACAGTGCATTTTGACTGGGCAACAACAATGATATTTCTCCCATTGGTTAAACCCATGATAGGCCATCCATTCTAGGGCCAGTTAACATTGAGCAACATTTACAGGTCTGACGCTCACCTGTCAAGGCAACGAGGTCTCCTCCAGGCTCATTAGGTTTACCATTTACAAACAACCTAGTTTTCATCTGCGCCCAAGTTGCCAAACATGTGCCAGGCCTGCTCTGACCCTCACTCCTTCCAGGATCTCCCGCCCTAATTCCTAATCTGCCAAAATCTGGGCAGCTATTTTTAGAAGTTGGCTTGTGGAGTGGGAGTTCTCCCAACTCTGTGCACCCAACTCACAGATGAAAATCTGAGCCATGGGAACATGTCTATTGCCTCCATGCTGCCAGACATCCAATTTTGGCTGAATGAAGTTAATTAACAGGAAGGCTGCGTCATTTTATTTTTTTAACCATCACAAATTCTTTACCTTTAACACCAACTCCATGGCCTTATTATTCACGTTAGGCTGAGCTAGATGTTTCACAACCTCAGAGTTCAATTGACTCTAAGTTAAGTTTCAAACCCCAAACCTTCTCTATCTCAAGAACCATCCATAACTTCATTAAATTGTCTTTCTCCACTCCTATCTCAGCCCACCTACTACTTTCATCCATTTTCATCTTTAGCTTTGATTACACCAATAGACTCCAAACCCCCGACCTTCATATAGCTCATCCTAAATTACTTTGCCTGTATCTTATTGTGCATCAGTTCTCTCTTGCCCCTCAAACCTGCCTTCACTTATTTGCAGCAATTCCCAATGCCTCATATTTAAAATTTGCTTCCTCATGTTTAAAATCCTCCATGGTCTCACGCTTGTCTATTTCTATAATCTCCTCGCCCCTCAGTCCTTTTATACCCAAGAGAGTGCAGGTCTAATCTGTGCAACCTGTCCTCAGAGTGTTATTATAACCTCTTCTAGCCCTACAAAACCACCAAACTCTCCATTAATATGGCTTGAGTCTCTTTTGTGTCCCTTTTACACCAATATTTCCTTCAGTGCAATTTTTCCCCAAAATCCCTCTTGGTGGGATTTTCCAATCCCCTGTGGCATGTTTTCTGGAAGCAGAGGCAGCTCGCCATGGCTGCCGGCATGTCTGTGGCATTTTACATGGCTCACATTTCCCGCTATTGGGAAACCCACCACAGAGGGGTCACCTTCGGTAGAACCAAGAGGGAATGCATGAAATTCCCATCCTCTCTCTATTTGCCTCCCCATCCTCAGGTGCTCCTGAAAACTCACCTCTGACTAAATCTTTGGTTGCCCTTTCTGATCTATATTTTGAATTAGAATCAATTTCTTTGTGTTTCTGTGAAGTGCTTTGAGACATTTTTCTGCATTAAAGGTGCAGATAAATGCAATTTGATGTGTCTGCACTGTAGACGCTAAACAGCCTGAGCAAGGCAAATACTCAAGAGTAAAAGGTCCATCCATACATTTTAGATAAGCTTGATCTTCAGCTTTGAATCCATTATCAGTTACAGCAAATTTAGATTGACAAGAACTTACCCGCTTCCTTAATGTGTTTATAGACATCATCGGATCCAGCAGAGGAGTACGGAATGTCATCATGGGCCACAAAATCAATCTAAAAGAAATTGTCAGTATAAATAATTTGCAATATGAACAATTTCAGACTGATCACTTAGTCCAGTAAGATAGAAATGCCCTCTGTGTTATGGCTAGTTTTTTTATCCAGCTTTAACAGAGATGTGAATACAAAGGGTCTCAAAACACTGTGTTATAAAGATTCAGTGGGTATGGTTCTCACCGTCACCAAAAGCAGCAATTTGATTGAGTAACTATCCTTCATTGAGCAATCCTCCTGATTTTCACCTTACAGAAATCAGTGACAAAAATAAGGCCATGTTTTACCACCATTAGTCAGTCCACTTAGCAAGGCTACTGCCCAGCCACCAAGGAATTTCAAGGATTTTTTTGTATTTATGATACTAAGAGGTTTCAGAAGGATAGACATAGGACTGGTCTGCTGCTTTGACCTGAGGAAATCATGTCACCCTGGACTACTGGTTAAATTAACTGTGCTGGAAATCTAAAGTAAAACCAAATGGAATGGTGCACCAGGTCTGAAATATATTGGTTATCACTCATCAAGGCTGAGATTGGTAGATTTTTTAGAGGAATGGTATATGGAATATGGAGCAAAGACAATCACTACCATCTAGAAGGGAAAGAGCAGCAGATAGCTGGGAACCCCACTCTCCAAGTTACTCACCACCCTGACTTGGAAATATATAGCCGCTCTTTCATTGTAGCTGGGGCAAACTCCTGAACGCCCTCCCTAACAGCATGGTGGATGCACCTACACCTCAGGGACTGCAGCGGTTGAAGAAGCAACTCACCACCACCTTCTGAAGGGCAACCAGGGATAGGCAACACATGCTGGCCTAACCAGTGATGAACACACCCCATAAATGATTTTTTTTTAAATGGAGATGAGGTATAGATCAGCCAATGTCTAATTGAATGCTCAAACAACTTAATTCACCTATTCCTCTTTTTATGCAATATTTCAAGTCCATTAAAACTATTCTGTCCAATTCCTATTGACACAACTCCTAAGAAACATAACCATTTACGTTCACATCGAATTTAGAACTTAGTAAATGTTCCAAAATGTTTCACCAAGAGAAAATATCTGTCGAGCAGCAATGGAAGAGTTGGAAGATCAAATGCATGGTCAAAGAAAAGAGGAATTGTGGAAAGTTTTAGGTCACGAGTTTTGGAGCAAGGCTGAGATGACCGCAGGCTCTACCACCAATGGTGGATTGTGAGGTGACGAGGAGGCCAGAATTAGTAGACTAAAGGAACCGCCTGGTTGTAATGGGTTGGAGAAGGTTGAAGAGGTTAGGTAGAATAAGACCATGCAAGGAGTTGTAAATGAGGACACAGATTTTAATGAACAAATAGGATTTAGTGCAAGGCAGATTGTGCACTGGTGCTTTGGATAAGGTGATGTTTGTAGAATGCAAGTCTTGTTCCCCCTTCACTTCTGCTTTTACTTTTGGGCTTGCATTAAAAGGGCCCTTCAGTTCCTTCCCACTGCTTAATGAAAGAACTTTGGCCTCAATATTTTTTATGCTGTCACAAGATTTCTTACACAGGAATGCATATGGAATCTTTCCAATTGGAGATCCATTGAGGAGAGAGTAACTCAGTCCAGTCCATTATGGGCAAGAACAAGAGATTTAAGACAAGAGGGCTCAGCATGTATTGATTTTGGTTTGGCTAGCAAAACACTGACAGTTTTTACGTATGTCTCTGTTGAGAGAGACCAATTATTGGATTACAGTGCATCTTGGTGGATAGAAAAGGGGAAAGGGGAAACAATTACAATATAAATTAAAGTTGTGATTCCTCCTCTTCCTTGGTCTATGATGGCAGTTCCCCCACAATGAAGCTCTAAAATTGTTTTTTGTGACCCATTGCCGCATTGGCTTTATTGCCATTGACAGAGAATATGCTTGGTTTTCATCCATGGTCTCTCCCGAACAAGAACTCATTAAATTCCTGCACTGGTGGTAATGGAGGTGCAAGGGGAGAGAGATCGGTGTCAATTTGCTTGTGTTGCTAAATACATGATATGGGGAAGAGAGAGTGGACAGGACAAAATTGTAGAATTCAAGAACCAGGGGACATAGATTCAAGATAAGTGGCAGAAGGTGTAGACAGGGCATAAGGAAGAACCTTTTTACGCGGAGGGTAGTGGGAGTCTGGAATTCTCTGCGCGAGTTGGTGGTGGGTATCCTTGGGCTGGCATGAACAAGATTGGCCGAATGACCTCCTTCTGTGCTGTAACTTATATATGATTCTATGATGTAGCAATTTGTATCAGTGTGTCTCGTTTATAAATATATGTTACAGGGGATCATTGCAAGAAGGAATTAAAAAAGGAAATGGACATGATGGGTACGATTTAATGGAAAATATTTGAAGGGTGCGATTTAATGGCCATGCTGTGACCGAAAGGCAGTTTGCTGCCGCGCAACAGGCAGGGTAGCATGGTGGTTAGCATAAATGCTTCACAGCTCCAGGGTCCCAGGTTCGATTCCCAGCTGGGTCACTGTCTGTGTGGAGTCTGCACGTCCTCCCCCTGTGTGCGTGGGTTTCCTCCGGGTGCTCCGGTTTCCTCCCACAGTCCAAAGATGTGCGGGTTAGGTGGATTGGCCATGCTAAATTGCCCGTAGTGTTCTACAAAAAGTAAGGTTAAGGGGGGGTTGTTGGGTTACGGGTATAGGGTGGATACGTGGGTTTGAGTAGGGCGATCATGGCTCGGCACAACATTGAGGGCCGAAGGGCCTGTTCTGTGCTGGACTGTTAAAAAAAAACATGGCTGATAAAAGCCAGGAGACCCCATTCCCAGGATTTACCCAGCTCGTAACACCTCGTAAGATGCAACGCGATCTCGCGAGATGCTGCGATGTAAATCCCGCCCATTGTGGACGGGATGACTTTTTAGCAATCTGCGTTTAAAGCGAGACAGCTAGTCTCACTTTAATGTGCAGCTTCCTGAGTTACCCAGGCATGGGATCAATCTCCATCTCTTCTGAGACCTTGGGTAAGTGCCATTCAGTACTGGTCTCCACAAATGGACCAGACGGAACAGCACTCATGGCGCTCTCCCATGTGATTGGAGGCCCACGGATGCATGCCCTTTGGGCAGGGTGGCACCCTGGCACTGCTGGTGCCACCTGGGCACTCTGACACTGCCAACCTTGCACTGCCAAGGTGCTCAGGTGACATTTAAAAATGGCGTCCCAGTCCGGCGAGGAGAGCTCCTCGATGTAGAAAACTGAGCTATGTGCGGCCTCATGTTCCCCATTGAGGTCCCTTATCAAATGCAAATCACGTTTTATAACCCTATGTTTATTGGTGCTGCGAGCGCCGGCAAACATGCGGCCAAACGCGCTCGCTATGGGACTATGTCCTCATTTAGTTCAATTGCACACTAAATGTCATTTGTGGTGGGTTTTGCTGGGAGTTTCCTTCCCAATATCAGTGAGTTCCTCGCCGTTATCAGATGTATGAGAGAGTGGTGAGCATTTTAGAGAGAGATTATTTTGACGTGGGAGGAAAGTGCTGAAAATGTGGGGTGAAGAGCAGTTGAGGTGGAGTAGTGAGCAGGGAAGGGATAGAGAGGATAGTAAGCAATGCGGGTGATGAGTATGTGGGCGGAAAAAAGACGAGCAGTGTCAATGGTGAAAGGAAAAACAAACTGAATTTTATGATATATCTTTTGCCCTGTGTCCCCTCAGGAAGTCCCAAATTGTTACATTGATAAAGGAAACAAGAAATAAGCCACAAACAGCAGCAGGCTAATGGCCAGTTAGTCTTTTTTTAAATAAATTTAGAGTACCCAATTCATTTTTTCCAATTAAGGGGCAATTTAGTGTGACCAATCCACCTAACCTGCATATCTTTGGGTTGTGGGCGCAAAACCCATGCAGACACGGGGAGAATGTGCGAACTTCACACGGACAGTGACCCATAGCCGGGGTCGAACCTAGGACCGTGGCGCCATGAGGCAGCAATGCTAACCACTGTGCCACCGTGCTGCCCCTGACCAGTTAATCTAATGACTAGCTCAGAACAAGGTGGCGAGTTATTCCAGTTTTTGGTGGTGCTACTTGAGGGCCAGAACATTGGGAATATTCCCCTATTCTTCAAACAGTATTTTGGATTTTTTAGTCCACCTACATAGGTAGCTGAGACACTGTCTCCTGCCTGACCCCCATTTCCAGTATTTCCTGTATTTCACATTTCCAGCATCCGCAGTGTTGCAACAGTGTGTAGCCAAGGTTTAACATTGGATTGTAAAGACAACGCTTGTAACAATGCAGCAAAATGTCAGTGCTGCATTAAAGAGCCATCTTAGATTATGGACTAATGCTCTGAAGTAGACATTAACCCATGGTCTTCTGACTCAGGGGCAAGAGTGTTACAAAGTAAGGTTGATACTTAGGAATTTGTTTGTTGAAGTATAAAGAATTGCAAATGACATGCTCAGTATGAGTGAAGAGTGGTAGGTATTGGTGTAATGTTTAGCGGAGGGAGTTGGTTCGAGATCACTGTGGGAGAGTAGCTGAAGGGGAGCAATTTGAATCAAATATAAATAAATAGGAATTGGATAGAAGCTTTGAATTCCTACAGTACAGAAGGAGACAATTCGGCTCATTGAGCCTGCACTGACCCAATGAAAGGGTACCCTATCTCGATCCATTTCCTACCCTATTCCCGTAACCCCATCTAACCTGCACATCTTTGAATACTAAGAGGAAATTTAGCATGGCCAATCCACTGAACCTGCACATCTTTAGACTGTGGGAGGAAACTGGAGCACCAAAAACGTGGAGAAAGTGCAAACTCCACACAGGCAGCCATCCAAGGCTGGAATTAAACCTGGGTCACTGGTGCTGTGAGACAACAGTGCTGGCCATTGTGCCACCATGCCACCCTAGATAGATGAATGAATATGGAGGGTGAGAGAGAGAGGAGAGTCATAGAGATATATAGTGAGCATGGAGTCAAAACAGACACAAGCAACCATTGAATAGAGAGAAGATAGGCCAAAATGACAAGAAATAGATAAATAAATGCCCTGGAATTGTCTGGAAAAGAGGCAGATAACCAGTTGGAAATGAAGAGGAATGGAGATGGAGGATTGGATTGATAGTGGGGCTAAAGCAAATAGAGGAAATTGAGGCATAATAGAGTAAGATCTTTCAGGAAGCAGAAAGTGGTTTTGATGTTCGGTATCTGATTAACATTGAGTAGATAATTAACAACAAAGGGTTCCAATTGTGGCATTTTCCCAAAGTGATTAATTTAGCAAAATGAGTCTTTTGCAGGCTGGTAGGAATCCTGGAGTAAATTAAATAAATAAATAGTAAAGGAACTAAGTGGCCGCGCTGGCAGTGATTCCCAGAGCTAATTATACAAACATTATTGGAGCTTACTAGACCAGGTGACAGAATACACATTCCATTCAGTGGAGAGCGAGGGAAATTTCAACTTAATAGTACCATAACTTTACAATAAACTTGAGAGGGAGAGTGACTAAATTTAAAAACAATTGGCAGTACAGGGTAATTAAGTATTTATTTGGAGGAGCAGAGTACAAATAAACATTTTTTTAAAACTTTGCTTGGGCGAAAAACGATCCTAAAATTTGATGTGAAACAAAATGTTAGGGAATCCAAATGATTCACACCACAGTGCCCTCTAGTGGTGGAAGACCTGAAACAACAGTGTGAAGGATTTCTTTTTACATTTGAAATTTATTTTCCAATTAAGGGTAATTTAGCATGGCCAATCCACCTACCCTGCACTACTTTAGGTTGTGGAGGTGAGACCCAGTCAGACACGAAGAGAATGTGCAAACTTCACACAGACAATGTCCCGGGGCCAGGATCGAACCCGGGTCATCGGCGGCGGGAGGCAGCAGTGCTAACCATTTTGCCACCATTCCGTCCAACAGTATGAAGGAGTAGTAGTATTTTTACCATTATAAGATGCTGACAAGCTCTTTCTTCTTCTCTAGAATGTTGATATGTTGAGTTGAAATATCTTCACATTATTAATGCTGCCAAAAATGTGTCACTCAAAAATCATGACACATGAAGCAAGCTTGACATGGACAAGAAGTGAATGCCAGATGCAATACTTCTAATAATATACTAGCAGATTTTCTTATGGTATTGATCATAGTGAGTCAAAGGGCTACAGTCTTCCGCCTCGCCCGCTGCAAGATCGCCACAGATGGAAGTGGACCATGTAAAGGTCCATTGACCTCGGGTGGGAATAACCGGTTGCCGGGCGTGCGCGGCCGGAGAATCCCGCCCAAAGTATACACTGTGATTAACTTTGATTTTGGGTGATATCAGTTCTGCTGCCCTTGGTGGGCGTCCAGAGTAGTCATGACAAAAGTGCATCATAAACAGAGTGCAAATGTTGGGAAGTGTAAATTTGGCACAGTGAGGGAAGGAGCTGCTGCTTTTTGTCTCCAGTACTTGTCATGTTTCATATACGTTTCAGGCAATAAATCTTTCAAAGTTTTGTCTGGTGTTTAAGTGCTTGTGCAGGTTGGTGTGTAGAAAAAACAACAATATTGCAATAAACTAAAAAGTAGATATAGTTGATTTAAATCATCTAGATTAAGATATGACAGAAGTTTATGTGTCTAGGCTGCAGTATGCAGGGGTTTGTGGACAGTGAGATTATCCATAATGAATATATCTGCAGTAGATGTCCACATCTCAGATCTCTCCAGCTCAGAGTCATTGAGCTGGGGACAATCTTTTTTATTTGTTCTTGGGATGTGGGTGTTGCTGGCTAGGCCAGCATTTATTGCCCATCCCTAAATGTCTTTCAACTGAGTAGGCCATTTCAGGGGTGGGGGGGGCGGGGGGGGGGGGGGGGGGGGAGCACAGTTAAGAGTAAACTGCATCGCTGTGTGGGTCTGTGGTCACATGGAGGCCAGAACGGGTAAGAATGGCAGGTTTCCCTACCTGAAGGACATTAGCGAAGCAGATAGATTTTTACAACAATCAGCAATGGTTTCAGTAGACTTTTGATTCCAGGCTTTTTTTAAATTGAATTCAAATTTCACCATCTGCCATGGTGGGATTCAAACCCTGGACCCCAGAGTTTTACCCTGTGTTTCTGGATGACTAGTCCAGTGACAATACCACCACACCTCTGTCTCCCCTGGCACATAAGGTAAGGGAGAGGAGTATCTGGATAGTTCACTCCAGATATTGGTCACACCTCATGCAGGTTCAGAATGAGCTTGGTGTGAGTGATATTGTACAGAATACGGGGAAGACAGAGAAGATAAAGATAGAGCTAGGGCAGCAAAGCATCCTGTCCAACCTGCACAATGTTCCTGCTACCTGTAAGATTAAAGGTTGTTGGGAAGATAACCCCAATGTGAACCAAGGCACCCTGGAGCAAGAGGCTGTCCAGAGGAAGGAGAAGGAGGAGAAGCATAATGTGGTAGTTGTAGTGGATTCAATAGGTATGTGACAGATAGCATCCTTTGCAAACAGGGCGGAGAGTGTTGTGTGATAAGTTCCCTGCCTGATGCCAGGGTGAAAGACATCTCAAACTGGCTTGAAAGGAAAGGGTGAGGATTCAGCTGTTGTGATCTACATTGGGACCTACAACATTGGGAAGAGTGGGTAAGAGTTCCTGTTGTAGAACACCAGAAAATAGGAACTGGATTAAAGATCATTCTTTCAAAGGTTATAGTTATAGTTAGACATGTATTTTACCTTTTGTACGTATGCCTTGCTAGAGTGGTTATAAAATGGACACCACCAGATGGTAAAGGAAAACGGGGCCAATTGTAGAAGACCTGGCGAAGGGCATTTAAGGATGACTTTCAAGGCCAGGACACCAGCTGGACTGGAGTGAAAGAAATTGTGATGGACCAGGGCCGGTGGTGGAGTCTTGCTGCCCATTGTTCCAGATGGAACCGAAGGAATTAAGTCCAAATAAGTCTAAGTGGCTTCAATGGGACAGATTATTCAAAGTAAAATGGGGAAAACTGTTAATGGGAAAGATACAGAAAACAGAAAAAGGTAACAAAACGAATAAGACCTGTAAAAAGGGAGTATGAAAAGCAACTTGCAAAGGATTTCAAATCAACACAAAACATTTGTATAAATACATTAAGAAAAAGAGAGTATTCAAGACAATGTGGACCTCTTAAAAATTGACAACAGTGATATTGTAAATGAAGATATTGAAATGCAGGATATGCTGACTGATTACTCTGCATCAATATTTACAGCAGAGGAAAAGGTCAGAATGCCAGGTAACCCATGTAATCTAGTATTGAATCCCGGTCAGAACCTCAACAAAATCAGTGTAAGCAAAACTAAGTGAGGGAGTAAATAATGGCACAAAAGAGTGACAAACCGCCAGCAGCAGATGGTTTTCATTCCCAGGGTTTGAAGGAAAATGAAAGACAGCATTTCAGATGCCCTAATAATTATTTTCTAGAGTTCTCTTGACTTAGATTGGAAAATGGTGCAGGTCATTCTGCTATTTAGGAAAGATTAGAGAGGAATTATAGAGCAGTAGGCCTAATATCGGTTGTCAGAGAATTACTGGAGTTTATAAATAAGAATAATGCCTTAGCAAAATGTTCATCCGGTCAGATGATATCTGACTGTCAGAGACAGCCAGCATGGATTTGTAAAGGGTAGTTCATGCCTCATGAATCTGATTGAGTTTTTAAAAAAATTCTCAAGGAATGTCTGTGGATATTATTTATAGAAAGCATTTAAGAAAGTCCTTCATAAGACATTAAAGCTCATGGAACTGAAGGAAAATTGTTGACCTGGCCAGGAAATTGACTGAGTGACAGGACTCAGAGAGAAGGGATAATGGACAAGTACTCTAATTGGCAGGCTGTGACTAGTGATGTTTTGCGAGGATCAGTGGTGGAGCCTGAAAATTCACCATATTTATTAACAACTCAGATGATGGATTAGAAAGCCACATGTCTCTGTCACTGACAAATCTGGATAAGTGAAATTGTAAAGAGTGTAGATGAAATTGCAAAGAGATTTTGACAGATTACGTGAAGAGACAAAACTGTGGATTTCAATGTGGGCAAAGGAGAGCTCATTCATCTTGGATTTCTACAGAATAGAACCGGATTCTTTCCAATGGGAAAAGCTAGAAATCGAGGAGGACCAGGAAAGCCTCAGGGTCCAGTTACATAGATCATTAAAATGGCATGAACAGGTACAGAAAATAATTTAAAAGGCTAACAGAATAAAGGAAAAGTAGGCACTTGGATTAGCAATCGGTTGAGTAGTGATAAATGGTTGTTTTTCAGATTGGAGGAAGGTTTGTATTGGAGTTCCCTGGGGGTTAGTGTTGGGATGCTTGCTCTTCTTGACATAGATTAATCACTTAGACTGTGGTGATCAGGGTGTGATTTCAATATTTGAAGATGATACAAAGTTTGGAGACATTGTCAATTGTGACGAGGATAGTCTTGAAAATCAAAAGGATGTAGACATGTAGATGTCAAAGGTGAATATGTACACAAGCTGGTGTATATGTACATAAGTCATTCTCATAGATATGTCGATGTCTATGATGTATATGTACATAAGTCAGTGTATCTAGAAGTTTGCAAAAGCCAATTGGTACTCTCACAATTGTTAATTATAAAGCTGAGATTTCTGTTTCCCAAGGGCATTAAGGGATACGGGGCAAAGATGGATTATACGGAGTTAAGTTACAGATCATCCATGATCTTATTGAATGGCAGAGTGGACTCAAGGGACTAAATGGTCTGCCCCAGTTCCTATGTCCCTCATACATCCTTTCGAATTTTAATTTCTTTTAAAGTCAAAAGAAAGATGTCCAAGGAGCAGTTGAAGCAATATTACTTATGTTACACTGTCACCCACAGTCTAAATTACCTCCACTATTTTATAATAAATTGTGATCAGCAAAAGATTTCAGGAAATGAGACTTGAACTGAAGAGCGTTCGATAGTGAAGATGTTTGTAAATATATTTAAATATAAAAGAGGTGCGGGAACAAAATGACAATGGGGTACATGAGCACAAATTGTTGAAGGTGGGAGAGCAGACTGAGAAAATCTGAGGCGGCAGTGAAGATCGTCAAAGGACTCATTGACAAATTGAGAAAATCTAGCAAAGATGTATACAAGTCAATTCTCGAGTGGAGAAACACACCGACTGGAGGCATGGAAAGTAGTCCAGTCCAAAGACTAATGTCATACCATACACAAACTACAATTTCAATAGCAAAAAAGCTACTGAGGTCAGATGTTGTAACAGGCTTGAGTGAAAAAATTGAGGTAAACAGCAGAAAACCAATTTACGTTTTAACCAGACTGCCAGATGATTGCCTGAGCTGAGCATTGCAGTCAGTCAGGATACAAATGTTCAATGCTTTCAACAGCTGTCAGGTGATGTGACAACTTAGGACATGTGTAGAGCAGTTGCCACTTCCCAGTGGACATGAATGATCAAATACACTGGTATAACTGCAGGCATATATGAACAACTAGTGAAGCTAGTCCTGCACTGCAGGACGCTGATCAGGGAGATGGGATATTACCAGTTGGACAGAGTATAGAATGACAATTACTCCCAGAAGTCTACTGAACCCCAACAACAAAATGGAACAACAACCATTACCACGGCAACAACAATGGAACAACACTCCCCTGAGATGAAATATCACCCAGGCGAACAGCCAATAAGATCATAGATCTTGGAATTTGCAGTGCAGAAGGAGGCCATTCGGCCCATCAGGTCTGAACTGGCCCTTGGAAAGAGCACACTACATAAGCCCACGCCCCTCCCTATCCCTGTGACCCAATAACCCCACCTATCCTTTTGGACACTAAGGGGCAATTCAGCATGGCCAATCCACCTAACCTGCACATCTTTGGACTCTGGGAGAAAACCAGAGCACCTGAAGGAAACCCACATAGACACGGGGAGAAAGTGCACACAATCATCCGAGGCCGGAATTGAGCCTGGGTCCCTCGTGCTGTGAGGCAGCAATGCTAAGCACTATGCCACCATGTCGTCTTGAATGTCATGCATCAGTAAGAGATTTGCATGATTTAATGGCTATGTGTGCAATGTATGTGCAGTGACTGATGTGAACAACAAAGAGTTTGTTAATGCATGAGAACAGTTGTGGTATAGTTGATAATTTGGGTAACTCACAATTACACATAATAGTGCATGCAAAGTTGTCTTTTGTTCATTATGAAAAAGGGGGATGTTTGCATTTTGAAATGCTATCATTACCTGGCCTGCCATAATCATGTGACCTCTGCCATGAGGGAAGGACTGGAGGCAGCCATCTAACATTCAGTTCGAATCACAGAATCTACAGATACAGGACCTTCGGCCCAAACTGGTCCATTCCAACCAGAAAGCCCATCTAAGCTAATCCCATTTGCCTGCATTTGGCCCATATCCCTGCATTTGGCCCATTCAGTAAAGACATCACAGTAAAAAAACAGTGGTCTTTGAGCTTGTAACAGAAGCTGATTCAAACATGGCTTTCAGAAAGAAGTACCTGAAAAGAAAACATTTGCATGGCTAAGGGGAAAGAACAAGGGAGTGGGTCTAGTTGAATTGCTTTTTCACAGAGCTGGCATGGACACAACAGGCCGAATGGCCTCCTGTGCTGTAAATTCTATGATTGTATTCTATATTAAATAGGTATACAGATAATATATTTATACCCTGGTCCATCTCCTTTCATTAGCTGGATTGATCCTCTCCTACTGCTTGTGGCATCCTGCCTGTGCTGCAGATCAAATCTATAGTGAAATGCAGGGCTGGGCCGAATAGTTCTGTGAGAAATAGTTGCTGCTGTATGAACCCAGTTAGGTGAGTTGACCATAGGAAGATGTAGTGACAGGAAGTGCAAAAGATGAGAGTAGGTGAATGGTAGTCTACACTGGGGTTTCGGCACTTTTCATAGGTGTTCGGTTATAGTGGCAGCTGTTTGCTGATGTCCTGCCGCATCTCAGGATTCAGTCTGCAGCATTGAGAATGGGAATATATTGAACCTTTGAGGTGTAGGCCTCCACAGAGCAATGCAAGACTGGGCGGTGGGAAGCTTCAAGAAGCATTTGGTTGTCAGATCCAGAGGCACCTAGAATGGGTCCTGAGTCCTGCCACTCATTGGCTGACCAGCAGTGGATGAGAAAGTAGTGCAGCAGGATTTAAATTTGAACAACATAACATTTAAAATTTCATAGATTTGACAAACCAGGGTGGCACGGTGGGGCAGTGGTTAGCACTGCCACCTCACGGCATCGAGGACCCGGGTTCAATGCCGGCCCCGGGTCACTGTCCGTGTGGAGTTTGCACATTCTCCCCGTGTCTGCATGGGTCTCATCCCCACAACCCAAAGATGTGCAGGATAGGTGGATTGGCCACGTTAAATTGCCCCTCAATTGGAAAGAAAATAATTGGAGTAACCAGCAAGTCTGAAAGTCAGGTTCAATCAAACAAGGCAGTGGATAAAGTTGGACAAATCACACCAGAAAACAACGAGTGGTGGGAAAGCTGCAATTAAAATGCTACGGGGCATCAGGGGCTGGATTCTCCATTAGGTGACACTGAAATCGCAAAACGCGATCGGCCGGAGAACCGGCTCCGATGCCGAAATCGAGCCTGACGTCGGTTTCATGCCGATTTGCTATTCTCCGGCCCCCCCAAAAATGCCGAAATCGCGGCGCCTGCCACACGGCCCGAAAGTACAGTATGCAACTGATTAGCGGTCCTGACGACCGATTCTCCGGGACCTCCGTGATTCAGCGCCTCGGATGGGCCGAATTCCCGACGCGAACCTGGCGTGCTGGCTGAAGCGGCTGCAAGAGGGGGTAGGAGGTGGCATGGGGTTCCCAGTTCGGACACCAGCAATCTTGCTGGCCACCCACCCTGACCCCTGCGTGCACAGTGACAACGGCCGTATGGATGCCCCGACCCACCCCCACCCAACCGGCAGCATCCATCGGTGGACTACCCAGGGGCACGCTGACGGCAGCCCCCAGTGAGGGTAGTGCCATCCAGTGGTACCCCTGGCAGCAGGGACCGGCGGCAGGATCAGGGGCAATGACGGGGCTAGGGTGCGGGAGTGAGGCATGCATGTTTGGAGCGCGTGGTGACAACTGTGGCACCATGTAGCCCATGGCACCTAGTTGGGCACCTGTATGTGCCATGATTACATGTTTACCTTTCACCCCCTGCAAAGAATAATGGCTTTTGGGCATCAACCTGTGATGTTGGCCACGTTGGCCATTGCCGCTGCCCTGCATGCAGCCCTATGGCAGCGTGAGCGGAAGCAGCTCAGAGGGGAGGCAGAGGCTGCAGCAGAGGAACGGGCTGCAGAGGGGCAGGTGGCAGCTGCTCAGGATGGAGGGCCGCCCGCCCAACAGGATGAGGAGGAGAGGGAGGAGGAGGAGGAGGAGTTGCCAAGGAGGCGCCGGATGAGGCTACGTGTTTACCACGACCGCATGTCCTTTGAGGACCTTCCGGACCGGGCATGCAGACGGAGACTGCGAATGAGCAGGGAGACAGTGCGACACATCTGCCACATGATGGCACACCTGGCAGCGCATGGGAATGGGGGAGGACACCCGCTCCCGGTGGCCATCAAAGTGATATATGGCGGGTCGTTCCAGTCGCCGAGTGGGGACCTGTCCGGCATCTCACAGGCATCGGCGCACGGGTGCATCTGTGCAGTCACTGATGCCCTATATGCCCTGGCGGATCGATACATCCAGTACCCTGTGGACCGCGCCCACCAGGATGCCTCTGCAGCAGGGTTCGCTGTCATCGCCAGGATGCCCTGGGTCCAGGGGTCATCGATGGGGTGCATTCCGCCCTACGGCTACCAGCGGATAACAGGCCACTGTTCACCAACTGAAAGGGGTACCACTTGATGAACATTCAAGTGGTCTGTGACCATCAGATGAAGATTCTGCATGTCTGCTCCCGATACTTGGGCAGTGTGCATGACTCCTTCATCTTGGGGAACTCCATGATCCCCGACATGTTCGAGGGACACCCCTCCCTGGCTGCGGAGCGGGCTGCTGGGCGACAGGGGTTACCCGTTGTGGTTGTGGCTGATGATGCCAATATGGAGGCCACATACCGATGCCCATTGTGCGACCAGGGGTGTGGTCGAGAGGTGCTTCGGGGTCCTGAAAATGCACTTCAGGTGCCTGGACCGCTCTGGAGGTGTTCTCCAGTACATGGCCAGGAGGGTCGGCCGCATTGTGGTGGTCTGTTGCGTCCCCCACAATATAGCCCAGCAGAGGGGCGATGTGCTGAAGGAGAATGAGAAGGAAATGCATGCCCATCAGATGAGGAGGATGATGGGGAGGGGGACAATGAGCGGGACATGGGGCCTGGCCAGGCACGGGAGGCTGCTTGCTGGCCAGGAGCATGGACACCACCATACTACACTCCCACACCACCGAACACCCTCACCTCCCACACCACCGAACACCCTCACCCCCCACACCACTGAACACGCTTACCCCCCACACCACCGAACACCCTCACCTCCCACACCACCGAACACCCTCACCTCCCACACCACTGAACACGCTTACCCCCCACACCACCGAACACCCTCACCCCCCACACCACCGAACACCCTCACCCCCCCCCCCACCACCGAACACACTCACCTCCCCCACCACCGACCACCCTCACCTCCCACACCACTGAACACCCTCACCCCCCACACCACCGAACACCCTCACCCCCCCCCACCACCGAACACACTCACCTCCCCCACCACCGACCACCCTCACCCCCCACACCACCGACCACCCTCACCTCCCACATCACAGACCACCCTCACCCCTCACACCACCGAACACCCTCACCTCCCACACCACCGACCACCCTCACCTCCCACACCACCGACCACCCTCTCCCCTCACACCACCGACCACCCTCACCTCCCACACGACCGACCACCCTCATCCCCCCACCACCGACCACCCTCACCTCCCACACCACCTAACACCCTCACCTCCCACACCGCCGACCACCCTCACCTCCAACACCACCGACCACCCTCACCTCCCACACCACCTAACACCCTCACCTCCCACACCACCGAACACCCTCACCCCCCCACACCACCGAACACCCTCACCCCCCCCACACCACCGAATACCCTCACTCCCCACACCACCGAATACCCTCACCCCCCACACCACTGAACCCCGTCACACCCCACACCACCAACCACCCTCACCTCCCACACCACTGAACACCCTCATCCCCACTCCACCAAACCCTCACCTCCCACACCACCGAACACCCTCACCCCCCACACCACCGACCACCCTCACCTCCCACACCACCGAACACCCTCACCCCCCACACCACCGACCACCCTCACCTCCCACACCACCGAACACCCTCACCTCCCACACCACCGACCACCCTCACCTCCCACACCACCGAACACCCTCACCTCCCACACCACCGACCACCCTCATCTCCCACACTGCCGACCACCCTCACCCCCCACACCACCGACCACCCTCACCTCCCACACCAGCGACCACCCTCACTTCCCACACCACCGACCACCCTCACCCCCCACACCACCGTCCACCCTCTCCCCTCACACCACCGACCACCCTCACCTCCCACACCACCGACCACCCTCACCCCCCACACCACCGACCACCCTCACCCCCCCACACCACCGAATACCCTCACTCCCCACACCACCGAATACCCTCACCCCCCACACCACTGAACCCCATCACACCCCACACCACCAAACCCTCACCTCCCACACCACCGAACACCCTCACCCCCCACACCACCGACCACCCTCACCCCCCACACCACCGACCACCCTCACCTCCCACACCACCGAACACCCTCACCTCCCACACCACCGACCACCCTCACCTCCCACACCACCGACCACCCTCACCTCCCACACCACCGACCACCCTCACCTCCCACACCACCGACCACCCTCACCTCCCACACCACCGACCACCCTCACCCCCCACACCACCTAACACCCTCACCTCCCACACCACCGAACACCCTCACCCCCCCACACCACCGAACACCCTCACCCCCCACACCACCGACCACCCTCACCTCCCACACCACCGAACACCCTCACCTCCCACACCACCGACCACCCTCACCCCCCACACCACCGATCACCTTCACCTCCCACACCAGCGAACACCCTCACCTCCCACACCACCAACCACCCTCACCTCCCCCACCACCCTCACGTCCCACACCACCGAACACCCTCCCCTCCCACACCACCGAACATCCTCACCTCCATTATACATACCTGCGGCGCTATGAGCTGGGGGCACTGAGGTGGCAGTGACAGCGGGTCTGGTCCATGGGATGGAGGATGATGACAGCCCGCTCTGCGATGAGCTCCATGCTCCACATTGTTTGACAATGTCTGAATCCTTCCCACAGTAACACCTTCCCCCTGGGTGATCCCTGCATGTGATCTGGCCAGTCCATCACATGGCCCTGTCGAATAGCTGGGGAGGGGGTGTTGAGGACAGTCGGGGGGAGGGGGGGGTGCACCAGCTGGGCCTCACACATCCGCCACCCCCCACTCCCAGTGGCCAGCATTGACCACCCCACCCCCACACCCATCAACCGGAGCACAGAGGCAGGTTTGAACGGTGTGAACATGTGTTTATTGTGAACAAATATATACAGTCTGTGTGCTAGCCTTTATAACTAAACTTTGACCTGCACCGGTGCCAACTTAACTGGTGTCTAACTTTCTGGCCTTACGGGCCCTAGCATTATGCCTAGGTGGTTCACCAGCTGGTACAGCAGGAGTGGAGGCGGCCTGCTTGACTCCTGTCCTGCGACGAGGGTCCCCATTGGCGCACGTCTCCTGGGGCGGCTCGGCCTGGATGGGCCCGGCTGCTCCTTGAGTGTCCCGGGTAGAGTGATGCTGCCCTGTTCTTCCCGCTGTGCCACCAGATTCACCTGGGATGGGGGACGGGGTCGGGGATGGGGGGGTGCCCGAGGTGATGCGGTGTTCTGGCACCTCCCCTGCGGGAGCCACCGGCACGGGCCCCATCACCTCCTCCTCCATCGGGGTGCCCGATGGCCCCCGAGCATCTCCATGGGACGGGGGTGTGAGGGGAGCCATCCCCTGAGGCCCACCCAACACCTGGCGCTGCCAGTCCTGGAGGCCTGCATGCTATCGATGAGGGTCTGAATGTTAGTGGCCATGGAGCACAGGGAGTGGGCCATCTCCATCTGGGACTGCACCACATCACTCTGCGACTGCGCCACCACCCTGAGGGTCTGTGCCACATCAGCCAGTGAGTGGACCATGTCACTCATGGTGTGGGCCACGCCCCTCAGGGACTGGATCATCTCCTTCTGTGTCTGCACTACGCCGGCCTGCACCTGGGGATTACCGCCGAAGCTCTCAGCAATGGCCTGCTGATGCTGAGGAGCGCCGCTGCAATCTCCAGCTGGCTCTGGCACATGGTTGCCTGTGAGAGGGCAGCCCTGCCCTGGGCCTCGGCCCCCACCTGCACAGAATGCTCCAGGCCTTCCACACGCTGACCCATGTCCGACACCATCGTCCCCATTGCCTCCACCGCGGGCGCCATCCGTGCGGTTTCGACCTGGGTGGCATGCATGACTGGCCCGAGCAGGTGTTGGAAGCCGGCCGTCATCCCCTCCCGTAGTCCCTGGGTCTCTGACTGCACCTGCACTGTGGGTGGACTGGATGTTCCAGGAGCCTGGGACCCGTCTGGGCGGCAGCTGGTTCCTGGGGCCGGGCAGTCCTCCGACCATCCAGCCGCTTGGCTACTCCTACTTCCACCTGCTGTACCGGACTGACTGTGTGGTGCGCACCAGATTGTGTCCCTAGAGTCTCTTCACTAGCTTGCCCAACCGAGGTGATCTCTGAGATGGTGATGGTTGCTGGAGACAGCTGTGATGGAAAGTTTGTGTCCTCCTCCCACCCGAACTCCAAGGTCTCCTGGGTCTCGGGTGTTCTGGCTGCTCTCCCCATCGGTACTGTGCCATCCGGGGGGCTCTGGCATTGGCTGGGGTGGGGGTCGCAGGCTCCAGATGGGCCGGGCCCATCTCCAACAGGTCCTGTAATACACAAGGCGGCATGTATGGTAAGACAGCCGGACGGGGGTGAGTCGTGGTGGTGAGGGCTGAGGTTAAAGGGGGGAGGGGGATTGGGGTGAGGGGGTTTGGGGTGGGGTGGGGTGGGGGGTTGGGGTGGGGTAAGAGGGGTTGGGGTGGGGTGATGGGAGTTGGTGTGGGGTGAGGGGGTTGCGGGCAACATGTTTCATGAGGATCCGCAACTAAGCAGGGGTCTCACTTAGATGCGCGCGCCGACCTCCGCATCGACGACCTCCCTCTCCTCCGGGCTGCTGACCATGTCCACTGCCCTCTGCTCGGGCACAGTGAGGGGAAGCAGGTCTGGTGGTTCCCCCTCCAGTCTTCTCCCGCTCGCGGCGGTTGTGCGCAACCTTGTACTGAGGGAAGAGGGGGGCGGAAACACAAACAACGACACTGTTAGACAGTCTGGTGAATGCAGCCCAGGGGTTGAGTAGTTGACGGCATCAGTGGCCATTGCGGCTGGCATGGGTGCTGGAATGTGGGGCAAGGTGGTGGTCCGGCCATCCCTGTGGGGGGGGGGGGTCCGGGTCACATGTGTGTGGGGGTAGGGGGTTAGTGCCAGGGGCACAATGCTGACTACTCACCCTGGCCACCCTGAGGAGGTCATGCAGTTATTTCCGGCACAGGGTGGTAGTCTGGGCAACTTCGCTGACGGCAGCTCCCACCTCCGCCTCGGCACGGTGATCGGCGGCTCCCAAGGACCTCCCTCGCGGGCCGGTGTACAGCACCAGCCGCCTCGCCTCCACAGAGTCAAGGAGGGTCTCCAGTTCTGCATTGTGGAAGCACGGCGCTGCTCTCTTTGCGGCCATGTGGCTGCCACGCTTGTGTGGGGGGGGATGGGGAGAATCCCTTAAGTGCGGCTGCAGCTTTGCGGCAATCACGGAACCGGTGAATCTGTCGCCGTTCCGCTTCCAAAGTGTGGCATTTCGTGTGACGCCCGTGCTAGCCCCTTTGGAGTGTCTGAATACCTTCACCTGTGGCGCCGTTTTTGCCACTGTGAAGCTCCACAGTTTCCCCGACGCCGTCAACACTTGGTTTCAGAAATGGAGAATCCAGCCCCAGGTTTTTACATGCCATTGGAGAATCTACATATTTTTAATGTCTTTTCCCATTTTAGGGAATTTTCAGTTGGCGCAGAAATTAATTGTTCAATTGTGATAATAGGAGGCAAGGTTAATGGACAGGACCTTGAGCCAAAGTTGGTTTTGATCCACATACTGCATTTCAGTGATCTGTCAGTAGAGGGGGTTTTCTACTTTTACTGGAAGTTGAAATGAGCTTTGAAATGCTACTTTCCGGACATGGAGTAATATACCACTAAGTTTCTCAAATTAGGAAATTAGTCTACAGCCATAAACGTTAACCCATCATACATTTCCTCAAAGGGCACAAACATTTGGTAGAAGGGGAAAGGACTATTGAGAAACATACCTTATGTTTTTCAAGAAATTCTGGAGATAGCGTCCATGGTGCATCCCTGATAACCTCATCAACATAACGGCAATGTCTCAGGGCATCATAGCGCTCAATCTCATTCATGACAGTGAAACCTTTGTACTCGTGGGTTAGATCATCGCTGCACACTGAGACCAAACATACACAAGCAATCCTGATAAGAAATCCATTACACAGGCATCCCACATAAACATAAATACTGGTCCCAACACCATTTTTAATGACTGTCACCATTTCATATTTTTGCAGATATCTGTACACACACTAACAAGAAAAATGATTTCAGAAAAGTATATGAATTTGTGGAAGATTTTATAATTCAACTCCCAGTCCTTCAATTTAATATTGACATTAGCACTGTGTGACTGGGCAACATGTAACAGCTTTGAACCCATTATTTCCCATTCTCATTTCCAGCCAAAGCATTATGGGAGGATAGCAAGCAAAGATGTCAAGCGTGTG
Source organism: Scyliorhinus canicula (assembly GCF_902713615.1). Classification (NCBI taxonomy): domain Eukaryota; kingdom Metazoa; phylum Chordata; class Chondrichthyes; order Carcharhiniformes; family Scyliorhinidae; genus Scyliorhinus; species Scyliorhinus canicula. The sequence continues at coordinate 74,433,195 of NC_052152.1, forward strand.
GGAATTAAGGAGAGGTGAAGTCACTTCGGCCCTCTCGCAGGCATCTTCTAGCAGCGGGTTAAGATGTAGCAATACGTAATAGGTCAGACCTGTGTTGGAACGGGGCATGGTGTAGTCAGGGTACTGAGGAATAGGGAAACCAAAATAAATACTTACACTATTATGTTGAGGAACTGCAGTTTTAAAGTAAGTCATTTGTGTTTGTCTGTACGTGTCTTAAAGACTAGTTGCATCGCAAATAATCTGCATGCCTCTTCCTACATGACTTTGCTTTCATGTCAGATGTGTTGGGCGCAAGATTGATTGTGTGTGCTGTTATTTAACCATCATTTGCAATGAAAGATCTATAACTTTATCTTATGATCAAACTATTAATATACCTGACAGTACTTTATCTTGTCATTAACACTTATGTATTCCTTAATATTTGCATCAAAGAAAAAATTGCTTGTTGCAAGAACATTTTGATTACTGAGTAATGGATCTGTAGGAGGATATGAGCAGAACTGTCAACACTGAGGGAATAATGGAAGTGACATTTCAGAAAAGCAAGAATGATACAGATTGCAAATCCATTTAAGGATTTGAAGCTGCGCTTATATTTCAGAGTGACATCATCAAGAGTGGTTATATTTTTAAACCAAAAAACTGAGTGACATTTGGCAAGCATGAGTGTGTGACGGAAACATCTAGAAAACAACATAAAAGATGTATGGGAGTTAATATGTAAAACAGGCACATTTCAAACTGATGACTATTCACATTTGGAACACCATCAGCACACCGTGACTGATGGACATCTGGGAATGGAAACTGAGTCAGAATTAGCTCTCAGTTGAGCCATGGCTGCAGTCTTTCAGCCAGTGAAAGGATAAGCAATCTTCTGCAGAAGCCATGGGGAACAGTCTGTGGAGCAGACTGTACTCTTCTCCCAACAGATGTGCTCCAGTGAGTGGCAGAGCTGTTGGCCCAATGTGGGAAATGGGTACAAAAAAAAACCCACTGAAGTAATTCCCACTTTCTTGATGTGCAGTCCTCGCAGTTTCTAAACATCTCTTTGCCTCACCCGCAAGAGTTAATCGCTTCAGTTGGCTTTGCACATTTTGCTTCAATTGGGCTGTCCCTCAGTTCTTACCTCCGACGAGTAAGTAGGTATTTGGGAAAAGATTTTTGGCCTGCATTAGAGCCCGAGCGTGACCCGAGTGAAATAGATCGAAAATTCCATCTGCGTAAACTCTCACTGGTCTGTCAACTGGAAAGGGATAAGCCAGTACAAGTTAGCATGGAATTGGGAGTCAATAAGCATATTGCACAAGTGAACTTCAAACACAACACAGCAATGTTTCAGCTGAAATCATAAGCTTTGCCATATTATCTCTATTCTCATCACCTAAGACTGTAAAATTTGGCTCTGTAGAATCGCTGGTGTTGGCACTACAAGAGCCCAGAGTCCCAGAAATTGTGGCCGATCCACTTCCAGTCACTTCCAGCACAGCCCACACTGTAAGGGTGCGAGTGCATCCTGGTATGTGCCAGAAACAGATGGTGACGTCATTCAGCTTTTAAATGATTTGACTCCTGATCTGCCATTTGTATCTTACAGATCCTGTTGATGCCCCCTCTTAAATACTTCCAGACCGAATGTCTGATGGACCCAGCCACCCCACCCCTCCCACTAATGTGAGTTAAAAGGCATCGGGATGGGACTCTCAGGTGAGGTGCGTTTGACTTTTATTTGCTGCTGCTGAGTTAGTGAAAGTGCTGCATACTCTGCTGTTAGAGAAACCCTGAAAAGTTTGATTCAGAAGGCAGTGGCGCAGGGCTTTTCCAAGCTCAGAGGGGTTTGCAAGCCTGTCAGCAGATGGCCTGCTTTCACTCGCGGGGATTATGGTTACAGTCCCTCTTGGGCTGCAGTATGACAGGGACATGGAGCACAGACTGCAGAGAGGGAAAAATATGTATAGGAGGAGGAAGACTCTCAAGTGAAGGCCGAACGTATCATAGAGCACTTCTTCTACCTCTACTTCAGCCAGGGACAGTATCTGAGATGGCCATGATTCACCAAGGAGATGCTTACTGAAGTGCGTCACCTTCACCACTCGGTTCTACTGCCAGTGGCTATGAAATCACCATCACCCTCAATTTCCTTCTCGGCTGGAAGTGGAGATATTGCCGATAACTCACAATTAGCTGTGTAATGCTGCATCAAGGGGGTAACAAAGGCCCTGTAACAGAGGACGGGGGACATCATAGTCTTCCCTCTAACCAGAGAGAAGTAGGAGGTGTAGGCACAGGGCATTGAAAGGATTCCCAATGATGCAAGGAGTCATCAACTACACACATGTGGCTGCTTGGGTGCCAGATATCAATGGGGAGATGTACTGGGACAGCAAAGGGTTCCACTCACTTAATGTGTAATTGGAAAGTGACTACACGGAGAGCATCATGTTGGTAAATGTTGCTATTCTGGCAGCAGCTACAATGCTTTCATGCTGCACCTATCAGTCATTCCTGCCACATTCCACCACTATGACAACCAGAAGCTGGCTGCTGGGTGACAATGGGCTACCCACATACTCATAACTCTCCTCCACTACCCAACCACATGTGGCCAGCGTCATACAATGAGAGCCATGGTGCCACCACGATCGTCATGGAGCCAATGATTGGCATTATAAAACATTAGGTACTGGCTGAATCAGTCAGGGAGCAATCCACGCTACTCCCTGGAGTGTATCTCCAAGTTTGTACTCGGATTCTGTGTTTCACGGGAGTGAAGACCTTGCCACCTGGCCTTCAGCGAACATTTCAGAAGGTGGGAGAGGAAGAGGCGGAGGAGGAAGGAAGGAAGAAAGAATCCAGGCCCCATTGCATTAGTGGACAGTCTGTGAGCAGTTAATCAGACTTCAGTTCCCCTAAAACCATCCCTACATGACTGCTGGTATTGAATTCTCCACCTATCCATTCCTCTGCTACAGACCGTCATTTGAGGCAAAATCCTGAAATAAAAAACATGAGAAAAAATAATCCACAATAGATTTATTCAAAAACACATCCAATAACACATCCAAAGTTAAACCTTTGTGCATTCCTTTACTGCCTCTAATGCAGGGGGCTTTGCCTTGCCTGGTACTCCAAAGGCTTTAGTGGACCTTTAGTGGGGGCGACAGCAGTTGGCCTTACAGAGCAACCTAAATTGACTCTGGGGCTTGAGTGTTCAGCTTCATCTGCACCACCTCAGCATGGGTGCAGTAGTCTGCGCTTGTTGACTAAGGCAACAGCACGTGACTGGTGGAGTGTCAATGATGGGAGGACAATTTTCTTTTAGCCTTTCATGGGATGTGGGCATTGCTGGCTAGGCCAACATTTATTTCCCATCCCCTATTACTCTTGAGAAGGTAGTGGTGAGCTGCCTTCTTGAATCGCTGCAGTCCATGTGGTGTAGGTACACCCACAGTGCTGCTAGGGAGGGAGTTCCAGGATTTTGACCCAATGGCAGTGAAGGAGCAGCGATATATTTCCAAGTCAGGGCGGAGAGTGACTTGGAGAGAAACCTGAAGGCGGTAGCGTTCCCCGGGTATCTGCTACCCTTGTCCTTCTGGCTGGTAGATGTTGGAAGGTGCTGCCTAGGGTGCCTTGGTGAGTTGCTGCAGTGCATCTTGTAAATAGTGCATACTGCCGCTACTGTGTCGGTGGTGGAGGCAGTTGAAGGTGGTGGGTGGGGTGCTAATCAAGCGAGCTGATTTGTTGTGGATGGTGCACTCATTAGGGCAAGTGGAGAGTATTCAATAACACTCCGGACTTGTGCCTTGTAGATGGTGGACATACTTTGGGGAGTCGGGAGGCGAGTTACTCGCTGCAGGATTCTGAGTCTCTGACCTGCTCTGCTAGCCACAGTATTTATATGGCTTGTCCAGTTCAGTTTCTGGTCAGTGGTAACCCCCCAGTATGTTGTTCATGGGGACTCCAGTGATGGTAACGTCACTGCATGTCAAGGGGAGATGGAAAGATTCTTGTAGGAGATGGTCATTACCTGGCACTTGGGTGATGCAAATGTAACTTGCCAATTGTCAGCCTGAGCCTGAATGTTGTCCAGATCATATTGCATATGAGTACAATCTGCCTCTCAGACTCTGGGCAGGGTCCACTTGTGCTGCAATGGACGCAGCATTAGGCTGGGCCCACAAGTGCTGAAATGGATTTGGCCATCATTTCCACACTAGAAAGGATATCTGTGTGCATGCCCATCAGCCTTCTCTAATATGCTGCCCCATGAAAGTCCTCAGCTGAGTCCCCTGCAGCAGGAATATCTGTGCGGCCGCAACCTCTGGAGAGCTGGCACAAAATCTTTCCTTTTCCCCCGGGCTGGCAGAGAATGCCTTGTGACTCACCACATGCAGATGCCACCTCTATACAGCTCTCAAAGTACCCGCTGTGTCAGGCATCTGAGCTGGTGGTTATGACTGGCGGGTCACATGATGGTTTTTTTCATCAGATGTTTGCCTTTGATCCATGGTGAAGCTGCACTGACTGGTCAGCTGGCAGCTCTTGGCTATGTAAAAGCAGAAACTCAGAAGGAAAGTTTTGTGGTGAGGGAAGGGGTGGAGGAGTGGGTGGTGTGGAAAGTAAGAAGCCCATGATCATGCCATCTGCAACTTGTGCTTCATGTCAAATAGCAGGATGGGATTTAAGAAAGAGCATAAGACAGAATCATGCCACCATCCTGGATGTTTTCGATGATGATAGTCGCAACAGCCACAGTCACTGCCAGTTTGATCATAGGCAGTGCTATCTCCTCCAAAGGGCTCAGGAGATGTAGGTGGTCTGCCACTGTTTCGTTGTTATTGCCTCCTGAGGTGAAGTTATTCAATTGTAGATTCCACCATAGACAGACCTAAATCTGTCCTCAATTAAGGTCCACACATACAAGGCAGAATCTTGTTGAGACATTAGAAGTCTCACCTGCCAGCTATATGGCTGGTGAAAGACCACAGTGCCTCCTTTGGAAAGGCCCACTGCACCACACGCCAATCACGGGTGAGGCCAATGGTGGGCCTTTTCCTGGAATCAACACTCTGGAGGCAGATCTCCCGAGAGCAGCTGGCCTCTTGTGCTCAGTAGTACCTCTAAAGAGGCAATGCTGCTGCCAGAAAGACACGGCACAGGAGTCTCTGATTGTTACAACCCTCACGAGCCCTACAGGGAGGGCCCGATTAGCCTCCCCAAAAGCCTCGTGGAATACAAACTTCCCCGCTGAGAGGCAGGGGCCCCTCAGTGGGGTAATTGATTATGGGCATAAAAGCTGGCCCAGAGGCCAGGGTAAAGCTCTGGGGACCCGGGTTCAAACCCCATCATGGCAGGTGACAAAATTTTAATTTAATAAAGATCTGAAATTAAAACTTTGTTTTAATGTATTTTAAGCTGGGGGAGATGGATGGCATATATAGGAGGTGGCGAGAGGTGGAGATGGTGAGGGTGAGGGATTTATATCTGGAGGAGAGGTTTGCAAGTCTGGAAGAGCTGCGGGAGATGGTGGAACTGCTGAAGGGAAGTGAGTTCAGGTATATGCAAGTGAGGGACTTTGCGAGGAAGGAATGAGAGGGTTTCCCAGGCTGCTGGAGTATACCCTGTTGGAACGGTTGCTGCTCCCAGATGTGGAAGGGGAGGATAGAGATTGGGGATATAAATGGGCAGCTGGGGGAGCTTGGGGGAGTGCAGATGCTGAGGATTAAGGAGAAATGGGAGGAGGAGCTGGGGCGAGATGTGGGATAGGATATTGAGTGATGCGATGTGCAGGGTGAATTCGACCTCCTCGTGCACGAGGATGAGTTTGATTCACTTTAAGGTGATGCACAGGATGCATATGACTCGGGCAAGGATGAGTGGGTTCTTCCAGGGGGTGTCAGATGAGTGTGAGGACTGTGGGTGAGGACCAGCAAATTACGTGCATATGTTCTGGGGCTGTGAGAAGTTGAAGAGACTGGGAGGGGATGTTTGGGACGTTATCAAAGATTGTAGGATTAGAGGCCAGGCCGGACCCTATGGTAGCGATTTTTGGTGTATCAGTAATACCGGAGCTGATGGAGGGGAGGAAGGCCGTAATTGTGGTCTTCGCCTCTCTTGTTGCCCGGCGAAGGAATCTGTTGGAATGGCGGTCGACAACGCCACCGGGGCTGGTGGCCTGGCTGGGGGACCTGGAGAACTTTCTCCGGCTGGAAAAGATCAAGTTTGAATTCAAGGGATCAGCCGAGGGCTTTGAGATGTGGTGAGGACTGTTCATGACCATGTTTGAGTAATTGTTTGTCGTTGGGGGTGGGTGCTGAGAGTGGGGAGTGGGGGGAGGGGGTGAAATGTGAGACAAACCTGCACAAATTGCACCCCCTCCAAAAGGAAAACACCACAAATGGCAGAAGGGGGTGGGGGGGGGGGGGGGGGGGGGGGGTTTAAATCGGTGGCCGCCTTACATACCTGTTGCCCCTTAATGAACAATCACAATGGCAAAATCACCCCACCAAAAACCAAATCACCCCAAAAATCACCCCATCCAACCCCCACACTACCCGCATCTTCCGATCTCTGTGTTCCTACTCCTCTGTCTCCCATCAATATTCAGATCTCCCCCAGTTTATGGTCTCTGATGAAGTCATTGGCCTCCTCTAGGGTTTCAAAATAGTATTCTTGGCCTTCAAAAGTAACCCACAGTTGTGCCGTGTACAGTATCCCAAACCGGATCTGTCTTCGGTATAGAAATGCTTTGGCCTTGTTGAACTGGGCATGCCTTTTCGGCAGCTCCGCTCCAATATCCTGATAGATTTGGACCCAGTTCCCCTCCCATTCGCAGTTCCTCTTCTCCCTGGCCCACAGCCGGATCTTCTCCTTCTCCACAAACTTATGGAGCCTCACAATCACCGCCCATGGAGGCTCTCCCACTCTCGGCTTCTGCCTTAGGGACCTGTGCACCCTGCCCACCTCTGAAGCCTTGTCCAGCATACCCTCCACCATCAGCCCTGCCAGCATTCTTGAGACATATCTCGTAGCACTTGTGCCTTCCACACCCTCAGGCAGCGATACACAGGTTTAGCCTTCTGGATCTGTTCTCCTGCTCCTCTACCTTTGCCCTGAGCGACTTGCAAAAGTCCTCCAGGAGCCCACCTCCGCCTCCAAAGCCACCACCCGATCACTGTGGTCGGATAGGGGTGGGATTCTCCGTGAACCGGCGGCGAGGAGTGGCGTGAACCACTCCGGCGACGGGCCGCCCAGAAGGTGCAGAATCCTCCGCACCTTCAGGGGCTAGACTGGCGCCGGAGTGTTTGGCACCGTGCCACGCCAACTGGCGCCAAAGGGACTCTGCCGGCCGGCGTGAGTTGGCACTTGCGCGGGAGCGCCAGTGTATGCTGGCGTCATCCCAACACATGCGCGGGGGGGGTTCTTCTTCGCATCGGCCATGGCGGAGGTTGACAGCGGCCGTTGCGGAGGGAAAGAGTGCCCCTACGGCACAGGCCGGCCCGCGCATCGGTGGACCCTGATCGCGAGCCATGACACAGTGGGGGCATCCCCTGGGGCCGGATCCCCCCCGCGCCCCCCACCCTCCCCCCCCCGAGATCTCTGCAGGCCACCCGTGGAGCCAGGTCCCGCCGGTAAGGAACTGTTGTGATTTACGCTGGTGGGACTGGCCTAAAACGGGCGGCCACTCGGCCCATCATGGGCTGGAGAATCGGCGGGTGGGCTGCTGCCAACGGCCCCTGACCGGCGTGGCGTGATTCCCGCCCTCACCAAAACCGTGGAGCCGGAGAATTCAGCAGCCGGCGGGGGCAGGATTCACGCCGCCCCCTGGCGATTCTCTGACCCGGCGAGGGGTCAGATAATCCCGCCCCATCTTCTCCATCTCCCAGATCTGCAACGCCTGTGCCTCCAGACATTTTGCAACTCTCTCCATCAATCCTTTCAGGGATTCTACTGGTCCCTCGATGGTCTTCAACCGATCCTCATGCATCTCCTTTAGCTGCTGGCAGAACCCCTCTCTAATGAATGCCATCAACTGCTCCATCTGGAGTTTTCTAACTTGCAACGACCCTTCCCCATCCACAATCTTCCCAATTGCTAATGTGCCACAGGTCTCTTCCAGTTCCTTGGCCTGGTCTTAAACCTTTTTCTGCCGGGTCTGATAACCAGCAGACATGCTACTCATGGGGGGTGGGGAGCTTCTCCTCCACACCTTCAGCTACACTGCGCTGTCGAAATTATCCCACTGTCGGGTAAGATGAGCTCAAACCAACGCCTTCAAGCCACAGTTGCCCTGTGTGTGACCACTCACTCCAGGGCCGCCACCGGAAATCCTGGGATTAAAGCTTTAATGATGTCCATGGAACCATTGTCGATTGTCCTAAAAACCCATTTTGTTCACTAGAACATAGAATTTACAGTACAGAAGGAAGCCATTTGGCCCATCGAGTCTGCACCAGCCCTTACAAAGAGAACCCTACTCAAGTCCACGTATCTACCCTATCCCCGTAACCCCCACTTAACCTTTTTGGACACTAAGGGCAATTTAGCATGGACAACCCACCTAACCCGCACATCTTTGGACTGTGGGAGGAAACAGGAGCACCCGGAGAAAACCCACGCAGATGTCCTTTAGGGAAGGAAATCTCCCAGCCTTACATGGTCTGGCCTATATGTGACTCCAGATCCACAGCAATGTGTGGTTGACTCTTAACTGCCACTTCAAGAGCAATTAGGGATGGGCAATAAATGCTGGGATAGCCGGCGACGCCTACACCCCATGAACAAATTTTTAAAAGATGGGAGCCGAGGACGAGAGGTCCCAGCTGGGACCTGGATTGTGACCTGTAAATAGTTTGCTTTAACAATAAATTGTTTTTGTTATACTTACATACCTGTCTCTTCTGTGACCACTAAACCAACCTAAGCCAGTGGGTTGGGAGTGGGGGTTTACGGGGGTGGGGGATCATGGGGAAAAAGGTGCACGGGGGTCGGGAACAAGGGCAGGGGCAGATAGCTCTCAGCAAGCTCCACCCTCCCAATGTCAAGTCCCACAATCAAACACTGAATGTCTTTGATGGAGGCCCCCCCCCCCAACTCCCACCCCACCCCCTAGAGTTTGACAGGCTGGTCACACGATTGTACCTGCAGCGCATGGCTATGGACCCATCACCAGCTGGATTAATACCAATGGCGGTGGGTTGAGGTCCTTAAGTGATCATTAATTGGCATGGGAGTGGAACAGTTGGCCATGGACCTTCCCAGCCAGAATTTAATTCTGCTGAAAGCTAGAAGGTGGCGGGATTCGCTGTGGTGCTCTGCCATACCACCTAATTACCTGCCCTTCCTGCCTCCAAGCTCACCACCAGCAAGAACAGAAGATGTCACCCAGTCTTTTCCAATTGGCATTGCTGGTCAGCGATAAAGGGTATTTGATTTTTCAAAAGCATTTCTTGTCCTAGCCCAGAAATACTAAACCCAGTCACAGCACCTTTTCACACCTTGCCCATGGTCAACTCAACACAGAACCTAGGATTTCTAGTCTGCATAGTCTGGTTGAATTTTACTCCATGAGGAAACATTGTACAAAGCTGCTTTGGGGCCATTTCTCCTTTCACCACCCAGACAATAACCTGGTGGATTGGATCACCTATCCATGGTAGAACCTCCTGGTTATGATCCTGTTGAAAATGGAGCAAGTTCTACAGCAGCAAAACATGTGGGGTGGAGAGGGAGAACTGGGTGTCATCAGTGTACACATGGATGCTGACATATGTCATCAAAAGGCAGCGTGTAGTCAAAGGAGAAAAGTGATTCTCGGATTCGCCAGAATTAACAATGCTAGGGTGGGAGGAGGAAGGTAAGTCATTGCTGCCAATGTCCTGGCTCTGGCTGGATGGTAAGTGTAAACCAACTAACAGCAGCCCCACAGAGCTGGACAGTGGGGAAGGAGCTTTCGAGGATGATGGTGCGGTCAACAATGTGAATGAGAGGTCAAGGAGGAAGAGATCAGAAAATGCACCATGGTCACGGTCAAAGAAAGTATCATTTGTGACTTTTATGCGATCCCTTTCCATGCTTTGGGAGTGCACAAACCCTGATTGGAGAGATTCAAACATGGGGATAGATTTTAACTAACGGGAAGCTGACCAGTGGGAGGCCTGATGCCTGACCGTTAATGAGGTCCAGGCTTCCTGTTGACCTTCAAGCCTTGGCATTTGGGAAGAAAATGAGGTCCCACTATCTTAAGGACAAAAGACTGCATGAAGTCCTCACACTGTTGCTGGAAGCGAGTGTGAATATTTGGTGGGAAGAAGGGTTTGAGGAGTTAGTTGGTGAGCGGAGAAAAGAAGCCAGTGGTATCTCGCTCTTCAGAGTGATTATGGACTTCATTTGTATTGGCATTTCCTCCTTGAAAATGTTGCAAGCATAAAAAGAAGCAATTTATATGTTGAGAAATCAAAGACTAACTTGGTGTTCCAAAACGGGCCTGAACGATCGTCAATCTTTCATGAGGGGCTTTGCACTGGCAGCTTGTTTCATCTGCAAATGCAGCAGGTTCAGTCAATGTCTGAAGAGAAAAACAAGGGAAAAATAGAGATTAGGGCATACTCTGCAGTGCTTTAACATGGTTTGCAGCATTAATTATTTCTGACAGCTATAGAAAAGCTGTACAATACTTTACTAAGTGATTGTTCAATTTATTTGAGACTCTTTGGCATTTTGTATAACCTCTTTGCATCTAATCACTTAAAATCTATAAAAACATCTCCTTTATATATTCAATTCTATTCTACATCAAGGTGAATTTTAAACCCTATTTAACTCAGCATATTTTACAATAATATAAAGATAAAATACCTTTAATGACAACAAAGGATCACAGGTAAATTGCCACTTTCTTTTTATTAATATACATAGATAATATAAGCAGGAGGAGGCCATTTGGCCCTTCGAGTCTGCTCAGCCACTCATTATGATCATGGCTGAGTTCAATACCCTGATACCGCCTTTCCCCATATCCCTTGATCCCTTTAGCCTCAAGAAATGTACCTAATTCCTTCTTGAAATTACACAACATTTTGTCATCAACTACTTTCTGTGGTAGCGAATTCCACATATTCATCATTCTCTGGGTGAAGAAATTTCTCCTCACCTCAGTCCTAAAAGGTTTACCCCTTATCCACAAACTATGACCCCTAGTTCTGAACTCTCCCACCATTGGGAACATTCTTTCTGAATGTACCCTGCCTAGTCCTGTTAGAATTTTGAAAGTTCCTATGAGATCCCCTCTCAGTCTTTCAAACTCCAATGAATATAATCCTAACTGATTTAGTCTCTTCTCATATGACAGTCACGCTATCCCAGGAATCAACCTGGTAAACCTTCACTGCACTCCCTCCATAGCAAGAACATCCTTCCTCAGATAAGGACACCAAAATTGCACACAATAATATTCCACGTGTAGGGCGGCATGTGGCACAGTGGTTAGCACTGCTGCATACGTCGCTGAGGACCCGGGTTCAAATCCAGCCCTGGGTCACTGTCTATGTGGAGCTTGTGCAGGTTAGGTGGATTGGTCACATTAAAATTGCCCTTTAATTGGAAAATAATAATTGGGTGCTCTAGATTTTTTTTTAACTACTCCACGTGTGGCTTCACCAATGCCCTTTACAGCTGCAATAAAAATGGTGGTGTGTGTTTTAGCTGGTCTTTTGCAGCAGCCTTTGTTTAAATGTTTTATTCATTCTTAAAGTTGCAAAGCCAATGCACAGCATGGACAGAGCAAGCCTGTAGTCCACCTCATTGCTTGCTCCAAAAACTAATTCAAATTCAAATTGAATCCAATTCATGATCTCCTCAAAAGAGCAACATGCAAGATCCAAATTGACAAGAAAAGGCATTGCACCTGATCCGGGTTTTATCGAATGCTTATCTTTAACTGCAGCAATTTACACTGGGTTGCAAATAAGGCCCTCCTTGTCACATTGTAAATATCAAGATAAAGGTGGGAGCATGTGTTTTACAGGGGTAGTTATTCAGCCCCTCGAACCTGCTGTGTTGTTCAATTAGATCATGGCTCTAATCTCTTTCTTGCCTTGCTTCATATCCTTTGATACAATTACATAACAAAATTCTAAGCATCCCAGTCTTGAGGGCTCCAATGGTACATCCAACATCTTTTGAAGAGAAAGTTCCACATTTTTCCATCCTTTTTTAACATAGTGCTTCCCAATTTCACTTCTGAATGGCCTAGATCTAATTTCAAAGTTATGCAATCTTGTTCTCAGTTGCGATGGAAATGGTTTCTCTGTATCTACCCTGACAAACTCATTTTAAACACTTCAATCAGATCAACCCTCAAAATCCTATAACCTAGTCCTAGGGAACACAAGCCACGTTTATGTGATCTGTCCTCATAATTTATCTCTGTAAGCCCTGGTATCATTCTGCTGCGTCTGTCTTGCAAACTTTTCAAGGGAAATATATCCTTTCTGATGGGTAGTACCATTTAAAAACTCTTTGGAACATCAGAAGCATCAAACAATCGGAGACCCACGCAGATGATACAGCACCCCCACTTGTTTTATAGAATCATAGAATTTACAGTGCAGACGGAGGCCATTCGGCCCATCGAGTCTACACCGGCCCATGAAAGAGCACCCTACCCAAGCCCGCACCTCCACCCTATTCCCGTAACCCAGTAATCCCACCCCACCTTTTGGACACTAAGGGCAATTTAGCATGGCCAATCCACCTAACCTGCACATCTTTGGACTGTGGGAGGAAACTGGAGCACCCGGAGGAAACCCACGTAGATACGGTGAGAACGTCCACATTCCGCACAGATAGTGACCCAAACCAGATTGAACCTGGGACGCTGGAGTTGTGAAGCAACTGTGCTAACCACTGTGCCACCATGCTGTTTAATAACAAATCCCATATCTCCATTTACTTTGTTTGGATGCGATTTTTTAACTATTTGATAGAAAATTGCAGAAAATATGTATAAAACAGCATTCAAGTATAAATGTTTACTTACACTCAATATAAAATGCTCATCTCTCTGTACCACACATTAATGGCTGTTGAAAAATTAAGGTGATTTGATGCTGAAAAAGCTGACAGCACCCAATTACAGCACTTGACGTTCTAATTGAAATAGCTCTTTGACCAAGGATGCAACATAAACTGCTGGTTCATCCACCACACGACAAGGGCATCAAACCTGTAACCTAATTGAGGGGTTCCAATTACATCAACTGCAGCAGTTTATAACTGGAACTCAAGTTCCGAGAATGGATAACATCTTTGAAATGTTTCATTCGGCAACATTACATTTCTCTCAAAATATGCTTTCTGGGCTTCAGATGCTTTGAGACCTTTTCCTGTACTGAAGTAAGTTGTTGTTATCACAGCATTAACTATGACTCACATGACTCCATTAGGACTATTACAATCCTTATTGGTTCCGTTGCCAAATGTGTGTTCTCCTGTGATTCAGAATTGCAAGGATTCTTTCCCCTGAAGCTTATGAGGTTGTTCATTCTACAAATAGAAGTCTGAGCTCAACAACTGCTCCAGTATATGTTTTGTTTACAGGTTTGTGATACAAGGCCAGCAGCATGGGTTCAATTCCCGTTACAGCTGAGGTTATTCAAGAAGGCCCTGCTTTCTCATTTTTTTAAAAATTCAATTAAGGGGCAATTTAGCGTTGCCAATCTGGCCACACTACACATCTTTGGGTTTTGGGGACGTGACACACACAGACACGTGGAGAATGTGCGAACTCCACACGGACAATGACCTAGGGCCGAGATCGAACCTGGGTCCTTGGCACTGTGAGGCAGCAGTACTAACCACTGCGCCACCATGCTGCCCCGGGCCCACCTTCTCAACCTTGCCCCTCGCCTGAGATGTGGTGATCCTCAGGTTAAATCACCACCAGTAAGCTCTCCCCCACAAAGGGGAAAGCAGCCTGTGGTCATCTGGGACTATGGTAACATTACCGTTACCAAGTTTATCCAAAGGCCCCTGTGCTGTAATCTGAGAGCAGCATTCAACTGCATCAGATTGGGCAGAATGAAGAGATCTACAAAGTCATTGCATTATTATTTTTAAACAAACATTTATAAGCATGCATACTTTGCAGGTGAATTATTTAATTTAAGTTGACTTCATATTTAATATTGATTAGCAATGTAGGAAATAAGAAAATGATCAACCCACTCATCTTTTCCATAACTTTCTATCATCCTCTTCAAATGTTTATCTACTCTTCCCTTAATAGATGCAAGTTTTTTCCTCAACCATTCAATGTGACAGAAAATGTCATGCTGTCGCAACTCTATGGTTAAAAAAATCTTCTAATGTTCACTCACAATTTTAAATTGATAACCTTTCCCATCTCCGATTCCCAGACCAGACACAATAGGTTCTCCCTATCAAACTCCTTCAAACTAGTAAAATCCTCAATTAAATTTCTTTTTAAATCTCATTGTGCCAGTGGAAATCCTCTTGAGTCCCTTGTCATCCTCATATTCTCTCATACTTGACATCAGGAGCGATTTTGCGTCCAACAGCGACACGGGTGCAAAATCTCGTGAGAGTCAGGAAGTGAGATTTTTGGCAGCCAGATCCTGTTTTATGATTTTCTCCGCCCAACGCCAGTGACATAATGAGGTTCCCATCCAACAAAAGGCAGGAGCCTCATTTGTGGATTTTAATTAATTTTAATACTATTAACAGGCCTCACGCCACATGATTCCCCATCGGGTTCAGTCGAGGGGATCCTGCCAGGGGCCCCAAGATAAGTATAACCGCAGGGGGAAAAAGACATGCCCGAGCAGTGCCATGGCTGCACATTGGCAAAGTTCCTGGCAAAGGTTGGCACTACCCTAGCACTGCTCCAGTGCAGGTTGGTACTTCCCCAGCACAGGTTGGCAGTACCATCCTGGAAATGCCAACCTGGTAATGCCAACCTGGCAGTGCCAACTTGTGCCCAAGGCCAGGCCCTCTGGGGTGCTCCATTGGGAGGGGGGGGTTGCCATTATGTGCGGTATGGGGGGTACCTTTGAAGGGGGTCTTGCCAGTGACATGGGAGGGTGAGGGATTTGCCAGTGTAGGGGTGGGGTGACTTGTCAGTGATGTGGAGAGGATTTGCCAATGAACCAAAGAAGCTGGTGGGGGGGAGGGGGGGGGGGGGGGGTAGAGAGAGAGAGAGAGAGAGAGAGAGAGAGAGATATGCCAGTGAAGGCCCTAGGGGCTTTTCACAGTAACTTCATTGAAGCCTACTCGTGACAATAAGCGATTTTCATTTTCATTCATTTCAAGGGGCATGGGGACATGTCCGTGAAGTGGGGGGAGGGGGGGGGGGACTTGCCAATTAATCCGGAAGGGGGGGGGGGTGGGGGGGGGGGGGCATGCCAGTGAAGGGGACGGGACCTGCCAATGGAATGGGGGAGATTTGCCAATAAAGGCGAGTGGACTTGCCAGTGAAGGTCGGGGGGAGGGGGGGGGGGGGGGGGGGGGGGGGGGTGGGGGGGGGGCACTTGCCAATGATGCTGTGGGCGTGAACATGCCAGTGAAGGGACGTGAGGACTTGTCACTGTAGCTGGGGGCTGAAATGCCAGTAAAGGAGGGATGGACTTGCAGTAAAGGGAGTAGGGTACTTTCCAGTGAAGGGGTGGGGGCTTGCCGACAAAGCGGGGGGGGGGATCTTGCCAGCGATGGGGGAGGGGTTTGCTATTGAATGGGAGGAGGAGAAACTTGCAGTGAAGGGGGCATTTTGCCAGTGAAATGGGGGGGGAGGGGTCTTGCCAGTGAAAGGAGGAGACATGCCAGTGAAGGGGTGGGAGAACCTGCCAGTGAAGGTGGGGCAACTTGCCAGCGAAGAGGGGGGGGCGGCACATGCCAGCGGAGGGGGGGTTTAGCCAGTGAAGGGTGTGGGACTTTCCAGTGAAGGGAGGAGACTTGCTAGTGAAGGAGGGGGGACTTGCTAGTGTAGGGAGAGGGGACTTGCCAGTGAAGAGGGGAACGTGCCAGTGAAGGCGGGAGTGTCATATTCCGCACGGGACTGAAGGGGTGGGAATGATAATCCTCTCCGTGGTTCTCGTGGAGTACGAGCTCCCCAACTGAGGGGCAGGAGAACTACATTCAGCCATGTATAAAAGGTCGGCCAGTAAGGCACCAAACATGGGAAGAGCTGGTAGGGATCTACTGGGAGTTGTATATAACGCATATAATAGTAAGTAAATGAAAATTACTAGGTGTGGGCTCCCCATGTCCTTATTAAAGGGGACTTATGGGTGGCATGGTGGTACAGCGGTTAGCACTGCTGTCTCACGGCGCTGAGGACCTGGGTTCGATCCCAGCCCTGGGTCATGGTCCGTGTGGAGTTTGCACATTCTCCCCGTGTCTGCGTGGGTCTCACCCTCACAACCCAAAGATGTGCAGGGTAGGTGAATTGGCCACGCTAAATTGCCCCTTAATTGGAAAATCCTAACTTATCCCCAGATATGTGCTGAGTTAATTTGCCGCAGCTAGGTAGAAGTGGAGCACTCCAACTGGCCTCATTGCCCATGGGTTAGAAATCAGCTCGGGTTGCTGTTACTGATTCATACACAATGACTTGTTAATGATGTAAAAGTGTCCGACCAGATGAATGTGTGGTATAATTGTGATGCTGTCTATGGGCACAGTGTAGATATGACCCCACAAAGAAAAAGGGTGGCACTGCCAAAGCTAGAGCCCCCTGATTATCGAGAATCATACAGGCCAATGTTAAGCATAAAAAGAAAGCCTGTGACAGTCACAACTGTAGAAAGCCTAGAGGCGTATAGAAAGCACAGGGATAAAGTAAAAATGGAAATTAGGAAAACAAAGAGAAGAAACAAAAGAATATTGGCAAGCAAAATCAAACAAAATCCGAAGATCTTTTATCAATACGTTAAGGGCAAGAGAATAACTAAAGAAAAGATTGTGGGCTGGATTCTCCATTTCTGAGACTAAGTGTTGACGCCAACGCAGAATCCGTGGGCTTTCATGGCAGAAAAACTGGCGCCGCACCAGGACCGATTCCACTACCGTTAAGGGGCTAACCGGCTAACCACATGGAACACAATCGATTCCAATAAGAAACGTTGCCGGATTTGCCGGTTTCGCGATTGACACCCAAAGGCTGACAAGCTGCAGCCGCATATGGACAATTCTGCCCCCACACACACCATCGCAACCCGCAAGATGGCAGCGAGGGGAGCAGCCCCAGGATTCACAGACGCCGAGCTGGAAAACCTGTTGGACGTGGTGGAGGAGAGGCAGATGACCCTGTATCCCGGCCCGGGAAGGAGGCTGCCAGCCGCTGCCATTCATCATGCCTGGGCGCAGGTGGCAGAGGCTGTCAGCGCCATGAGCAACGCCGTCCGGAGCGGTCAGCAGTGCCGGAAAAAACTGCCCAACCTCCTCAGGACGGCCAGGGTGAGTGGGCAGCAGCATGCCCCTGGCACCAACCCGCAACCACCCCCAAGGGTGGCCGAACTCCCAGCCTGCACCACATGCGGGTACCCACACCAGCCGCCATGGCCGGGTGCCCTGACCACTGAACCATCACCTACTCACCCCCTGAGCTGCATGAGTCGGACTGTCTAACACTGTCGTTTTATGTGTCTCTCCCCCTCCCCCCCCCCCACCACCACGTCCCCTGGGGAAGGCCACGCACAACCGTCGGGAGCAGCAGACGACAGGAGCGAACCACCGGACCTGCAGCCACTCACTGTGGCAGGACAGAGGGCCCTAGACAAAGTTTGCAGCCTGGAGGAAAGGTAGGTCGCTGAGGTGGAGCTCGGCCGCAGGCGAGGAAGTGAGACCCCGCTGAGTTGTGGTTCCCTGTGACATGCGTGTCAAACACCCCCCAACACCACCCCCACACCATCCTCACCCCCACACCATCCTCACCCTCACATCACTGTCACGCCAACATCAACCTCACCCTACACTATCCCCACACTAAAAGCCCCCACCCTCACACCCACCCCCACGTCCCCCGGCCCGCGGTCTAATCATACGTCTTGTCGTGTGTCTTGCAGGACCTGCTGGAGATGGGGCGGATCCATCTGGGTCCCCCGCCCCCAGCCAGTGCCACAGTCGGACCCCCCCCCCCCCCCCCCCCCCCCCCCCACCCCCGCCATGAGCCGAGCACTGACGCCGACAGCAGCTTGGACGTCAGCCCTCCGGCTGAGACTCAAGACACCCTGGAGCTTGGGTTGGAGGATGACAGTGATTTCCTGTCACAGCTGTGTCCAACACCCTCCACCATCCCAGAGACACTCACCTCGGTTGGGCACTTTAGTGAAGAAGCTCCTGGGACACTATCTGATGCGCACCACACAGCAGCTCCGGTTCAGCAGGTGGAGGTCGGAACTCCCGAGGGGGCAGACGGTCGGAGGACAGGCCAACCCCAGGAACTAGTTTCCATCTAGACACGTCTCAGGCTTCTGGAACAGACAGTCCACCCAATTGTGGCGATGCAGTCACAGAGCCAGGGGCTACATGAAAATGAAATGAAAATCGCTTATTGTCACAAGTAGGCTTCAATGAGGGGTTGTCGGTGAGCATCCAGCGCCTGCAGGTGCTTTTGGTTATGGATCGGCATGTCCAAGGCCTGAGGGACTCTGTGCAGGCGCTGGCCGAGGCCCATGTCCCAGAGCCATCTGCACATTGCAACGGCGCTCCTGAGCATGGCCCAGTCACAGCAGGACATGGCTGGGAACGTCGGCAGCATTGCCCAAGCGCTGGCCAACATGTCGCAGAGGAAGCTTGGCCAGTCCCAGAGGGAGAAGGTGCAGTCACTGGCTGACGTGACACAGACCAAAAGGTGGTGGCACAGTCGCAGCGTGATGTTGCACAATCCCAGATGGAGATCGTCCACTCCCTGTGCTCCATGGCCGCGAGCGTAACAGACCCTGGTCGAGACCAGAGTGGATCTCCAGGACCGGCAGTGCCAGGTGGCGGGGGGCGGCAGTGGATAGCTTCGCTCACCCCCACTCCCCATCCCATGGAGTAGCCCGGGGGCCATCGGGCACCCCGAGGGAGGAGGAGGTGATGGGGCCCGTGCCGATGACTCCCGCAGGGTAGGTGCCGGAACACCGCAGCACCTCAGACTCCCACCCGCCTATCTCTGGTGCATCTGGTGGGCCGCAGGCAGAGCAGGCTGGCATCACACCACCTGGGACACCCGAGCAGCAACCGGGCCCATCCAAGCCTAGTCGCCCCAGAAGATGCCCGCCAACGGGTACCCATGTCGCAGGGCAGAAATCACAGTGGGCCGCCTCCACTCCTGCTGTACCATCTGGGGATCCAACTAGACATAGCATTAGGGCCTGTAAGGCCAGAAAGGTTGACACCGGTGCAGGGCACAGTTTAGTTATAGGGGCTAGGGCACAAATGTGTATATATTTGTTCACAATAAACGTCTGTTACCACTGTTACAACCTGCGACTGTGCCACCATCTTCTGGTTTGCCTCGGTGCTCTTCCTGATGGGTGTGATGGGTGGGCTGGTCTGGGCCAGGCTGGCTGGTGGGGGGCAACTGGCGGACGTTGGGGGTGGGGGGAAATGGGCGGACCCTGTGGGTGGCCCATGCTCCCCACCCTCCACCCCCACCCACCCCCGACCGTCCCCGCCACCGACACCCCAGACGTCCGATGGGACCGTGTGATGGAATGGCCAGCTCATACGCAGGGATTAGCCAGGTGGATGGTGGAAAATGCTGCCATGGGCAAGATTCAGACGTTGTTTAATGATGCGGAGCACCAGAGCTCATTGCAAAGTGTGTTGTCATTATCCTCCATCCCATCGACCAGAGCCGGTATTACTGCCAACCCAGGGCCCCACCCCATAGTGCTGCAGGTACATACCACAGGGGGAGGGGGGTTTTCAGATGGGGTTGGCAGGGGGTGGGGTGAGTGAGGTTGGGATGCGGTGTCCGTGCCCCTGACCAGTACCCCTCCTTCTACCCTGCCTCATAAATGGTGAACCTGGAGGCTATCAGAGCGTCCAGTGTGCATTGTCCCTGGCGCACACATCATGCGGCCTCCGGTGCTTGTCTGGTCTCTATGCTCAGCACACCCTCGCCCTCATCCGCATCCTCCTCATCAGACGAGGCCTGGTGTTTCTCTTCCTCCTCCAGCACGTCGCCTCTCTGCTGCGCAATGTTGTAGAGGACGCAGCAGGCCAATGTTCTTCAAACCCGGGGGCACAACTCGCAGGTGGGTCGCGGGCGGGTGTCGGGAGGGTCGTGGAGCTGTTGTCCGCGGCACTCCCGATCGCGCAAATCCTCCCCATCCCCAGTGTGCCCCCTCCCCCCCCCCCCCCCCCCAGTGTGCCCCCTCCCCCAGTGTGCCCTGTCCCCCTGTAGCCATTTGGGATGGCCACTTCCAGAACACAAAATGGATGTTTGCAAAGACTATAGGGAAACATGGACAGTGCTAAGAAAGCAGGCAAGCACAGAGCCTGGATGCGTATTGAGAAGGCAACTCCCAGACGAGACTGAAACTGTAGGTCAATTAGCATATTGATGGCCCATCTCCGGGAACAAAGGAATAACATTCAAGTAACCGATACGAGGCAGACACCCCGGCGCCAGAAAAGGCACAAACAAAGCAAGGCCAACGGCCACCAAAGACAGCCCAGCCATCAGGGCACCCACCCCTTTATTTGTTGAGATCAATACCGATGATCAAGGTGCGGTCCAATTAATTGGGGTCAAGTTCAAGGCCCGCCCAAAAGCGCGCGAAGCCCCTTCAGGTATAAGAAGAAGCCCCCGAGAGAGAATCGCTCTCTTGGACTCGGCTCTTGAAGCGGAGAGACCCGTCCACCAGCTGCACCAGAAGCAAGTAAGTCCAAGGTCAACGCTCGCCATCAGACGGATGACCTTAGCTGTTCCCCTGTTACCTCTTCAAACCCAACAGCCTCAGATCCGAACAACGGCCATTGTTCCTCTGACTGAGTGGGCGCCCGAAGTTAAGTATAGGCGTTAGCGTTAGAGATAGTTTAGTCTATGGTATTTGTGCATGAGTAGGTATTGCTGTGTGTATAAATAAATAGTGTTGACTTTGAACTAATTAACTGATGCATTGGTTCTTTGATCAGTATTCGGGTTTGAACCTTGTGGGGGTATCGAAAGATACCTGGCGACTCGAGAGCAAACATAATTAGGATTAAGGAAGGCGACCATATTGACCGCCATATTTAGAACCAGACAAACAGAGCAACACCCCCCACTCCCATCCTGCCCTCTTCCCCCCATCCCCATCCTGCCCTCTCCCCCCCATCCCCAGTGTGCCCTCTCCCCCACCCAGTGTGTGCCCTCCCCCCCCCGGGGTGCCCATTCTGGTGCCCGGCTCCCTCCCGCGCCGCTATTTTTTTAAACGGTCGCAGCTTTTTGTTTTACAAGTTCGGGGGGTTTTATTCATTAATTTTATTCATTTAATTTTTATTTTTTTCATTTATTTTATTCATTTTTTTTACAAGTTCGGTGGGGGGGTTTATTTGAAAACATTTTACAGGAAGAAAATGCAGAACTTTGGACAGATGGAGACTCCATACTTTCCAACACCGGAAGGCTTCACCTTCATCTAGCAGGTTCCATTGGAGGAGCGTGTACAAGGGCCGGTGTGGGTCGCGAAGGTCGGCCGGGTTGGGTCCCGAAGGTTGGCCGGTAGCTAAAAATGGGTCCCCGGAAAAAAAGTTTGAAGAACACTGCAGTAGGCCATCACGATGCTGGTGACCCTCTCAGCATCATACTGGAGGGCCCCTCCAGAGTGGTGTGATGCGACCATCAATTCACACAAGACAGAGTTGAAGTGAACTGTGGCTTTAATCAGCTAGAACTGTGCCTGCCTGCGACTGCTCTGCACTGAGAGCCGCCTGCAGGGCAGCAGCTCTATATACCTCCCCTTAAGGGGGCGGAACCAGGGGCGGAGCCCACAAGGGCACCAACATGATACAATGCGGTGTAATACAATACAATGGTCCATAGATGGAGCCCACAAGGGCAACACCATAGTACAATGTAATACAGTGGTGAATGGCTGCCATAATACGTTCACCACATAATGCAGGCACCTGAACCACATCTTCGGGAGGCCAAAGCACTGCTCAATCACACCATTGGTTGCTGTCTGGGCGTCATTGTAGCGGGTCTCAGCCTCGGTCTGTGCCCTCCGGATTGGTGTCTTCAGCCAGGACCGCAGTGGATAACCCCTGTGACCCAGGAGCCAACCCCTCAGCCGGGGGGCGGGCGTCTCAAACATGTCAGGAATCGTCGAGTGTGCCAGGATGAATGCGTCATGCACACTGTCCAGGTATCGGGTGCAGACGTGTATGATGCGCAGCTGATGGTCACATATCAGCTGCACGTTCAATGAGTGGTACCCCTTTCGGTTTGTGTACAGTGGCCTGTCATCAGCCAGTGCATGACATAGATCCCGTCCATCACCCCCGAGACCCCGGCACATCCCATCGATGGCTGCGGACCCCGCTGCCCGGGCATCCTGGTGGGCTCAGTCTACATTGAAGTGGATGTATTGATCTGTCTCGGCATATAGGGCCTCTGTGACGCCGTGGATGTACCTGTGCGCTGAGGTCTGTGAGATCCCCGGCAGGTCCCCATTCGGCCTCTGGAAGGACACCGTCGCGTAGAAGATCAGGGCGACCGGCACTTTGACGGCCATCGGGAGTGGGTGTCCTCCCCCATACCCCCGGGGTTCCAGGTGTGTCATCATCTGGCAGATATGTTGCACTGTCTCTCAGCTCAACCGGAGTCTTCAACGGCATGCCCAGTCTGTCAGGTCGCCGAATGACAGGCGGTGCCGGTACACATGAGGCCTCATGCTGCGACTCCTTGGCACCTCCTCCTCCTTGGCCTGTTGGCCGGCTGGTTCTCCAACCTGGGTGGCTGCCACCTGCCCCTCTGCTGCATGCACAGCTGCTGCACACTCTGCTGCTGCAGCTTCCTCCTCTTCCTTGAGCAGCGCTCGCTCGTACAATCGCAGGGCATCCCCCAGGGCTTCAGCGACTAGCAAGAAGGTCGCCATTGCTGGTTGTATTCCAATATCCATTGTCTGCAGGGGTGAAAGGTCGACATGATAGCATGGTGCATACCCCCAACCAGGTCCAATGGGCTACAAGGTGGCATTGCAGACTCTACCCCCGCATGTCCCTTCCCCCTGTCATCCCCACACCCCTGGCCCCGTCAGAGCCCGGCACCATGTGGGCCTCTGGCCCTGGTGCCCATCCCTGATGCCAGGGTTACTGTTGGCAGGCACTGCCCTCGCCAGGGGCTACTGTGGGTGTTGCCCTGTTTGGGTTGCCGGTGGGTGGCGGCCGGATGAGGGGCTGGTGTGGCGGTGGAATGGGGTGCGTGGGTGAGGGGGTAGGGCACCCATACAGCCGGTGTCACTCTGCAGAACCAGGGGCCAAGGTGGGTGGTCAGTGGGTGCACAGCAAGATGGCCACCGTAATGATGGTCCGTGCCTGGACACTACCCCAGTCCCGTGGGGGGTCATCCTGGAAACTCAGCCTGTTCCCCCCCCCCCCCCCCCCCCCCCCCCCCGTCTACCACGCGTCAGGAACTCGGCTCAATGGAGGTAGAGAATTGCGGAGGCCCTGGAGAATACGGAGTCGGGCCCATTAATGACATGCAAACAGTGTCTACTGTTTGGCCGTTCCGGTATGCATTGATGCCGCTGTCGAGGTGATGGAGAATTGCAATTTGCCGTCTAATCGGCACCCGCTGCGTTTTTTGCTGTTGGAACCAATTCTTCGCCCAATCGCCTTTCCCGATTTCGGCGTTGGCCAATGGAGAATCCCACCCAGGGCCTATCAGAAATGTACATGGTAACTTGTGGTTTGGCTCAGAAGATGTGGGCAGAGTTCTCAATGAATACTTTGTCTTCACTAAGGCCAGGGATGATGCAGACATTCTCGTTAAAGAGGAGGTGTGTGAAATATTAGATAGAATAAGCACAATGAGAGAGGAGGTACTAAAGGGACTGGCATCCTTGAAGGTGAATAAATTGCCTGGGCCTGATGGATATTATCCCAGGCTGTTAAAGGCAATAATGGATGTTCTGAGGATCATTCTCCATCCTCACTAGATACAGGCGAGGTTCCAGAGGGTTGGAGGTCTGCAAATGTCGCAACATTATTTTAAAAGGGTGCGAGGGGTAGGCCAGGAAACGATAGTCCAGTCAGTTTAACTCTGGTGATGGGAACTGGTGGGGGGTGTTCCGGGGTTGGCGAGGCTGATTACAAGGGGGCAGCTTTTGGCAGGCCTGGTCCGCGCCCGACCGGCGCCATGTTGCACGGCAAAGGACCCAGCAATTCTCCGACCTTTTCCGCAGGTAAAGCCGGGGGCTTTACCCTGTGTGCCTGCTAGCCCCCCCTCGATGTCGTGCCGAGCAATGATCAAGCCCACGTATACCTATCCCAGTAACCCAACAACCCCCATTAACCTTATTATTTTTTAGGACACTAAGGGCAATTTAGCCTGGCCAATCCACCTAACCCACACATCTTTGGACTGTGGGAGGAAACCGGAGCACCCGGAGGAAACCCACACACACACACGGGAAGGATGTGCAGACTCCGCACAGACAGTGACCCAGCCAGGAATCGAACCTGGGACCCTGGAGCTGTGAAGCATTTATGCTAACCACCATGCTACCGTGTTACCCTAATGGCAGAGTGATCAGATAAGCGAGATCTCATGGGATATAGAGGAAGGTGGCAGACTGGATTCAAAATTGGCTCAGTGACAGAAAACAAGGAGTATAGTTCGATGGATGTTTTAGGAATGGAAAACGGTCTCCAGTGATGTTTCACAGGGCTCAGTCTTGGGGGGCTTGCTGTTTGTTGCATATATTAATGATTTTGGCCAGAATGCAGGAAACATAATTGGGAAATTTGGAGATGATGCAAAAATTGGCCATGTGGTTGATTGTGAAGAGGATAGAAGAGGACTCCAGGATCACATCAATGGTTAAGTGGCCAGAGAAGTGGCAAATAGAATTCAATCCAGAAAAGTGTGAGGCAATGCATTTGGAGAGGACAAACAAAAAGGACAGAAATCTGTACAAGCTGTTAGCTGATTGTTGGGAAGTGTGTTTCCCAGGGTGTTTATTTGCTGTAACCTACATTGATACAAGTTTGTAATAAAATGCATTTTTTTAAAAAAAGAAAGCATATGGAATGCTTGCCTTTATTGAGGAGGGACTGGTTCATAGATCATAGAATTTACGATGCAGAAGGAGGCCATTCAACGTATTGAGTCTGCACCAGCCCTTGGAAAGAGCACCCTACCCAAGCCCACACTTCCACCCTATCCCTGTAACCCCACCCAACCTTTTTGAACACTAAGGGCAATTTAGCACGGCCAATCCACCTAACCTGAACATCTTTGGGCTGTGGGAGGAAACCGGAGCACCCGGAGGAAACCTACGCGGACACGGGGAGAATGTGCAGATTCCGCACAGACAGTGACCCAGCCGGGAATCGAACCTGGGACCCTAGAGCTGTGAAGCATTTATGCTAACCACCATGCTACCCTGCCGCCCCCAGATGCAAATGCAAATGCAGGGATGCAATGATGGAACTTAGGGGAGGTGGCATAGTGGTAATGCCATTAAACTATTTAATTCAGTTATCAAATAAATTAATAAGGTGTGACCAGCAGGATAGGGCAGGTGGTGGGCCATGTAAGGGTTTGTTGAGTGCATTGCAGTCCCAGGCAACCATACCCAGAGTACGTGTCTGCAGATTTGGGTAGTCAGTGGTGCAGTGGTATTTTTGCTGGACTAGTAATCCAGAGGCTCAGGGTAATGCTCTGGGAACTCAGGTTCAAATCCCACCACAGCAGATTGTGAAATTTGAATTCAATAAAGATCTGGAATTAAAAGTCTAATGTCCATTGTCGATTGTCGTAAAAACCTATCTGTTTCACTAGTGTCCTTTAGAGAAGGAAATCTGCCATCCTTACCTGGTCTAACCTACATGTGACTGATTCTTTAATGCCCTTCTGAAATAGCCAAACAAGCCACTCAGTTTAAAGACAATTAGGAATGGCCCAGCCAGCAATGCCCACATTCCATGAATGAATTTTTAAAACTGTATAAAACACTGGAATTGTGCGTACTATTCTGGTACCATGTTACAGGAAGAACGTCATTGCTTTGGAGAGAATACAGAGGAGATTTACCAGAATGTTGCCAGGGTTTGAAAATTGTCACTATGAGGATAGATTAACAAGTCTAGGGCTGTTTTCAATAGAACTGAGAAGGCTAAGGGATGACGTAATTAAGGTGTACAAAATTATGAGGGTAGACAGGAAATACCTGTTTCCCCTAGCTGAGGGGTCAATTACCAGGGGCATAGATTTAAGGTGATTGGTAGAAGGATAGAGGGGACATGAGGAAAAATGTTTTCACGCAGAGGGTGGTGGACATCTGGCATTCACTGCCTAAGTTGTTGGTTGAAGCCGAAATGTCCAACTCATTTAAAAGGTGCCTGGATCTGCACTTGAAGTGCTGAAACCTGAAAGACTGCAGTCCAATTGATGGAATGTGCGTTTAAAATGAGCGGTTAGTTTTTTTTTTCTTTGTTGGCCGGTGTAGACATGATGGGCTGAATGGCAGCACGGTAGCACAATGGTTAGCACAATTGCTTCACAGCTTCAGGGTCCCAGGATCGATTCCCGGCTGGGTCTCTGTCTGTGTGCAGTCTGCACGCTCTCCCTGTGTGTGCATGGGTTTCCTCCGTGTGCTCCGGTTTCCTCCCACAGTCCAAAGATGTGCAGGTTAGCTGGATTGGCCATGATAAATTACCCTTAGTGTCCAAAATTGCCCTTAGTGTTGGTTGAGTGGGGTTACTGGGTTATGGATATAGGGTGGTGTGGGCGTGGGTAGGGTGCTCTTTCCAAGAGCCGGTGCAGACTCGATGGGCTGAATGGCCTCCTTCTGCACTGTAGATTCTATGATTCTATGATTTTCTATGGTTCTATGGTTGTGTTGCCCCCCCCCCCCCCCCCCCCCCCCCCACTGCTGAATGGCTAACCAAGACACCGTTCAAGCTCTTTACTTCTTTGAAATACCTCCAAGCGTAGGACATAGAAAGCCCGAGATCTATTGGTTAGTGATTCCCAAGCTTCAATGCATTTGTATCATTACATTATTTTGCATCATAACCTAAGGCTACTGATTCACTGAACTGGTTCAGCGTGCCTAGTAGAGGAGGAGATTGTTACTATGATGGAAGAATGCATAAACATTTTTATCACTGCCACTGGCTGTGTGGCAGTTGGCCTGTCCACTTTGAGGAGTTATGATCTGCAACAAAATTGTGGATCAGCAATCAATGATCATCCCGAAAGATAAAAAAAACCTCAAGTTCAAGAAGAAATAACTTTGAACAGTCAGGGTTATGTTACTAGAAGATGAATATCAATAACACTAAACTGTATCTAGTTCACTGCTAATGTCACAATTGTAGCCAAGGACTAGTATGGAAGTATCTTTCATTCAATCCCTACAGTGCAGAAGGAAGCCTTTTGGCCCATCAAGCCTGCTTCGAACCTTCTAATGAG
Organism: Scyliorhinus canicula; assembly: GCF_902713615.1. NCBI lineage: Eukaryota > Metazoa > Chordata > Chondrichthyes > Carcharhiniformes > Scyliorhinidae > Scyliorhinus > Scyliorhinus canicula. The sequence continues at coordinate 74,460,835 of NC_052152.1, forward strand.
CACTCTGCCCATGTCCACTCCCCTGTCCACCCAGCCCTATCCCCATAACCTAACCTGCACATCCCTGGACACTAAGGGGCAATTTATCATAGCAAAGACACCTAACCTGCACATCTTTGGACTGTGGGAGGAAACCGGAGCATCTGGAGGAAACTCGCGCAGACACGGGGAGCAAGTGCAGACTCCACACGGACAATGACCCAAGGCTGGAATTGAACCCGGGTCTCTGGCACTGTGAGGCAGCAGTGCTAACCACTGTGCCACCCTGCCACCCAATTAACACTGAAAAATTATATGGGCGCAAACTGATGTTACATTTGACTTCTGATTTAAAAACAATGGATTCAAAGAGTGGAACTGTTTAATTCCAAAAGATAAACATTGCTCACTGTGATAAACACAAATTAACCTCAAAGAAGAAACAAGAAAAAAGAAAAACTATTTCGCACTGTCCTGATCCATTGATATCACACACAATTACAGCCGTTTTCAGTCCATTCAACTATTCCCTTTGAGAGAGAGAGAGAGCTGACTGGTGGTGATTTAATCTGAAGGTCACCACACCTCAGACAAGGGACAAGGTTGAGAAGGCAATTACCTCTCGCACTGATTAAAAAAAGAAACGATTCCATCACAAACCTCTCCTTATCCTCAACAAAGTTTCACCAATCATCATGAAAAAACAATTTATCCATCAGTGCGTCTACCATCTTGAACAAAATATAACTCCAGTCTTATTGCACCCTCATGCAAAATGAATGGAAAGCTTCGAGTGCCACGGGGTGGTAAAATTTACTCTCAAACCCCGGCTGTGTTGTTGAGATACTCCAAGTGTCCACAGGGTACATCTTCAATGGGAGGAAGAGAAAGTGGATGGTAATTCACAGCAGACTGCTCTCGTGTAGTTTCCAGCAAGTGTTATTTGTTGCACTGATTGCAGAAAGAAACCTAAATTTACAGAAAGAAAAAGTGAATCCGCTTTGACAATTCACACCTACTCCTCTCAACGAAAAGCGTGGCTTGCACATGGACGGCTAATGGTGCTGTATCTTTGGCTTTCATATTACTTTGAATTCTGCTGCAATGCTCAAGGTTGGAAAATGAAGGGGGATTTGTCAAGGAAGGTTATTGCTGGAATCTCACTCCTACCTGGAATCTTCCTCTCCCCTCTTAGTACAGACGTTAGCCAGCTACCACATTACTCTCCCACTTTTAAACGCTAGTGGAAAGATCAGAAAAATGACAATATTTTTGTGTCTTCCATTTCAGTGTGACTTCAGAGACTGCAGGAAGAAAGACGGCGTTGCACCCTACAGTACAACAGCATGCCACTCTCAGCAATGACGGGTGGCATGGTGGCACAGTGGTTAGCACTGCTGCCTCACAGTGTCAGGGACCTGGGTTCAATTCCAGGTGGAATTCAATTCTTGGATGACGGTGCAGCCTCGATGGGCTGAAAGGCCTCCTTCTGCACTGTAGGAATTCTAGGATCTCTGGTAGCAGCAGTGCCCAAGTAAAGGGTGCATTTCTCTAGCCTCATGTCATGTAGCAGCTGCAAGATGGCTGACAACTCAATGTAATCCACTTTAAACAATGTCAAGGCGTTTTTCCTCATTATTTGAGAAGGAGGTATTGCTTTTTTTTTGTTTTCCTCAAGTAGCTGGTGAGAGCTCTTTTACCTCCAAGCTAGGAGACTAACTTTCACTACTGATTAAGTGATCAAATAAATTAATAACCAGCACGCAGGGCAGGTGGTGGGCCATGATTGCAACAGATAAGAGTCAGCGGGAGGGTTTGGACTTCGTCCATCAGCGATGAGCGGTTTGAACATCGGAGATCAGTGAGGGGGGTTCGGACATCAGCAGGGAGGTTTCAGGCATCACATTGTCAGATCGTTCCCAGCGCAGCACAATTGTCCAGGAGAAGTTACCCCTTCTGGACAATTGCTGGGTAAACCCTTCGTGGAAAGCTCTGAGAGGGTTTCTCCAGCGCATCATTGGGGTGCCCCCCAAATCCGATGCTGGATAGCCAGGAGGTTGGCCCAATATTTGTATTGGGAATGGGACAAACCATTCAGCCCAAGAAGTCAATGTTGATATTTAGCTCTACATGCGTCTCCTCCCTTCACATCACTGTATCAACATCATTTTCTATTCCTTTATCCCTTATGCACTCATTCGCTGGAATACATCTATGCTATTTGCCTCTGCTATTGCCTGCGGTAGCAAGTTCCGCATTCTCAGCACTTCCCAAAAGACATTTCTCCTGACTTTCTTATTGCATTTATTAGCGAATATTTTCTATTTGTGGCCGCTCGATTTGTACTCACCTCTGTCAGTAATATCTTAAGTACCACATCAGGAAACCTGGGAGTCCTCTCCCTTGCCTGTTGCACTATTTGCTGTAGATTTTCTCCCAGTTATGAGTTCCAGAGATAGTTACTGGAGTTCCTGCTGTCTGAGTGCAGTTGCCCTTTAAGAGGTGCCTTTAAATGGTCCGGGTTTGCTATGCATATGCTGGCCTTACAAAATGCTGAGCCCTCTATTGAGCATAGAACAAGTCAGCAGCACATTCCGCGCCGGGATGCACGTTGGAATAATAGATGAACAGGCAGCATGTGGTTTGCATGCTATCTACCTCAAAGGGACCAGGCATGGAATAATCACGATCAAACTAAAATACAAGTTGGGGTTTTACATGTCCAGAGTCCAGAATCAGAAGTCAACTGGAATGTTCCTTCCGATAGGAGGTTGGCTGATTGTAGGATGTACCATCTTTCCAGAGCGAGACTTCCATGAAGGAAGAAGGCACCTAGACTCAGGTAGTCTGGAGACACGAGTTCCTAGGTTCCAGTAGTTGGCAGGTTTGATATGCGCCAGAGGTCTTTCTGCTGCCACCGGTTTGATGGTAGACACCAGAGGCTGTTGGCTGGAGTTCTGTTCACATTGGAGGTCAAACAGGAGCTGCCAGAGTGAGGTGGGGGAGGGGGGAGTGGGGGTGGATCCTCAATATGAGACAAAGGTATATTCCCATGGCTGGAATCTTCAGGTGTTTACTTTGAGCCAGGATTCCTTTTATTCAAGGGTTGTTCAACAAGGCTCTCTTGTTGAAATCATTGTGTTAAAACAGTTAATGCCAGAGGTAACAGCGTCTATCGTTTGGGAGGCTCTGAAGACAGTTATCAGAGGGGAGTTAATTTCTATCAGATCCCATAGGAAGAAGAAAGAAAGAGCGGAGAGAGAGAGGTTAGTGGAGGAGTTACTCAGAGTAGACAGGATCTACGCGGAGACCCCCGAGACGGGACTACTGAAGGAGCGCCGGAGACTGCAGGTTGATCTGCTGTTTGATCTGCTGACCACAGGGCGAGCGGTAGCACAGCTGAGAAAGGTAAAAGGAGCAGTCTATGAGTATGGGGAGAATGCTGGCGCACAAACTTCGTAGGAGAGAGGCGGCCAGGAAAATTGGGGGAGTTAGGAATAAGGAAGGTAACACGGTCTTGGACCCAGAGGAGGTGAACAAAGTCTTTAAGGAGTTTTATGGTAAACTGTACGAGTCAGAACCCCTGGCGGGAGGGGAAGGGATGAAGCAATTCATGGACCAATTGAAGTTTCCAAAGGTGGAAGAGGATCTGGTGGAGGGACTGGGGGCTCCGATAAAGTTGGAGGAAATTGTTAAGAGCCTAGAGTGTATGCAGTCGGGCAAGGCCCCGGGGCCGGACGGCTATCCCGTAGAATTCTACAAGAAATTTTCAAATCTGTTGAGTCCACTCCTGCTAAGGACCTTGAACGAGGCTAAAGAGAGAGGAACCCTCCCTCCCAACAATGGGCAGCACGGTAGCATTGTGGATAGCACAATTGCTTCACAGCTCCAGGGTCCCAGGTTCGTTTCCCGGCTTGGGTCACTGTCTGTGCGGAGTCTGCACGTTCTCCCCATGTGTGCGTGGGTTTCTTCCGGGTGCTCCGGTTTCCTCCCACAGTCCAAAGTCCAAAGATGTGCAGGTTCGGTGGATTGGCCATGCCAAATTGCCCTTAGTGTCCAAAATTGCCCTTAGTGTTGGGTGGAGTTACTGGGTTATGGAGATAGGGTTGCGGTGTGGATTTGGGTAAGGTGCTCTTTCCAAGAGCTGGTGCAGATTCGATGGGCCGAGTGGCCTCCTTCTGCACTGTAAATTCTATGAATGTCACAGGCCTCGATCTCACTCATTCTCAAACGGGAGAAAGATCCGCTACAATGTGGGTCCTCCAGACCGATATCGCTTTTGAACGTAGATGCCAAATTGCTGGCCAAGATTTTGGCCACTAGAATAGAGGACTGTGTCCCAGGGTAATAGGGGAGGATCAGACAGGCTTCGTTAAGGGCAGGCAACTGAACCCCAATGTACGGAGGCTCCTAAACATTATTATGATGCCCTCAGAAGGAGGGGAGGCAGAAGTAGTGTCTGCGATGGATGCAGAGAAAGCCTTTGACCGGGTGGAATGGGAGTACCTGTGGGAAATGCTAAGAAGGTTTGGATTTGGTGAGGGATTTATAGGGTGGATCAAATTACTTTATCAGGCCCCCGTAGCAAGTGTATGCACGAACCGGGTGAGGTTGGAGTATTTTAGGCTTTACCGAGGGACGAGGCAGGGGTGCTCCTTCTCCCTGTTACTATTTGCCCTTGCAATAGAGCTGTTGGCCATAGCGCTGAGGGTTTCAAATAACTGGCAGGGGTTGGTTCGGGGGGGGGGAGGAGCATCGGGTCTCGCTCTCCGCGGATGATCTGCTCCTGTATATATCGGACCCACTAGAGGGGATGAGGGAGGTCATACAGATTCTGAGGGACTTCAGTAACTTTTCGGGGTACAAATTAAACGAGAGGAAAAGCGAGATGTTCGTGATCCAAGCTAAAGGGCAGGAGGAGAGACTGGGAGAGCTTCCGCTGAAGATGGTAGAGAAGAGCTATGGGCTGGAACTGCCAAATTTTTGCAGCTACTACTGGGCGGCTAATATAGCCTTGATTAAGAAATGGGTATTGGGGGAGGGGTCAACGTGGGAGCGTTTAGAGGCGGCGTCATGCAAAGGCATCAGCTTACGGGCACTCGTAACGGCACCTCTGCCGTACTCGCCGGCGCGCTATTCCTCGCAAGTCCGGTGGTGGCGGCGGCACTAAGGATCTGGGGTCAGTGGAGAAGGCACAGGGAGGGTGGAAGGAGCCTCAGTTTGGACCCCGATATGCAACAATCACAGATTTATTCCGAGCAAGATAGACGGAGGATTTCAAAGCTGACATAGAGCAGGTATTAAAAGGATGGGGGACCTGTTCAGGACGGGACTTTTCCCAGCTTGAAGGCACTGGAGGAGAAATTTAATCAGCCCTCAGGAAATGCCTTCAGATACCTCCAGATACACGCCTTTCTAAAAAAACAGGTGGTGACATTTCCGTTGCTACCCCCATGTAGGATACAGGATAGGGTGGTCTCTGGCACCTGGGCAGGAGAGGGCAATGTGTCGGACATCTACCAGGAACTACAGGAGGTGGAGGAAGAGCTAGGCGGGGAGCTGGATTGGGCCTGTGGGCTGATGCCCTAAGCAGGGTTAATTCCTCCTCATCATGTGCCAGGCTTAGCTTAATTCAGTTTAAGGTGGTCCATCGGGCACACATGACGGCAGCGAGAATGAGCAAGTTCTTTGGGGTTGGGGATATATGTGCGAGATGTGCGGGAAGCCCAGCGAACCATGTCCATATGTTCCAGGCATGTCCGGCTCTCAAAGGATTCTGGCAGGGTTTCGCGAAGGCAATGTCCAAGATCCTAAACACGCGGGTGGTGCCGAGTCCAGAGGTAGCGATCTTTGGTGTGTCAGGTGATCCGGGAGTTCAGGAAGCGAAAGAGGCCGAGGTTTTGACCTTTGCCTCCCTGGTAGCTTGAAGACGGATCCTTTTAATGTGGAGGGACTCAAAGCCCCCAAGTGTGGAGACCTGGATTGGTGACATGGCTGGGTTACTCAGTCTTGAGAAAATAAAGTTTGCCTTGAGAGGGTCCATGATGGGGTCCTCTCGGAGGTGGCAGCCATTCCTCTACTTTCTAGGAGAGCATTAAATTGTCAGCAGCAGCAGCAATCCGGGAGGGGGGGGGGGGGAATGTTCACTTCCTGCATATTCTTTTATTTTATATAATGTTAATGTTCACCTTGTTCTATTAAATGTTGTTAATGGTTTTGTAAAAATTTTGCTTCGATAAAAATCTGAATAAAAATAATTGAAAAAAAACATTTGATGCTTGGGCCATGAGCAGCATTAGTAGACATAGCGAAGGCTGTCTTTGTTCAAGATTGGCTGGAGTAAACCCATTGTGTGCATGGCCATTGTGGTGGCTGGATTGGAATGTTTATGTGAGGCCAAGAGTGTTACATTCCAGATGACTTTGTTACTTTCAAACTGCTGGAAGGCAGCACAAGGGCCATCTTGTCAGCTCAGCAATTGTCCGTTTTGAAAAGCACAAAGAAGTAAAGAAGTGACTTTATAAAGTAGTCCAGCTGACAGATGTATATACTTTCCTTCACGTCTCAATTATGACACGCTTTCCCCTTGTAACAATGAAATGAAGGGCAACATGTTTCAGCAGTTCACACTGGCTGAATCTTCTGGTCCGGCCGACAACACACCACAGTGGTGTAGGTTGGATTCAATGGGGAATCCCATTGACAGTGGCTGGACCAGAAGATCCTGCCACCAGCCAATAGTGGACCGCCTCCCGCCGCCAAGAAACACACCGCCCGGGGAGGCCAGCGAATCTCGCCCAAATTCTCTTTCTAATGTGGTCTTAGGAATGAAGATAGGGAAACTTGGAAGTATACCACCATTCTTTCATTCTCAAACATGCAATTAGCTGGGGAAATGGCAGTTCTCTGCTGCATTTTCTTTTTGAGGTTTCGGCTCTGTGTGTCTACAAGCACACTGTCCTTTCAAGCTATGTAGGTAATTTAGGGGAGATTTGAAAGTGATCTGACTGGGGAAACCTATTTAGTATAAAAATTCTGATTTAGCCACCTCATTTTGGTGTTTGGGGGGAGGGGGGGGGGGGGGCGGTGGTAAGGCATTTTACACTCCTGTATCTTCAAATCGGTCTGGGAGGTCAAGATGGGTTAAGCAGCTCTGCACAATCCACAGGGAAATGCTGGATATTTCACCCTGTGGGTGTCAGGCCCTGGGAGCATAGGATTGAGCTGCTCTTGCCCCACATAGCACCTGCCTGTTCACTTAGGAAACCTGGGGGTTCGGTCGCTTGAACCCAGAGATGGAGGTAGGCAAAGTGTCAGGAGAAGTGGGATAAGTATGGGGTCCAACCTGGTTGGGATCCTACTGCTGGCGAGTTGGTTGATGGTTTGTGTGTCTTTTGGGTCACTACAGCCCCCTGGGGAATGGTCAACCTTTGCTGTGCCTCCAGGTGGCTTATTAACTGGGGGGAGGGGGGGGTGGAACTTGTGCCTCCAGACTACCTGAGTCGAGGTGTCTTCTTCCTTCATGGAAGTCTCGCTCTGGAAAGACGGTACATCCTACAATCAGCCAACCTCCTCTCGGAAGGAACATTCCAGTTGACTTCTGATTCTGGACTTTGGACATGTAAAACCCCAACTTGTATTTTATTTTGATCACGATTATTCCATGCCTGGTCCCTTTGAGGTAGATAGCCCTCAGTGCTATCGCCCAAGGTTCTACCGCCAGAATGAAAAGGAGTGGCGACAATGGGCGTCCCTGTCTTGTACCCCCGCTCAGAGGAAAGTATCCCGATCTTGTCGCATTGGTGCAAACGCTAGCCATGGGGTTCGTGTACAGCAGCTGCACCCATGAAATAAATTTCTGCTGACCCAAAGCCCCCAAGCACCTCAATGAGGTACATCCACTCCAATCTGTCAAATGCTTTCTCTGCATCCATAGATATAATCACCTCTGGCTCGGGGCTGAAAAAGGCGAGTGGACAACATTCAGAACCCGCCGTATATTAGACGACAGCTGCCTTCCCTTCACAAATACCTTCTGGTCTTCCACCACTATATTTGGGACACATGGCTCTAACTGGAAAAGCCAGTACCTTGGCATCCACATTTAGGAGCAAAGTGGGCCTGAAAGAACCACATTCCGTGGGGTCCTTATCTTTCTTTAAAATAAAGGAGAAGGAGGATCGTATAAGCATATGAGGCAGGTAACCTCGGCCTAAAGCATCATTGAACATATCTACCATTACTGGTACTGGCTGGTCAGAGAATCTTTTGCAAAATTCAACCGGATACCCATCAGGGCCCGGGAATTTGTTCATCTGCATCAACCCAATTGCCCTCAGCACCTCATCCGAGCCGAGCTCCTCCTTACTCTCCCCCTCTATTCTTGGGAAGGACAACCTATCCAGAAACTCTGTCATATCCAACACTCCGACCTGTACAGATCGCTGTAGAATGCCTCAAAAGCTGCATTGACTTCTCTAGGTGCTGTCACTAAACAATCTTTCGAGTTCTTGACCTGCATTATCTCCTGCGAGGCTGCTTGCTGCCTCAGATGGTGCTCCAACAGACGACCTGCCTTCTCCCTGTGCTCATAGACTATGCCCCTCACGCATCAAAGCTGCTTCACTGCCCTTCCAGAGGATACCAAATCAAACTGCAACTGGAGCCGCTTCCTGGTTGCAAACAGCTCCAGGGGAGGAGCCTCCGAGTAGCGGTGGTCTGTTTCCTAGATCTATGCTACTAAACGCTGCCAATACTCCTTCACTGCCCTAGCTAAGTGCGCATTATAAGAGATCACCTCTCCTCTTTTCACTGGCTTAAGAGCATCCCATCATGTTGAGGGAGAATCCGATCCATTGTTGTTGAACTTGATGGACCCCTCTATGGCCACATCTATGTGATCACAGAACCCCTTCTCAGCCAGTACTGCCGCACTAATCTCCATGGAGCCCGCTGGATAGGATCTGTCTCCAGCTCAAGTTCTACCAAATGTGGAGCGTGGTCAGAGATCATTATCTCCGAATATCCCGCTTTTCTGACTCCCAGGAGCAGAGACTTATTAAACAAAAAATAATTTATTCTTGAGTAGACCTTATGTACATGTGAGAAAAATGAGAATTCACAATCATGTGGATGCAGGATTCACCCTAGGCCCATTCCTCCTATCTGCTCCATGACAGTTAGAAGCACTGTTGCCATCCCTCGAGAGAGAGAGAGAGAGAGAGAGAGAGCCAGAGATTAAGGCCTTGATTGGTCCATTTTGGGTTCCAACACACAGTTAAAGTCCCCACCCAAGATTATTCGATGTGTCTAAATCAGGCTCGCAAACCTTTGATAAATGCCAAATTGTCCCAATTAGGGGCATATTCATTTACCATAACTGCCAGAGTACCTGCCAAGGATACATTCACTATCACATACCTACCATTCAGGTCAGCCACAATCCCGTGGTTGAAAAGGCAACGCATATTAATCAAAATCACTGCGCCTCAGGCTCTACCATGGAAGCCCAAATAGAGCACCCCTCCCAGAGACTGGTCTAATCCCTCACCCACAAATGGGTCTCCTGCAGAAACACCACATCAGTGTTTAAGTTCTTTAGATGGAAAAAGACTCTTGATCTCTTCACTGGGCCACTCATTCCCCTTATCTTGCAGGTGACCATCGAATTAGGGGTTTTCCACCCCGCTCCTTCTGGAATAAGCCATTTCCACCAAGCATATAAACCTTAAAGAGGTATTGATCAAAGGATAATAAGAGGGACACGTTCATTGCCCAACATGAGAATAAACTATTACTAAAAAGAGAAAAGATAAAGATCCATCAACCATGCAGCATATAAGTTCCTCCATCATCCTTCAACTAGAAAAAAAACAAACTTCAACGACTGATCATCAAGAACTATCAAGAACTATATAGACTCTATTAAGAGGAAAAGGGGTCCATGGGTTAAAAAAGGTTGAGAACTCCTGATATAGAGTAAGACTCACCACCCCTTCAGCATGCAACTTTTACAAGAAACTGCAAATCAATTGATCCCCCACATAACGGGCGGGATTTTGTGATCCTGAGGCTAAGTGTTGACGCCGTCAGAAACGCTGTCGGGTTTCTCGACGCTCAACACGGCCTCAGGATCAGCAATTCTGGCCCCTACAGGGCACGGCACTGGAGCGGCCCACGCCACTCCAGCTGCTGATCCTGGCGTGCACTGGGCGTCACGGGGTCCACGCATGCGCAGTGGCACCGGCGCCAATACACGCATGCGCAGTGGCTCCCTTCAACGCACCGACCTCAACGCAACATGGCGCAGGGCTACAGGGGCCGGCGCGGAAGAAAGGAGGCCCCCAGCCAGAGAGGCTGGTCTGCTGATTGGTGGGCCCCGATCGTGGGCCAGGCCACATCGGAGCCCCCCCCCCCCCGGGTTCGGACCCCCATCCACCCCACAGGCGCCCCCGAACTCTTCAACGCCGAGGTACCGCCGGCTGAGAGCAGGTGTGAACGGTGCCAGCGGGACTCGAGTTATTTTACGACGGCCGCTCGGCCCATCTCCGACTGCATAAGGGGACCGGCTGCATAAATTACATCTGGCCCGACTAGTAGACAAAATGAAGGACGATTTTCGGAGATGGGACGCGCTTCCGTTGTCATTGGCTGGGAGGGTGCAGACGGTGAAGATGATGGTCCTCCTGAGATTCCTGTTAGTGTTTCAATGTCTCCCCATCTTTATTCTGCGGTCCTTTTTTAAACGGGTCAACAAAATGATCACTGGCTTTGTTTGGGTGGGCATGACATCGCAGGAAAGGAAGATAATGCTTGAGCGAAGTCGGGGAGAGGGCGGGCTGGCGCTGCCAAATTTTAGTAACTATTACTGGGTGGCGAATATAGCCATGATCGGAAGTGGGTGGTGGGGGGAGGGTTGGCATGAGAGGGTCAATGTTAGGGTTCGCCTGGAGGTGGCAACCGTTCGTCGACTTCTTTACGGGAAATTAATCGTCAGCAGAAGGGGGGGGTGGGGGATTAGTTTAGCTTAGAGTAGGGGGTTAATAAAGGTGGGACCTGTAAGAGAGGGAGATGACGTTTGCACTATGTTTATAGATTCATGTACATTGTTTACTTTGTTGTTGTTGTAAAACCAAAAATACCTCAATCAAATGTTTATTTTAAAAAAAGAAACTTAGCTGGATGTTGGACATCATCCTCCTGGACACAGCCAATTAATGCCTCTGAGAACAGGTCCACTTATAAATGGCTGCAGAGTTCCAGTGCAGGAGATCCATTCAGCGTGGCCCATGAGTATGGCTGCTAGTTTCCTTGACAGTATGGATGCGGCAGGTGGGCCAGCAACAATAGCAGCAGCACCCTGGAGACTGCTAGAGGAGGACAGCGGCTGCCATTACAGCAGCAACAGTCACATTGGTGGAGACAGCAGACTCCATGAACTGGTTGCATGCCTTCTCCTCTGGGAGACTTGAGCGCTGCGATTGAATGCCCACAAAAAGGCCTCAAATGATTCACAGCTGTGAAGCTGCCTCTGTTCCACCTCCTGATACAGGAGGGGCCCAAGCATTATGAGAAAAATTTCATTCCATTACCATAGCCGGGGAGCTGTTGTTGCTGGAAGCCCGCCTCCAGAAAGAACACAGAGATAAGGGACCAATGTAATAGAGCTGGGCCGGCACGGATCAATCACAACTTCCTTGCCTTCCCCATACCTCCAAAGCCATTTCTGCAAGGTTAAGAAACTGCAACTCAATGTTTATTCACTACTTCCTAAATACAATAAAATAACATCAGGGTCCTTTTTCAGGTATATATTCTAGCTGTGAAGTGTGGCTGTGTAGCTCGGTCTGGACACTGGTCAGACTTTTGGTGAGGGCTTTCATGCTTGTGCTGGGAGTGTACAATGCTGATTTGATGCCAATTCTACCATTGTGAAATTCAATGCTCCAGCTATCATCCAATCTTAACCACACACAGCAGCTCAGCGACAGAAAGGACCTCCCACCAGCAGAGGGATCATTAACCACTTTCAGGTTTGTTGTCAAATAATTTCTATTGCCACTTGCTGTGATTGTAGAAATGTCCAGTGGTTTCTGTAACATATGGGTGTAGCACGTACAGAGTTAATGTGGGACTGAGTCCACACAGTGAGTTTTATAAGGCCACAAAGAAGTCCACACGGAATAGTTCAAAGAAACTTAGTTTATTTACAATAACTATTATATACATCATGCAGTAGATCCCCACTGCGTCTGCCTTGCCAGTGCCTAACTTTATACATCATATAATGAGAGGTTTGTTTAGAGGTCCCCTGCCCCTTAACGGCGGAGCCCGTATTCTGCAAGGTTCAACGTGATGTAAGACTCATGATCCAGACCGCGAGTCTGTGTAGTGTTGAGCAGAAACATGTTAAGACTTGGACATCGAGGTATCTCCTTGTCCATACCCTTAACTGTAGATATGTATGTTGTTACAAGTAGTTAATAAAGACTTGCTGTTAACATACAGGAGACTGTGAAGATTTCTTAAACAGACACATTCTGTACCCAACACCATCCCAACATGGTGGCAACTCAGGATTGAATATCCGCGGCTGGATTCTCCGATTTTGAGGCTATGTCTGGGGGTGTGTCTGGTTTTCCGACGAAAAAGTTGGTGCTGCCCCCGCTCCGTTGCTCGGACTGGAGACAGGCTAGCAGCCGCGTCACGTACAACGCACAGCCTTCCCGATATAAACGGTTGTCGAATTGCCGGGTCTGTGGCCGCGCATGCGCACGGCGATGACCTGCAGTGGTCGCGTCGTATAACATGGCATCGGCCGCACGTGGACCCGACCTGCCAGATAGTGCCGCCCTGGACACCCCCTCACCAGCCCCCACCAGTCCTCCCAGCCCTCGCTGAAGCCCCCCCCCCCCCCCCCCCCCCGGCCAGCAGCATGACTCCCCCCAATTGTGGCAGCGATGGACACAGTTCACAGCTGCCACACCGGGTTCCTGAAAACTGAGAGCCCACGTCCCCCGCATTGGGAACTCCACCCATCGGGGACGCAGTATCGGGGGAGGGACTTCAGGTGACGTCCTGACGTCATCCCAATGGTGTGTGGTCTATTCCTCGATGATGCCGTCTTGGAGGGGGCGGACCTTCCAAAAACAGGCACCGCCTCCCCGATTCGGTCAGAAACAGGGGTTCTCCGCCCGATGGTTTATTACGATATCGGCATCAGGCTACGGAGAATCCTGCCCTCTAAACCTCACCGAAATGCTAAGAAAAAGAAAACTGGCAATGGAAATTCTGATCTGAAGGAAGTTCCCAACTGAAACTGCCTTAACCATTACCCCGACTACTTTGGCCCCACCAACCCTTGCCCAACAACGTATATAGAACGGGATTCTCCAGCTGCATCCACCCGGTGAGCGGAAATTCCTGCCCGAGCTCAATGGACCTTTAAATGACCCACGTCCCGCCCGTGGCAATCTTGCGCCAGGCAGGGCGGATGAATCCAGCCCATATACTCCAATACAGAACAATAGCCCCCAGTTAACCGAACATATATACAAAAAAACATGAAAACCCCAAACAATCCTATCCCATCAACACCCATTAAAGTCCCATTACATCCTTACAATTAAGTCCAAGCTCTTGTTCCTTGACAAAAGCCTCCGCTTCCTCTGCCGTTTCGAAAAAACTGATCTTTTTATTTATGGGTACACCCCACTTTTTTTTTTAGAAAATATTTTATTCGGGCATTTATAATTTTAACAATTTCAAACATCAGGCCTCAACAAGACCAAAATAATATAACCAACACCCCCCCTCCCCTACAGTGATCCCATCAAGGCAACTTAAATTTTCTCGCATCTGAGAAATCGCGCCATGTCACTAACCCATAACCCCGACTTCGGGGGGTTCTGAGTCCCTCCAACCCAGTAAGATCTGTCTCCAGGCCACCAGGGAGGCAAAGGCCAGGACATCAGCCTCTCTCATCCCCTAGGCTCCCGGGTCATCCGCCACACCACAGATCGCCACCTCTGGGCTTGACACGACCCTCATCTTTAAAACTTCTGACAAGATGACAGCAAACCCCTGGCAGAAACCCCTCAGCCTCGAACATGCCCAAAACATATGGACATGGTTCGCAGGGCCCACACCTATTCTCTATCCCCTCGAAAAACCTGCTCATCCGGGCCACATATGCGCCCTGTGGACCACCTTAAATTGTATCAGGCTGAGCCTGGCACATGGCGAGGATGCATTGACCCGCCTCAGGGCCTCCTCCCATAATCAGGCCTCCAGCTCCCAACCAACTCTTCCTCCCTCGACACCTCCCCTAGTGGGGCTCCCTCCCACTCCATCAATTCCCTGGAGATCTCTAAAACCTTCCCCTCTCCTACTCTTGTTCTCGACACCACCATATCCTGTAGTCCCTGGGGCGGCAGGTGTGGGAAGGTCGAAACCAACCTCCGCACAAAATGCCTCACTTGCAGATACCGGAATCCGATCCCACCTGGCAACTCAAACTCCTCCTCCATCTCCTCCAAGCTCGGGAAGCCCTCATCAATAAAAGGATCTCCAAATCTCTTGATCCCTGTCAGCTGCCAACTCCAGAATACAGCCCCCCCCCCCCCCCCCCCCCCCCCCCGCCCCGGAGCGAACCGGTGATTACCACATATTGATGCCCACACAGATTCCCCCTCCAAACCCATATGTTGCCTCCACTGTCTCCACACCCTCAGGGCTGACAGTAGGCTGCCACTACTACCGGGCTTGTGGAGTACCTGACCGACAGGAACAGCAGAGGTCCATTAACAGTGCCCCCAAACCTTTGTCTTTACATGAGGCCGCCTCCGCCCGCTCACACACTTACCGTTCCCCCACTACCCTCTTCCTGACCGTCCCAATATTTGCCGCCCAATAAGAACCAGTCCCACCCCCACGTCCCGGCTCCAGCAGCACCTTCTTCACCCGCAGGGTTTTACCCACCCAAACAAATCCCGAGATCGGCGTATTTACTTTTTTAAAGAATGCCTTGGGGATGAAAATTGGAAGGCTCTGAAAGACGCACAAAAACCTCGGGACAACCGGCATTTTCACTGTCTGTGCCCGCCCCGCCAATGACAACGGAAGCACATCCCACCTCCGAAAGTCCCCCCTCATCTGTTCTACCAACCGACCCAGATTCACCTTATGCAGCTGCTCCCAATCCTGAGCTATCTGGATACCCAAATACCGAAAGCTTCCCCCTACCACCTTAAACGGCATCTCCCCCAATCTCTACTCCTGCCCCCTCACCTGAATCAAAAAGACCTTGCTCTTGCCCATATCCAACTTATACCCCAAAAGCCAACCAAGTTCCTCTAATATCCCATAATCCCTCCAATCCCCCCACGCAGGCCTGTTATGTATAAAAGTAAATCGTTCGTGTAAAGCGAGACCCTGTGCCCCACCCCACCCCGTACTATCCCCTGCCAGACCCTCGATGTTCTCAGTGCAACTGCCAACACCTCTATAGCCAGGGAAAACAGCATTGGGGAAAGTGGGCACCCCTGCCTCGTCCCCCAGTGTAACTTAAAATAATATGATCTCACCCGGTTCATCCACACACTCGCCACCGGTGCCTGATACAACAACCGGTCGCTGTCCACAAATCCCTGCCCAAATCCAAACCGCCCCAGGACCTCCCATAGGTATTCCACTCCACTCAATCAAAGGCCTTCTCTGCGTCCATGGCCACCACCACCTCTACCTCGCGTCCGTCTGGAGGCATCATGATCACATTAAGTAACCTCCTGATGTCGGCTGCCAGATGCCTGCTCTTCACGAACCGCGTCTGGTCCTCCTCCATTACCCCTGGCTCACAGTTCTCAATCCTCAAGGCCAAGATCTTCGCCAATAGTTTGGCAGCTACATGTAGCAGGGAAATAGGTCCATATGACCCACATTGTTCTGGATCTTTATCGCGCTTTAGAATGAGAGAGATCAACGCCTGCGACATTGTCGGGGGGGGGGGTGCTCCCAGCTCCTTTGCCTTATTGAAAGCCCTTACCAACAGCGGTCCCAATACCTCTTGTAGAATTCCACCGGGTACCTGTCCGGTCCTGGAGCCTCACCTGATTGCATTGCCTCCAGCCCCTCCACTACATCTACCAGCCCAATTGGGGCCCCCAGGCCCTCCACCAACTCCTCATCCACCTTCAGGAAATCCAGCCTCTCCAGAAACTGCATCATCCCCTCCTCCCCGGTTGGGGGTTCCGACTCATATAGTTTACTATAGAAGTCCCTAAACACCCCGTTCACCTCCGCCGGGTCCAAGACCATATTCCCACCTGTGACCTACACTTTCCCAATCTCCCTCACCTCCTGCTTCCTCAACTGGTACGCTAGCATTCTGCTCACCTTCTCCCCATACTCATCGCCCCTCTCACCCTTCTCAACTGCCCCACCGCCTTACCCGTAGATAATAGCCCAAACTCAATCTACAGCCTCTGCCGTTCCTTTAGCAGCCCCTCCTCCGGGGTCTCCGCATATTTCCTACCCACTTGCAGGATTTCCTCCACTAGCATCTCTATTTCAGCCTGCTCCACCTTCTCCCTATGTGCCCAAATCAAAATAAACTCCACCCTGACCACTGCCTTCAGTGCCTCCCAAACCGTGCCTGCCGAAACCTCCCCCGTGTCATTAATCTCCACAGATCCCCGGATGGCCTTTCTCACCCGCTCACACACCTCTTCCTCCGCCAACAGTCCCACATCGAACCTCCATTTTGGGCGCTGGACCCCACTTTGCTCACTCGTGCTTCCACCCAATGCGGGGCATGGTCCAACACCACTATTGCTGAATATTCAATATCAACCACCCCTGCCAACAACGTCTTGTCAAACGCAAAAAAGTCTATTCGTGAGTACACCTTGTGCACATGGGAGTAGAATGAAAACTCTTTCGCCCTCAGTCTCCCAAATCTCCACGAATCCAGCCCCCCCTTCGCCCCCCTCCCCCCCGATGTGCTCCATGAACCCCCAGAGCTCCTGAGCTGTTGCTGACACCCTCCCCGACCTCGAGCTCGACCGGTCCAGTCTCGGATCCAGGACCGTATTGAAGTTCCCGCCCATATTTAACCGATGAGAGTCCAGGTCCGAGATCCACCCTAGCACCCGCCTCATAAATTCAACATCAACCCAGTTCGGGGCATAGATGTTCACTAACACCATCGGCATCCCCTCCAGTTTCCCGCTCACCATATCTTCCCCCAGAGTCTGCCACTATACATCCCAGTTCAAACGCTACCTGCTTATTAATCAAAATCACCACCAACTTCGTTTTAAAGTCCCGAATAAAATACTTGCTCAACCTATCCGTTCTTCATTCTAGTCTGGTCCCCCACCTTCAGGAGGGTCTCTTGTACCATGGCCACATCCGCCTTTAATCGTTTTATATGTGCGAACACATGTTCCCTCTTGACTGGCCCATTCAACCCTTGTGTTCCATGTGATCAGCCTTATCGGGGGCACCCTACCCTTCCCCTGCCAATCAACCATAGTCCCTCTTGGGCCAGATTCCAGCCCACGTCCCGCACCTCCTCAGGCCACCCTCGAGTGCCCACCGCCATCGATCCTCCACCTGTTACATTTTGAAAGCCATTCCGCTGTCAGCAGGACGTTCCCCTCCCCTCCGCCGCTATCCCCCAAACAACAACCCCTTCCCCCATCCCCGCACTAACCTTCTGCTCACCCCCCCCCCCCCCCCCCCCCCCCACTGCGCGTCCGTGAACTAGCCCACCCAGCTAGCCTGGCAGCCCCTGCCTATGGTGCATCCTATGCCACACTGATTCCCTTCCTCCTGCTCAATCATCCTGCTAGTGCAAACAAAAACAACACCTCCCCATCCCAATCAAAGAGATTAACCCCCCATCTTCCAACAAAGAACAAAAACAAACCTGATGCCTAACAATGGCCCAAACACAAATTAAACGCAGCGCCAAATCATCTCCACCAAAACTCAATGCCCATTTCTCCTGCCAGTTCATTGTCTCTGATGAATTCCATCACCTCCTCCAACGTCCCAACGTCCCTGGCCTTCATAAGTCATCCACAGGTGTCCCGGTTACAACATCCCAAACATCACCCCCTTCTTGAAAAGGGCTGCCTTGGCATTATTGAAACTCGCTCTCCTCTTGGCCAGCTCTGCACACAGGTCCTGATATATTTGAAGTTCACTGTCCTCCCAGGTGCAGCATCTAATCTGCCTGGGCCACCTTAAGATCCGCTCCTCTGCTGATCCCACATCAGCCCCATCTCCGCTGCCATCGAGGCGAACTGCTCCTCATGTTTCCCTGCCACCTCCTCCATCTTCTGGATCATCTGAATCTGGGCCTCCAGTCTCGTCTCCACGCGGTCGATCACCGTCTTAATCAAATCCATCGCCCGGGCCAGGTCCTCCAGATTCTCCTTGCATTGCTGGGTGAACGTCCCATTCAGGAAGCCCACCAGCTGCTCCGTTGATCACTGAGCTGGCAGGGCCGCTCCCTGATCCTCCGCCATCTGCACGTGCGTCACAGACACTGCACCAACTTTTTCAGTCTGTTCCCCTCTTTTGCGACCGCTTCTGGCCCTCAGCTCCATACATCAGTGGGTCCCTCTCTTCTACTAACTCTCCTGCAACTTTTTGCCTCCTCTCATCCACCAGATAACCAGGGAAAAGGTCTGAAAAAACCACCACGAGCGGGAGACACTAAATGTGCAACCATTCATGCCATGGCCAGTGAATGATAAGCAGTCTAAGAAGCCTCTACCTTCAACTATAATGATAGCACAGCTGGTCAACACAGCAACCATTGAACACACACTGCAACTTCCAGCCAGCATGATACAGCTACAAGGGATGCTGGAGCCTGGCACCATCTGCAACAAACAGCAAAAGTGAGCATATCTCTAAACCTTCTCACTTCCTCACCACGGGAATGATTTTCCTCAGCCTCAGAGAGCTTTGATTCAGCTCACACAGAGAAAGAAGATAAAGCTGTGCCAGAGAGACAAATACCATGTTGGTCCACCCCACAAGAAAAGATCGGGAGTAACAGCAACCATGGATCAATGCAACGGTTAAACTGACTAGGAGTGTTTCAACATAAAGCAATGGAAGAAAAGAATGTAAGCATACCTAACCTCCAAAAAAACAGCAAGGACCAGAACCAACAGAACCTTTCGCAACTCTGACAGAACAACAAACAAGACATGGAAGGGTTATAAAGTCTGCAGACCACCTGAACCTTCAAGTTCAAAGACTTGAAGAGGGGAAGTTGGGTAGTGAGAATGCTGGAATAGCATATAGGCAGTAATCATAAGATGAATGCATAAGACTAATAACAATATAAGACACAAAGTAACCAAGTGTAACTCCATTTCCATGGGCTAAAGACTTGGGGAGGAGATACAGTATAAGGGTCTGGCACATATAGGTATTTATATGGGGCTGAATATAGAACCACCCACACAGTGACGTTAGACACATGACCCAGACCGAGAGTCAGTGCTGTGAAGTGATGAGTCATGTTAAGACCGAGACATTGAGATAGCTCCGTTACTGTATATATGCACACACTATATATACACAAAACATATATAATTTCAAGTAGTTAATAAAACTTGCTGTTAACATACAGAAGACAATGAAGGTTTCTTTAACAGACACATTCTGTACCAACACCATCCCAGCAAATTCCAGAGTTGTTTAAAGATCTTACAGGGAGTCGTACGGCATGAGCTGAAGTAATTTGTCCTAACTGCAAAATTCAACATGAACCATTTTCTTGCAGACATGGGTGCCATAGTTTGTATCCCTTTGGACTACAGCATGGCAGGGAGAATGGGAAGAGGCAACAAAGAGCAGGACAAGCTGCCTGTAGAGATGGGAGAAAATGTGTTCTCAGCAGGAGGCCCAATATACCAATGGTGATCAAGAAGCAATACAAAAGCAAAACATTGGGGCTACTACCTCTACTAAGGATAGCCGCCCAAACCCAGGAGCTGCCAGAGAATTGGAGAGTTGGCAGGTCAGCATTCCCAGCAGAGCCACTGGAAGCAGTGCGTGCACCTGGAACAGGAGGACACCATGGAATGACATTGACCTCCCAATCAAGTAAGTGGGCTCTGAGACACCAAGGCCAGTCAAGCAGGAAAGGGTTTGTTGGCAGATAGCACCGTTGATATGAGGGCATTATCACTGCAGGGTTTGGTGGGAGGCAGGGGACTCCGTAGGCCAAAATGTGCTGACATAGGAGGTTCCTCAAGGCCGGCGAATCATTTTACCTGACCATATCTTCATGCAGTTAAGGGCTCACCCACCATTGATAGAATGTCAGTGATAATGTGAACTGGCCCTTAATTAGCACTTAAATAGCTCAACTACACTCTGGGGGTGTGGGGGTGGGGGGGGGGGGGTTGGCAGGGGCGGGGTTGGCAGGGGGTGCTCTCTGAAACTTTCCACACTGATCAACCTGCCTTCCAGCCAGTCCCCAAAAGGCTGGTAAAATTCAGCCCACTGTTTCAATCTGATGACCTTTCAGGGAGCGATTCCCATCTGAATTGCTGAGCTGAATGTCAGGTAGAAACAGTGGCCTGGATTCTCTGCCCTGGTGCCTAAGTGCTCCTGTCAAAGGAGAATCACTCCTGGCCTCCGCTTGAACCTGGAACGGGGCCTGGTATGCGAGCCTCTCTCCTTTGCCATGCTAATTTAGGTATGGAGGAGAGCTCACCATTTTGAACGGGTGGCCCAATACCAAGGTCCAGCAGCAGGCCCCCGTACAATGCAATTGCTACCCCCAACCTGCTGACAAGTAGGGGCATCCTCTTCGCCCACCAGAGAATTAACAGGATAACCTCCCCCCTAACCCCCACAGCATGCATGCATGAGGGCGACCTGACCCTGCTCACCAACTCTCCCAGCCTCCCCCACATCAAACTCCCCACAGAGATCCCCATCAGATTCCCCCATTAAGATGTCCATCAGAGACCTCTATCAGACTCTCATCAGTCACTCCTGTATGCAAGTTGAAGACCACTCCAGGCAGTAGAGTGAAATATCACTGCATTTTCACTTACCTTTTCCTAACATCTGCTGCCTCAGGCAAAAGTGTTTAAAGCAGCAGCCGTTATAGATGTCAGAGGCTTCTTCGAAAGCCAAGTACACTTCAAAGATCTTCAAATCCCTTTACAGCCTTTGAAATTCAAATCTTCCATCCAATTTCACATAGCAATGCATTGCACTAGCCTGTGATTGGTCAGAAACAGCTGCTTAGGAGGTTTGTTAATTTATCTTTCCCATCATAATTGAATGCATCCCAATTATTCTGATTTGACGCTAACCACAATGTGTATGATTGACACTTCCTCACCACACCAAAGGAACTTTTTACTGAGAAAAAGAGAACGTGAAAGCACTTAGCTCCTTTTGATGTGATGAGGAGCTGCCAAAGTTGAGGGTCTCTGACGGGGTCTCTGATGAGGGGGGATTCTCTGTTGAGGTTTCTGATGGGGGTTTCTGATTGGGGGATCTGATGGAGGGTCAAGGGGGGTCCGGTCACCCTCATGTGTGCGTTCTGCGGGGGTGGGGAGGTTGAGCTTTTATTCCTGTGGTCGGGGGAGGATGCCCCTACTTGTCAATGGGAGGGGTGTTATTTGTGTATGGGGGTAGTGGGGGCCTTCCAATCAACTTTGGAGGGCACCTCAGTTATGGATTGACCCCCTTGACTCACTTCGTAATCCACAGCGTCAGAGCCACACTTGGCCAAACTTGCACCAAAGCCCGCCCGGAGAATTTCCCACTGTGGGGTCGTGCACAACGGGTGAGGGGAGGGGGGTAGACACCTGGGCTTTCAGCCCGTTGATCAAATGGAAATTGATGCATTTGTATCCTCCTACCGATGTGGGGTGAGCAGTGCGCTGAGGCAGCCATTGCAACAGGTTTAGCGCCTGGCATCAAACCTATCCCTCGACGCTCTATTCTCCGCCTGTTCGGAAATCCCGATACCCGCTTTGGGAAATGGAGAATCTACCCCAGTGTGTCAGATGTCCCTGCTTCACTCTAAACATCCTTACTGAAATCCAATACCTGCTGCAGCTCCAACTGCAACCTCAGGGCAGGGCATGATGGCATTACCTGTGGTTGTCAAGGAGACCATAGCCATGAACCTTTAAGCCTCTGGCCTCCTAGCTTCCCAGCCAGCTGCAGATATTTGCAATATCTCAAGCCTGCCCTCCATTTTGCATCACTGAGATCATTGAAGATTTGCATTCTAAAATAACTGAATATATTGCCAGAGAGAAACAATGGAAACGAACTGAGAGCGTTACAATAATTGCAGGATTCCCTGTGGTACAAGGTGACATTGACTGTATTCAACATGGTTCTGTGGATGCTGCCTGTCAACTCTGAGATATACCATCACCAGAAGGGATTTCAGCTAGTTTGCGTATCATGTAGTTCAATACCTGCTATCCTCGTAGCAGTCATGATGCCTTCATTATGTGTCAATCCACTGTGCCATCTACATTTGAGCCATCAAAACAATCCAAAAAGTAGCCACAAGATGACAGGGGCGATTCTATGAAGACAGGGCTCATGATTTTGTAGTGCAACCCACTTACACTTGAGCAGTATGCATATAATAGAAGTTGTGCTGCGCATGTATGTGATCCAGCAGCCCACAGCTTTCTGCTGCCTGAACCACTCAGGTGGAGTGGGTGTCATGATGCGTGATGGTCTGGTGCAACACTGCACAACCTCACCATGAGGGTTCCGTCTTTGTCACCAACTATACAGCGGCCATCTGAGGAAAAGGACAAGAAGGAGAAGGAAGGAGGCGAACACACAGCCCCTTTTTGGCAGTGTTATCCATGATCAATGCATCCAACAGCAATACCAACAAAAACAACTCCAATCCCCCATTTATCTGCAATCCCTTAGTTACTCACTATCACAGTATTTGCTTGATCACAATGCAAAAATAAACACATAATAAACATTCCAATCCAAATTTCTAAAACAAACCATGTCATCACAATTGTGCAATCCCACGGTTGGTCACCTGGAATGCGAGAGGATTGAATGAGCCGGTGAAGCGGTTGAGGGTACTTGCTCATCTGAAGGGGCTAAAGGCAGATGTGGCAATGCTTCAGGAGACCCAGCTGAAGGTGGCGGACCAGGTCCGTCTGAGGAAGGGATGGGTGGGGCAGGTTTTCCACTCTGGGTTGGATGTGAAGAACCGGGGAGTGGCGATTCTGGTGGGGAAAAATGTGTTGTTTGAGGCATCAGAGGTGGTGGCGGATAAGGGGGGTAGGTATGTTATGGTTAGGGGCAGGCTACAAGGAGAGAAGGTGGTACT
The DNA here is from genome assembly GCF_902713615.1 of Scyliorhinus canicula. Taxonomy (NCBI): domain Eukaryota; kingdom Metazoa; phylum Chordata; class Chondrichthyes; order Carcharhiniformes; family Scyliorhinidae; genus Scyliorhinus; species Scyliorhinus canicula. The sequence goes on from NC_052152.1 coordinate 74,484,188, forward strand.
TGCTAGTGTGTATGCCCCAAATTGGGACGATGCGGGCTTTATGAGGCGTATGTTGGGACGGGTCCCGGATCTGGAGGCGGGAGGTCTGATCATGGGGGGGGGACTTTAATACGGTGTTGGATCCTTCACTGGATCGGTCCAGCTCTAGGACGGGTAGGAGGCCGGCGGCGGCCAAGGTACTGAGAGGGTTTATGGATCAGATGGGTGGGGTGGATCCATGGAGGTTTGTGAGGCCGAGGTCACGTGAGTACTCTTTCTTCTCCCACGTACATAGGGTCTACTCTCGGATAGACTTCTTCATGGTGAGTAGGGGACTGATTCCGAGAGTGGAGGAGGCCGAGTATTCGGCCATTGCAATCTCCGACCACGCTCCGCATTGGATAGAGTTGGAGATGGGGGAGGTGCGGGACCAGCGCCCGTTGTGGCGGTTGGATGTGGGGTTGTTGGCGGAGGAGGAGGTGTGTAGGAGGGTCCGGGCAAGTATTGAGGGGTACCTCGAGGTGAATGATACGGGGGAGGTTCAGGTGGGGGTCGTCTGGGAAGCCATGAAGACAGTGATTCGTGGGGAGCTGATATCCATCCGGGCACACAGGGAGACGACCGAGAGGAGTGAGAGGGATAGATTGGTGGGAAAGATGCTGGAGGTAGATAGGAGGTACGCAGAGGCACCAGAGGAGGGACTGTTGGGGGAGAGGCGCAGCCTGCAGGCTAAATTTGATTTGCTGACCACTAGAAAGGCGGAGGGACAGTGGAGGAAGGCACAAGGGGCAGTGTACGAACATGGTGAAAAGGCGAGTAGGATGCTGGCTCATCAGCTCCGCAAGCGGGATGCGGCTAAGGAAATTGCTGGAGTGAGAGACAAGAGTGGGAATGTGGTGCGGAAGGGGGTAGAGGTGAATGAGGTCTTCAAGGACTTTTACGGGGAACTGTACCGGTCGGAGCCAACGGGGGAGAGGAGGGGAATGGAGAGATTCCTCGACGGGCTTTCTTTCCCGAAGGTGCAGGAGGAGCAGGTGGAGGGGTTGGGTGCGCCGATTGAGCTGGAGGAGCTAGTTAAGGGGATCGGGCAGATACAGTCAGGGAAGGCACCGGGGCCGGATGGGTTCCCGGTGGAATTTTATAAAAAGTTTGTGGACCTAGTGGGTCCCTTGCTGGTGCGGACACTCAATGAAGTGTGGGAAGGGGGGACTTTGCCCCAGACGATGTCGCGGGCGCTGATCTCGTTAATTTCAAAGAGGGACAAGGACCCCCAGCAGTGTGGTTCATACAGGCCCATATCTCTCCTCAACGTAGATGCCAAGGTGCTGGCAAAGATCCTGGCCACCAGGATAGAGGACTGTGTGCCAGGGGTTGTGCACAAGGACCAGACAGGTTTTGTGAAGGGAAGGCAGCTGAACACGAATGTGCGGAGATTGTTGAATGTCATCATGATGCCGCCGATTGAGGGGGAGACAGAGATAGTGGTGGCACTGGATGCGGAGAAGGCCTTCGATAGAGTGGAGTGGGCGTACCTATGGGAGGTGTTGGGGAGGTTTGGATTTGGTGAAGCGTTCATTAGATGGGTAAGGCTGCTATATGAGGCCCCGATGGCGTGCGTGGCCACGAATGGGAGGAGGTCGGAGTACAACCGGCTTTACCGAGGGACCAGGCAGGGTTGCCCCCTGTCCCCCTTGTTGTTTGCACTGGCAATCGAGCCGCTGGCGATGGCGTTGAGGGATTCAGAGAGGTGGAGAGGTTTGGTGCGAGGTGGGGAGGAACATAGGGTGTCGTTGTATGCCGATGACCTGTTACTGTATGTGGCGGACCCGGTGGGAGGGATGCCGGGGGTGATGGTGCTGCTCGCTGAGTTTGGGACCTTTTCAGGTTATAAACTAAATTTAGGCAAGAGTGAGGTGTTTGTGGTGCACCCTGAAGACCAGGAGGAAGGAATTGGTAGGCTCCCGCTTAGGCGGGCAGGGGAGAGCTTTAGGTACCTGGGGGTGCAGGTGGCCAGAGACTGGGGGACTCTTCACAAACATGTAGATCAGATGGAGGAGGAGTTCAAGCAGTGGGACATGCTGCCATTGTCGTTGGCGGGGAGGGTGCAGTCCGTCAAAATGGCGGTGCTTCCGAGTTTCTTGTTCCTCTTTCATTGCCTGCCCATCTTTATCCCCAGGGCCTTCTTTAGGAGAGTGACTAGCAGTATTTTGAGCTTTGTGTGGGCACATGGGACTCCGAGAGTGAAGAGGGTTTTCCTGGAGCGAGGGAGGGATAGAGGCGGGCTGGCGCTGCCCAACCTTTTGGGGTACTATTGGGCGGCCAATATGTCAATGGTGTGTAAATGGGTGATGGAGGGGGGAGGGGCGGCATGGAAAAGAATGGAGATGGCGTCATGTAGAGGTACGAGCCTGGGGGCCATGGTAACGGCGCCGTTGCCGCTCTCCCCTAAGAGGTTTACCACGAGCCCGGTGGTGGCAGCGACCCTAAGAATCTGGGGACAGTGGAGACGGCATCGGGGGGAAACAGGGGGGCTCGATGGAGGCTCAACTGGGTGGCAATCATCGGTTCATCCCAGGGAACAGGGATGGGGGATTTAGGGGGTGGCAGAGGGTGGGCATCAGTAAATTGACCTGTTTATTGGCGGGACGTTTGCGGGCCTGGGGGAACTGGAAGATAAATTATGTTCAGATACTTGCAGGTAAAGGCGTTTGCTAGGCGACAGGTGGAGGAATTTCCTTTGCTGCCCTCGCGGGGGGCGATGGACAGAGTGCTTTAGGGGGTGTGGGTCAGAGACGGGAAGGTGTCTGACATCTATAAGGTAATGCAGGAGGTGGAGGAGTCGTCAGTGGAGGAGCTGAAGGCTAAATGGGAGGAGGAACTCGGGGAGCAGATAGAGGACGGAACTTGGGCGGATGCCTTGGACAGAGTCAACTCTTCCTCCTCATGTGCGAGGCTCAGTCTCGTCCAATTTAAGGTGCTGCACCGGGCCCACATGTCCGGGACTAGGATGAGTAGGTTCTTTGGGGATGAGGACAGGTGCACCAGATGTTCGGGGAGTCCAGCGAACCACGCCCATATGTTCTGGTCATGCCCAGCACTGGAAGAATTCTGGAAGGGGGTGGCGGGGACGGTGTCGAGGGTGGTTGGATCCAGGGTCAAACCAGGGTGGGGACTCGCGATCTTTGGAGTTGCGGTAGAGCCGGGAGTGCAGGAGGCGAAAGAGGCCGGTGTCCTGGCCTTTGCGTCTCTAGTAGCCCGACGAAGGATCTTGCTACAGTGGAAGGATGCAAGGCCCCCAAGTGTGGAGACCTGGATCAGTGACATGCCGGGATTTATAAAATTGGAAAGGCTCAAATTTGCCCTGAGAGGATCAATACAAGGGCTCTATAAACGATGGCAGCCTTTTCTGGGCTTCCTGGCTCAAAGATAGGTATCTTGGTCAATAGCAGCAGCACCCCGGGGGTGGAGGGGGGGCTGTGAGGGGGGGTGTTCCTTATTGTAGTTTCTATTATGTAACCTAATATAGTGTTAATTTGCGTTGTTGTCAAAATGCTGTGTTGTTCATGGAGGTGGGGCGAATGTTTATGATTGCTAATATTATTGTTATTTTTGGTATTTTATTATGGTTCGTTGTTGTTGTATAAATTCAAAACTTTTCAATAAAAATTATTTAAAAAAAAAACAATTGTGCAATCCCTTAGTGCCTGTCTTGCAGCTGCCTTTTCCTGTCCTAGTGCTTAACTGCATGCTGCTTGCCTAGTGGCTGCACCATGGCCAGTCAGAGGCTGCCAACCTTCAGTGGAGGAGACTGTAGGTGATGTTGGAGGATGGCGTAGAGCAGACGTGGGTCTAGAAAGTTTTGGACTCAACACAGAAACTGCAAGGGCACTGGTGGATTGACAAAGGCGAGAGGAAGAATCCTGAGAGAGAACAGTGGGTTTGTGCTCCATGGGGCCACTGCCATTCCTCTGGGTTGGTCCCTCAGCAATCCTGCATCACGCTGTGTGTCAGGCCAATGATGCAGTATGTAGGATATGGCATTCAAAGATACATTCACTGACCTTGACCACACATGTGAGGTCATTCAACATTTTGCAACACAGCCTCCAGGCCCTGGCTAGACCCGTAGCTTTGATCTCCATATATATCTAGTCACACTTCTTTCACAATGTTTGTCTGGGGACATTCTGATCCCATCTCTCCTGCTCTCCACGTCCTTCACCAAGGTCTGCAGTGCAGTGTTGGAAAATCTAGCAGCCCACTCTGTGCCATGATATACCATTCTTGTGTCTTTTCCAGGTCAGTATCAATTGTAGAATTATTTCCAAGAGCTACACCAGCCTCAGCACACCTCCCCTTTGATGCGACCACCAAGTCACACGAGACGGAGAGTTGAAGTGAACTGTGGCTTTAATCAGCTAGAACTGTGCCTGCCTGCGACTGCTCTGCACTGATAGCCACCTACAGGGCAGCAGCTCTATATACCTCCCCACAAGGGGGCGGAACCAGGGGCGGAGCCCACAGGGCACCAATGATACAAGCGGTGTAATACAATACAATGGTGGATCCCACAAGGGCAACAAAATAGTACAATGTAATACAGTGGTGAATGGCTTCCATAATACATTCACCACATTCACCCCCTGTTAAAAAATTGAAGTCCAGCAGGGATGAGGGGGCTCACAGGTTGAGTCTGTCCTGCGCCCTGATTGTGCACTGCGATCGCCTGAGCTCTGGTTTCGCTGCGGGCACGGGTGTTTAACTTGTCGGTGCGGGCACAGTGTTGAACTCATCGATGCGGGCACGGGTGTGGACTCCGGGAGCGTGTCTTCTGGAGCTTCATCCCTGTAAGTCGGCGATGGGGGGATGGGGTATAGGAGGGGGTGTGGAGGCCATATAGGGGCTGGGGCGCTGTTCACAGTAGGATGTGGAGTAGGTGATGGTCGTAGGGGATCCTGCGGGTGCCAGGTCCCGGAGGGAGACTGTATCGTGTCGGCCGTCGGGGCGCGCCACGTATGCATATTGGGGGGTTGGCGTGAAGGAGCTGGACCCTCTCGACCAGGGGGTTAGACTTATGGCTCCTCACGTGTTTCCGGAGGAATACGGGCCCCGGTGTCGTCAGCCAGGCTGGAATCGAGACCCCGGAGGTGGATTTCCTAGGGAAAACAAATAGGCGGGCATGAGCGGTCTCGTTTGTGGCTGTGCAAAGTAGGGACCTAATGGAGTGGAGCGCATCGGGGAGGACCTCCTGCCAGTGGGAAACTGGGAGATTCCTAGACCGCAGGGCCAGGAGGACGGCCTTCCATACCGTTGCGTTCTCCCTCTCCACCTGTCCGTTTCCCCGGGGGTTGTAACTGGTAGTCCTGCTCGAGGCGATGCCCTTACCGAGCAGGTACTGACGCAGTTTGTCGCTCATAAACGAGGTGCCCCGGTCACTGTGGATGTAAGTGGGGGAACTGAACAAGGTGAAGATACTATGTAGGGCCTTAATGACGGTGGCCGCGGTCATGTCGAGGCAAGGGATTGCAAAGGGGAAGTGGGAGAACTACGTGTTGTGGTTGGTAGAGGGGATCGCCTGAGCTCTGAGGCGCTCGAAGGCCCGGGATGCCTTCACCAGGCGGGCCTTATCCGGTCGATAGAATTGCGGCTTACACTCCGCGCATATTTGGCAGTCCCTGGTCATGGCCCTGACCTCCTCGGTGGAGTAGGGCAGGTTGTGGGCCTTGATGTAGTGGAGAAGCCGGGTGACCCCCGGGTGGCAGAGGTCGTTGTGGATGGCCCGGAGTCAATCATCTTACGCGCTGGCGCATGTGCCGCGGGACAGGGCATCTGGGGACTCAGTGAGCTTCCCAGGACGGTACACGATATTGTAATTATAGATGGAGAGATCGATCCTCCACCTCAAGATTTTATCGTTCTTGCTCTTGCCCCGCTGTGTATTGTCGAACATGAAGGCTACCGACCATTGGTCGGTGACGAGGGTAAACCTCCTACCAGCGAGGTAGTGCCTCCAGTGCCGCACGGTTTCCATGATGGCTTGAGCTTCTTTTTCGACTGAGGAGTGTTGAATCTCGGAGGCATTAAGGGTACGGGAGAAAAAGACTACGGGCCTGCCTGCCTGGTTAAGGGTGGCGGCGAAGGGAACCTCTGAGGCGTCGCTCTCCACCTGGAAGGTGGCCTGGCGGGCCTCAGCTGCCAGTGGGAAGATGGTAGCTTTGATCAGTGGGCGGGCTTTGTCCGCATAGTTGGGGACCCACTGGGCATAATAGGAAAAGAACCCAAGGCATCTTTTCAGGGCCTTGGGACAGTGGGGAAGGGGAAGTTGCAGGTCTGGGTCGGGCCCTAGTACTCCGTTTTCCACGACGTAGCCGAGAATGGCTAGTCTGGTTGTGCAGAAAGCACATTTCTCCTTGTTATAAGTGAGGTTGAGGGCTTGGGTGGTTTGCAGAAACTTCTGAAGGTTGGCGTAGTGGTCCTGCTGGTCACGGCCGCAGATGGTGACGTTGTCCAAGTACGGAAATGTGGCCCGCAGCCCATACTGGTCCACTATTCAGTCCATCGTTCTTTGGAAGACTGAGACCCTGTTGGTGACGGCGATGGTGACCCGGAGGAAGTGGAAGAGGCGGCCGTCTGCCTCAAAGGCCGTATAGTGGCGGTCCTCTGGGCAGATTGGGAGCTGGTGGTATGCGGATTTCAGATCCACCGTGTAGAACACCCGGTAGTGTGCGATCTGATTCAACATGTCCGCTATCCGGGGGAGGGGTTACGCATTGAGGTCCGTGTACCGGTTTATGGTTTGGCTGTAATCTACAACCATCCGGTTCTTTTCCCCGGTCCTGACAACCACCACCTGGGCTCTCCAGGGGCTATTACTGGCCTCGATAATCCCTTCCCGCAAGAGCCGCTGGACCTCGGACTCGATAAAAGTCCTGTCCTGGATACTGTACCGCCTACTCCTGGTGGCGACGGGTTTATAGTCGGCGGTGAGATTCGCGAAGAGCGGGGGAAGGGTCGACCTTCAGGGTCGCGAGGCTACATACGGTGAGAGGAAGTAGGGACCCGCCGAACTTTAGGGTCAGGCTCCTGTGGTTGCACTGGAAGTCCAGTCCCAACAGAAGAGGAGCGCAGAGATCGGGGAGTACATATAGTTTAAAGTTTGCGTATTCGACGCCCTGTATCGTGAGGTTCGCGACAGTGTATCCCCGGATCTGCACTGAGTGCAATCCAGAAGCGAGGGAGATTGTTTGAAATGCGGGGAGATTTGGAGAGAACAGCACCTTACCGTGTCTGGATTCACGAAGCTCTCTGTGCACCCGGAGTCAAACAGGCAGGGCGTTTTGTGCCCATTGACCCGGACTGTCATCATGGAGTTCCTGAGGTTCTTTGGGCGTGACTGGTCGAAGGTGACCGCGCCGCGTTGCGGATAGCGGGCGTGGTCATAGGTAGTGGGATGGTCCCAAGATGGCTGCACCCGTCGGTCGTACGTGTCCGGCGGCGTTGAAGATGGCGGCCCCCCTAGGTCGCACATGTCGGGCGGCGTGAAGATGGCAGCCAAGATGGCAGCCCCCATGAGTCGCACATGGCGGGCCGCGTGGGAGATGATGGTAGAGATGGCGGCCCCCGTGAGTCGCACGTGTTGTGTAGAGTCGAAGATGGCTGCCCCCACGGAGAACACGAGGCGGGTGACGCGTCCAAAGGGGGCGGAGCCGGCAGGCACGCAGCCACGCTGCGGGGTCTGCGGGCCTGTGAGTCTGAGAGTTGGGCCTGTGATTTGGAGGACTTGGATCTGGCCAGGCAAACTTTGTCAAAGTGTCCTTTCTTGCCACAGTTGCTACAGTTCGCGTTCCAAGCCGGGCAATGCTGCCTGGGGTGCTGGTTCTGGCCGCAGAAGCAACAGGGCAGTCCCCCGGGTTGGGCGGGCAGCCCCGCGGCACAGGCCTGGGGTTACTCTCTGGTCAGGGGTCCACGAGCGAATCGCGTGGTCGGAGGGGAAAGTGTTGAGGCTCTGAAACGCTACTTCTAAGGAGGTGGCTAGTTTTACCGTCTCTTCTCGGTCGAGGGCGCCTTTCTCGAGCAGGCACTGTCTGACATAGTTGGACCGGACTCCAGCCACATAGATGTCCCGGATGGTGAGTTCCATGTGTTGTGAGGCCGTGACGGCCTTGTAGTTGCAGCTGCGTGCGAGTACTTTTAGGTCGCATAGGTACTCCTCCAGCGATTCCCCAGGGTGTTGGCGGCGAGTGGTGAGGACATGCCACACGAACACCTTGTTCACCAGCCTCACGTATTGCCGTTTCAGGATAGCGACCGCGTCTGCGTATGTGGTCGCTTCCTCGATTTGCACAGTGGTCCGATGGCTCACTCGTTGTGTGGAGGGGGCTCAGCTTCTGTTCGTCGGTGATGGAGGGCGAGGAGGAGGCGGCGAGGTAGGCCTCGAAACATCAGAGCCAGTGCGAAAAAAATACCTTTGGCTTCAGTCGGTTCCAGTTGGTCAGATTTGAGGGCTGCTTCCATTGCGATGTTGTAGCTGATTAAATTGATGCGACCATCAATTCACACGAGACGGAGAGTTGAAGTGAACTGTGGCTTTAATCAGCTAAAACTGTGCCTGCCTGCGACTGCTCTGCACTGAGAACCGCCAGCAGGGTAGCAGCTCTACATACCTCCCCCGAGGGGGCGGAGCCAGGGGCAGAGCCCACAAGCGCACCAACAGGATACAATGCGGTGTAATACAATACAATGTTCCATAGATGGAGCCCACAAGGACAACAAGATAGTACAATGTAATACAGTGGTGAATGGCTGCCATAATACATTCACCACACCCTTTAAGTAGCGGAGGTTAATTTTAACTCGATGTGCCAGCCTCTCACGATATTGCACCCCCCACCCCATCCCCGCTCAGGCACGCAGCCACAGGTGTGCTGGATGCACACTACAATCATTGAAGTAAGCAAGTTTGAGTAGTGCCTGCATCAGAAACAATGAGGACAAGTTAAACGTGCATCATGATCCTAACCCCCATTTCTGCGGATTATCAAATTTCGCGGCCTCTGAGTTGTAATTGGCTGCAGCTACCAGGTGACCGACCACACCAGTTTATTACGCTTAAATCAACAGATACCTCTTTTCTTGTTTCAGCAAACTCCCATAGCCTTGTTCAATCATCAAAGCTCAAAGCATTGTGCAGCAACTAAAGACACAAAATGAATCCTGCCATTTGCTGTGACTGCTATTTTATGTGCAAATGACTAATTCTGTGCATGATCTGTTGGCCTCCCAATGGTTTCAGTTTTGAATAGATCATTGAACTCTTGTAGCTTATTTTTATTAACACTTTCAATCTGATGGCAGCATTTTTAGTCCATATGATACAGTTTCAATTTCGCAGCAGCATACTAGGAATTATTGAACTGTTATTGTACATTTGTTGTGATTTGCACCACAATAAAATATCCACTGAAATTTGTAATGAAAGGGGAATTAATTACTAAAGTGGGTAAGGGAGCATTTCAATAAATCGCAGACATTTGTATTTTTAAATCTCTAAGCATCCCCTTGTTTCTCTCCTTCACAGCTGTAGGAGTGGCTGTGAATCCTGTCTCCCAGAATAATTGGGAATGAAAACAATGAAGCTGTCTAGTTTACTGGCCAGTGTAAACACACAATAAGAGGCACAGCTAACTGAGGCATTGTTTTAAAACTACTCAGAGGATCATGTTGTTCTGTTCCCTTTACCCTGATGAAGCTAAATGCCATCGCCGTACTTAACTCCCAAATACATACATCACAGATATCCATTATTTGACTCACCGTACGTGGCTGAGGGCAGGTGTGTTCTATTTCCTCCATAGTCTTTGATGGAAGCTTATAACAGGAGGATTTTGGGATACCTTCTAGTGACTCAGCATCAAATTTAAGAACTGGCATGACCGAGGAAAAGCTGCTGTCTTCACAACCTAACTCCACCGATCACTTTATTGTCCGTCAATTCTCCCTCTCCCACCCCCCGCCGCCACCCTTCCCCACCTCCGTGCTATTTCAATTTTAGTTCTCACACCCCCGGGGAAACATGAACATTATTCCCTCATATAAGCTACAAGGCAGGGCCTTCAGCTGTCGCTATAACAACCATTCAGTCGGTTTGTTACTACCTCACTAAGCACATTCATTTACATAATGTGCACTGGTTGGCTGTTTCCACCGTGAGATGAGAGTAAAAGCAAGGCACATAATTCTGGAGCTGAGCGAGAGACAGTGACGGCTTTAGCCTGAGCCAAGAGGGGAGACAGATGGGGGGGGGGGGGGGGGGGGGGAATCAAAATACATTTGCAGGGAAACCGATTTCTCGATTTCCCATAATTATTTCTCCAGATCTGAAAACTGAGATCAGCAAACAAATTATGGGGGGGGGGGTTAATAGACTGTCGACCACATTAGTCTCACTCTCACTATTGCTGAGGGATGCTACAGTGGATCTGCTTAAACAGCAATTGCATCTTTTTAAAAAATATTTTTATTCTCCTCCTTTTTCACATTTTCTCCCGAATTTACACCCACCAACAATAAACTATAATCAGCAACAGATATGTCAATCCCCATGACAATATCAACGATCCTCCCACCAAACCCCAAACATCAGCCCGCATGTTTAAATAAACAAATGACAAAAAGGAATCAGGGATTACCCATAGTCATCCTTAATATACACAGCCCCCCACCCCCCAACCCTCCCACTCACCCGCCCAACTAATGTTCGATGCAAATCACTGACACTGTTACTTGCAAATATTAGCTGTTTCCACTAAATAATACAAATAAACTCACTATGTACACTGCACTTTAAGATTATTTTTTAATTTGCTTTGCACTTTCATGCATAATTAAATTGTAACACATTTAAGGAACATAGGAAATAGGAATAGTGGACCATTGAGCCCCTCAAGACTGCTCCATCATTCAAGTAGAATAAGTCATGGCTGATAATTTGCCCCAACAACATTTTCACCATCCCCACGTCCCTTGACACATTGAATATCTAGGAATCTCTATCTATCATCTTGAATGTTGTTACGACAGAGAAATGTTAGGAAATTGGATCAAAGGTGTAGTGGCCAATTTAGGGGTTAACAGACTGAGGGTAAAAGTGCTAGCATTGAGTCAGAGGTATACGCCCACACCTAGCCTGAGTTATATTGTCCCATTCAGACTTGAACTTATTAATGGGAATAAACAGGATACCCCTGTTCAACCGGGGTAATTCACTCAAGATCCATTGTCCCCCAGGACACTCTGATCTGACCAGCCATTAGCCCATTACAAAATCTGATGGTATCTTTTGTTCATAAATTGGAGGTTAATTACATATTCATAGCATGGCCCTGTTCTTTAGCGCAAACAAGAATGGGCAATCAAAAGCCCAGATGACGATGACGAGTTCAAGGCTGGACATCCCAGGACACAACCATTGTTTGAGGGGCTGAAAAAAAGAATCCTTTTCGAACAGATGGAGGTGGAAGGATTTGGACAGCCACCAGGAGAAGTCATGAAAAGCCACCACAGACACAGGCTTTCAGAAAGGGGTCTGAAGGAGCTGCACTAACAGCAGGAACATGGGCCGGGATTCTCAGCCGCCATGATTCTCCATTTTTCCGGCGCCCGGGGGTTTCGCGATGCCGTGGGGCTTCCCCACAATGGGAAACCCCATTGACCGGCTGGCATAATGGAGAATCCCGTCGGCGGGTCGGGGCAGAAATGTCGCACGGCGGGGCGGAGAATCCGGCCCAGGTTCTGTAAATGCAAGTATCATTCTTGTCTGTCTGTGTAAGTAGAGTTGAGAGCTGTGTGTTCATTTTATGTGCTGTTTAATAGGAAATCGTGTGTTGGGGTTACAAGATACATGTAAGCTGTTCTTGTTAGGTTTGAAGTTTATAAGTTTAAATATTGTCTTTTTTTGTTTCAATAACGTCTTGTTTGTAAAAATAACCAAGCATTATTTTTTATACAATCATTCCTGGAGTGAATCAATCTTTCCGCATAGTATTAAGAATTTTTTTTAAGTTAGGGTTCTGGTCCAGTATTGTAGCCACTGCTGGGATCTGACCAGGCGCCTGTAACAAATATATTCAATGGCTGAGCCTTCATAACTCATTGGGGTAGAGAATTCAAGATTCACCACCCTCTGAGTAAAGAAGTTTCTCCTCATCTCAGTCCAAATGGCTTACCTCTTATTGTGAGTCTGTGACCCGTAGTTTTAGACCAACTCCTCCCCTCAGCCAAGGGAACATCCTTCCTACATCGTTTACCCTGTCGAGCCCTATAAGAATAATTGCTTCAATGCAAATCAATTGGATTTTCAGACGGCCTTTGATAAGGTCCCTCACAAGAGATTAGTAGGAAACGTTAGAGCACATGGAATGAAAATTTTTTTTTGGACAAGAAACAGAGTAGGAATAAACATGTCATTCTCAGGTTGGCAGGCTGTGATTAGTGGGGTACCGCAAGGACCAGTGCTTGGGCCCCAGCTATTCACAATCTATATCAATGATTTGGATGTGGGGGCCAAATACAATTTTTTTCAAGTTTGTAGATGACACAAAGCTAGATGGGAATGTGAGTGTGAAGAGGATGCAATGAGGCTTCAAGGTGTTTCAGACAGGCTAAACAAGTTGTCAAGAACATGGCAGATGGATTATGATGTGTAAAAAATGAAAAGTTATCCACTTTGGTAAGAATAAGAGAAATGCAGAGTATTTCTTAAATGGTGAGAGATTGGGAAATGTCCAAAGGGAGTTGGGTGTTCATAGTCCTTGAAAGTTAACATGCAGGTACAGCAAGCAATGAGGACAGCAAATAATATGTTGGCCTTTGTTGCAAGAGGATCTGAGTACAACAGTAAAGATACCTTGCTGCAATTGTATAAAGCTTTGATGTGACTGCACCTGGAGTAATGTGTACAGTTTAGGTATCCTTACCTAAGGAAGCATATATTTGCCATAGAGGGAGTGCAACAAAGGTTCACCAGACTGCTCCTGGAATGGTGATATTGTCCGAGGAGGAAAGATTCAAGAGACTGGGCCTGTCTTCTCTAGAGTTTAGAAAAATGAGAGGTGATTGCATTGAAGCAATTATTCTTATAGGGCTCGGCAGGGTAAACGATGTAGGAAGGATGTCCCTTGGCTGAGAGGAGGAGTTGGTCTAAAACCACGGGACACAGACTCACAATAAGAGGTAAACCATGAGGAGAAATTTCTTTACTCAGAGGGTGGTGAATCTTGAATTCTCTACCCCAATGAGTTGTGAAGGATCAGCCATTGAATATATTTGTTACAGGCGCCTGGTCAGATCCCAACAGTGGCTAAAATACTGGACCAGAACCCTAACTTCTTTTTTATTCTTAAGACTGTGCGGAAAGATCGATTCACTCCAGGAGTGATTGCACAAATGCATCTGTCCATGACAGTATCGGTAGAAGTGACCACCGCACAGTCTATGTGGAGACAAAGTCCGGTCTTCACATTGAGGATACCCTCCATCATGTTGCGTGGCACTACCATCGTGCTAAAGAGGATAGATTTTAAACAGATCTAGCAACTCAAGACTGGGAATCCATGAGGCGCTGTGAACCATCAGCAGCAGCAAAATTGCACTCAACCACAATCTGCAACCTCATGGCCTGGCATATCTCCCACTCCACCATTACCACCAAGCCAGAGGATCAAACTTGATTCAATGAAGAATGCAGGAGGGCATACTCGGAGCAACACCTAGAATATCAAAAAGTTAGGTGTGAATCTGGTGAAGCTACAACACAGGACTACTTGAATGCTAAATAAAATAAGCAGCATGTAATAGACAGAGCGAAGCAATCTGACAACCACCAGATAAGATCTAAGCTCTCCACCCTACCATATCCAGCCATGAATGATGGTGGAAAAATAAACAACCCACTGGAGAAGGAGGCTCCATAAATATCCCCATCTTTAATGCTGGAGGAGCCCACCACATCTGTGCAAAAGACAAGACTGAAGTATTCACAATAACTTTCAGCCAGAAGTGCCAAGTGGATGATCCGTCTCAGCCTCCTCCAGAGGTTCCCAGCATCACACATGCCATTCTTCAGCCAATTCCATTTACCCCACGCGATATAAAGAAACAGCTAAAGGCACTGGATACTGCAAAGGCTATGGGCCCTGACAAATTTCAGGAATTGTACTGAAAACATGTGCTCCAGACGTGCTGCACCACTAGGCAAGCTGTTCAAGTACAGCTACAACGCTGGCAACTTCCTGACAATGTGGAAAATATGTCCTGTACTCAAAAAGCATGACAAATCCAACCCGACAATTACCGCCCTATCAGTCTCGTCTCAATCATCGGTAAAGTGATGGAAGCGGTCATCAACAGTGCTATCAGGTGATGCGCTGGGTCTGCCTCCATCAATGATTTTACCTGAAGTGTTGACAATTCAGGCCAGCTTACATTTGTATTTCACACTCTTGTTTCCATACCAGACTGTCACGTTGGTTCATAATTCTCAGTATGTGCCATTGCTAGCCAGACTGTATTTATTGCCCATCCCACTATTTCGGAGATATATGGCGCTGTCCTTTCAATGGATTCTGCTCTATTGAGCAAGGTGAGGATGAAATGGGAGGGTGAATTGGTACCATTCTGGATGGTGAGGTGTGGAGTGAGGCCCTTCACAGGGTCAACTCCAAGCCTTCATGTACTCGGCTAAGTTTGATTCAATTCAAGGTGTTGCATAGGACGTATCTGATTAAAGTGAGAATGAGCGGCTACGTCTTCTGGCTTGAGGATAAGTGTGAGCACTGCTCTTAGGGGCCAGCTAACCACATTCATATATTCTGGTCCTGTCCCAAGTTAGTAAGATTCTGGGCCTCTTTCTTTATCACCATTTCAGAGATACCCCGTGAGGATTTGGATCCATGTCGCCGGTGGCTATATTTGAGTTGCTGGAGTCGCCAGTGCTTCAGTTGGACATGAAGGTGGATGTCCTCGCCTTTGCCTCGTTGATAGCCCGGAACCGAGTTCAGCTTGGGTGGAGGTCTCCTACTCTGCCCAGTGCCTCAGCTTGGTTGGGTGACCTCATGCCTTCTCCAGATTTTGGAGAAGGTTTAGTACACCATCAGAGGGTTGATGGAGCGGTTCTACCTAAGATGGCTGCCATTCATTTCCTTTTTTAAGGAGTTAGTCACCGGTAGCTGTTAGGGTTTAATTTAGTTTTGTGTTAAAGTTAATATGTCACAGAGTCATAGAATCATAGAGGTGTACAGCATGGAAACATGCCCTTCGGCCCAACTTGTCCGTGCTGCCTAGTTTTTACCAATAAGCTTGTCCCAATTGCCTGCATTTGGCCCATAACCTTCTTTACCCAGTTTTCCCATATAACTGTCTATATGCTTTTTAAAAGACAAAATTGTACCCGCCTCTACTACTGCCTCTGCCAGCTTGTTCCAGGCACTCACCACCCTCTGTGTTAAACAATTGCCCTTCTGGACCTTTTTGTATCTCTTTCCTTTCACCTTAAAATTATGCCCTCTAGTTTTGGACTTTACTACCTTTGGGAAAAGATTTTGAACATCTACCATATCCATGCCCCTCATTATTTTATAGACCTCTATAAGATCACCCCTCAGCCTCCTATGCTCCAGGGATAAAAATCCCATTCTATCCAGCCCCTCCTTATAACTCAAACCATCAAGTCCTGGTAGCATTCTTGTAAATCTTTTCTGCACCCTTTCATGTTTAATAATATCCTTACTATAATAGGGCGACCAGAATTGTACACAGTATTCCAAGTGTGGCCCAACTTCAACAAGATGTCCCAACTCCTGTATTCAATGTTCTGACCAATGAAACCAAGCATGCCGAATGCCTTCTTCACCACCCTGTCCATCTGCAACTCCATCTTCAAGGGGCTATGAACCTGTACCCATGGATCTCTTTGTTCTATAACTCTTCCCAACTCCCTACCATTCACTGGGTAGGTCCTGCCCCAATTTGATCTATCAAAATGCAACACCTAACATTTATTCAAATTAAACTCCATTTGCCATTCATCAGTCATCTGGCCCAATTGATCCTGTTGCAATCCTAGATAACCTTCTTCACTGTCCACTATGCCACAAATCTTGGTGTCATCTGCAAACGTACTAACCGTGCCTCCTAAATTCTCATCCAAATCATTAATATAAATAACAAATAACAGTGGACCCAGCACTGATCCCTGAGGCACACCGCTGGTCACAGGCCTCCAGTTTGAAAAACAACCCTCTAAAACCACCCTTTGTCTTCTGTCGTCAAACCAATTTTGTATCCAATTGGCTACCTCACCCTGGATCCCATGAGATTTAACCTCATGCAACAACCTACCATGCACGTGTTTTTGATTTTTTGTCTCTTTCTTCTAGTGTGTATTTTTGATTCGTTGTTTTGGGTGGTTTTGTTTAATATGAATTTTTTTAATAAACATACTTTTTTAAAATTATTGCCCATCCCAAGTCACCTAAGAAGCTGGTGATCACCCTTCTTCTTGAACCCTGTGAAGGTGACCATCAATTTTGTTAGTTAGAGAGCTCGAAGATTTTGAGACAGTGACAGTGAAGGAATAAGCGATGGATAGAGGATTACTTGGAGGAAATCTGGAGCTGATAGTATATCCATGCACCTGCTCCACTTATCCCTATAGCTGTCACATCAAACACATTTTTGCTTGTGGATGAAGTGCTTTGTTCTGGATAGTTGGAAGCTTTTTGAGTTTTATTGTAGTTGTAGCCATTCAGGAAAGTGACATTCTATCACCCTCATGACTTGTGCCTTATAGATGTCAGGGAGGCTTTGGCAAGTTGGATATTGATAGTAGTGGACCTGGTGATGGAAAGTCCGCTGAATGTCAAGCTGAGGTGGTTAGGCTCATCCTTGTGACACTTGTGTGATACAAATCTAACTTGGCACTTAACAGCCCTTGCTACTTGGGGGAATGCAGTACTTCATTATCTGAGGCATAACGAATAGAGCTGAAAACAGAACAATCATCAGGAAATACATCTGCATTTGACCATCCGATGGAGGAAAAGCTAATGATGTCGTACCAGAAGATAGTTGGGTCTCAGACATTGTTTAAGAACATGTGCAGTGATCCCAGGGTTGACGTGATTGGCCTCCAAAACTCACAAATATCTTTCCTCGTACTAAATATGATCTGACTTAGTGGAGTTTTCCTTAATCCCATTGACTAAAATTTCATTCGGTTCCCAGGTGCCACATTTACTCAAATGTGTGTTGGCGCCAAGAGCAATCATCTTATGTGACCTCTGGAATTCAAGCCCTTGTGGCTATGTCTGGACCATGACTAAAATGAGATGGGCCCCTGAAGGAATGCTAATTCAGCATCAAATTCAGAACACAACTAATTCTCAAGTATAGGTTTTCAACACTTCAGTCGGGATCCATAGCGTTTGTTGTATCAATGCCTTTAGCTATTTGTTGAGTAAATCGAATTGGCTGAAGAATGAAATTGTAATGATGAGGATTTCAGGAGGCATAGTCACTTGACAATTTTAGCTGAAGATATTTGTGAAGACTTTCATCTTGTCATTTACCCATACCCGCTGAGTTCTTCCATTATTGAGAATGGGAGGTTGCTGTTTTTTTAATTCATTCAAGCATATGGGCATTGCTAGAAAGGAGGGCAGTTGTTGTCCATCCCTAAATTGCCCTTGAGAGGATGGTGTTGAGTCATCTTCTTGAACTGCGATAGTTAGGGAGGAAATTCTAGGAATTTGACCCAATGGCAGTGAAGAAACAAGATATTTCCAAGTCAAGCTGGTGTGTTGCTTGGAGGGGAACTTTCAGGTGGTGGTGTTCTCATGCATCTGCTGCCCTTGTCCTTCTAGATGGCAGAATTCAAAGGTTTGGAAGATGCTGTCAAAGGAACCTTAGTGAGTTGCTGCAGTACATCTTGTAGATGGTTCACATTAATGCCACTGTGCATCAGTGATGGAGTGAGTGATGTTGGTGATGGATAGGGTGCTAATCAAGCAGGCTGCTTTGTCTTGGATGGTGTTGAACCTCCGGAGTGTTGAAAACGTATTCATCCAGGCAAGGGGTGTGTATTCCATCACACTCCTGACTTGTTCTTTGTAGATGGTGGACAGGGTTTGGGGAGGAAGGAGGTGAATTCCCAGCTTCCGAAATGCTCTTGTAGCCACAGTGTTTATGCAGCTGGTCCAGTTCAATTTCTGGTCAATAGTAACCCCCAGGATGTTGATAGTGGGACATTCAGTGATGGTAATGTCATTAAATGTCATGGGGAGATGGTTGGATTCTCTCTTGTTAGATTTGGCCATTGTCTGGCATTTGTGCAGCATTGATGCTACCTGCCACTTATCATCCCAAGCCTTAATATTGCTGAATATGAGCATGGATTGCTTCAGTATCTAAGAAGTCGCAAATGGTGCTGAACATTGTGCAATAATGAATTGGGATATTTCCAATTCAGACCTGAAGATGGAGGGAAAGTCAATGATGAGCAGCTGAAGATAGTCAGGCCGAGGATGCTACGCTGCAGGTCTCCTCCAGTGATGTCCCAGGACTTAGATGATTGGCTTCCAACAGCCACAATCATCTTCTTTTGTGCTAGGTACAACTTCAACCGGTGGAGAGTTTGCCCACTGTTTTCAGTTTTGCTAGAACTCCTTAATGCACATTCACTTAAATGCTGCCTTGAGGTCAAGGGCAGTCACTTTTGCCTTACGTCTGGAGTTCAGCTCTTTGTCCATCTTTGGGCTAAAGTTGTAATGAGATGAGGAGCTTAGTGACTCTGGTAGAACCCAAACTGAGCATCAGTCAGTAGGTTATTGCTGAGTAACTGCCGCTTGATTGTACTGCAAATGACCCCTTACATTGCTTTGCTGATGATCAAGCATAGACCAATGGGATGATAATTGGCCAGGTTGGATTTGCTCTGCGTTTTGTGGACAGGACATACCTGGGCAGTTTTCCACATTGCTGGGTAGATGCCAGTGTTGTGGCTGTACTAGAACCGCTTAACTAAGGGTGAGTTAATTCTGGAGCATAAGTCATCATTCCTATTGCTGGAGTGTTGTCAGGGCGTACAGCATTTGCAGTCTCTAGTGCCTTCCGCCGTTTCTTGATGTTACGTGGAGTGAACTGAATTGGCTGAAGAGTGGCATCTGGGAGGGGGCTGAGATGGATCATTCACTTGGCATTACTGACTGAAGGTTGTTGCAAATGCTTCAGCCTTATCTTTTGGACTGATGTGCTGCGCTGCCCCATTATTGAGGATGGGGATATTTGTGGAGCCTCCTCCTCCTGTTAGTTGTTTAATTGTCCACTACCATTCACAACTTATTGTGGCAGGAATGCAGCGCTTAAATATGGTCCGTTGGTTGTGGGATCTATTAGATCTGCCTATCGCTTGCTGTTTCTGCAGTTTGACACGCAAGTAGTCTTGTATTGTGGCTTCACCAGGGTGACACCCCATATTTAGTTATACCTGGTGCTGCTCCTCACACGGCATCCTGCATTCTTCATTGAACCAGGGTTAAGCCCCAGCTTGATGGTAATAGTAGAGAGGGGGATATGCCGGGCCATAAGGTTACAGATTGTGGTTTTATACAATTTTGCTGCTGCTGATGGCCCACAGTGTCTCGTGCATGCCCACATTTGAGTTGCTAGATTTATCCCATTTAGCATGGTCGTCGTGACACACCACACAATGTAGATTATCCTCAATGGGAAAACAGGACATTGTCACAACGAGAGCTGTGCAGTCATTACTCCAACTGATAAGATCATGGGCAGCTTGCATCTGCGACAGGTAGATTGTTAAGGCCAAGACCAAATATATTTTTTGCTCTTGTTGGTTCCCTCGCCACTTGCTGCAGACCCAGTCCAGCAGTTATGCCTTTAGGACTCATCCAGCTCGCTCTGTAGTGATGCTGCTGAGCCACTCTTCGTGAAAGACATTGTAGTCCTCTAGCCAGAGTACATTCTGTGTCTTTGCTATATTCAGTGTTTCCTCCAAGTGTGGGTGGTAGTCAGCAGAATTGCCCATGTTTAGCCTAATGGGGTCCATAGGTGATGTTGAGCAATCCCAGAGTAACTCCCTTCCATCTATGTATCACTCTGCCACTGCCTCTCCCGCCAACAGGACAGACCCTGTGATGGTGAGGGTGGTATCTGGGACATTATGTCAGGTATGATTCAGTGAGTATAACTATGTCAGGATGTTGATTGACTAGTCTGTGAGACAACACTCACAATTTTGGCTCAAGCACTCAGATGTTAGTTAGCAGGACCTTGCTGTGTCGTCAAGGCTGAGTTTGCTGTTGCCATTTCCGGTGCCTTAGTCGGTGCCAGGTGACAAGTTTGGTTTCGTTCCTTTTATTAAAAATCTTTTTTTTAATTTAGAGACCCATTTTTTTTTCCCAATTAAGGAGCAATTTAGCATGGCCAATCCACCTAACCTGCACATCTTTTTGGGTTGTGGGGGTGAAACCCACGCAGGCACGGGGAGAATGTATAAACTCCACACAGACAGTAACCCAGGGCCGGGATTCAAATCCGGGTCCTCAGCACCCTGGTCCCAGTGCTAACCACTGCGTCACCGTGCTGCCCTAGGTTTCATTCCTTTTTGTTGACTTTGTTGTGGTTTTAGAATCATAGAATCCCAACAGTGCAGAAATGAAATTAAATGAAATGAAATGAAAATTGCTTATTGTCACGAGTAGGCTTCAAATGAAGTTACTGTGAAAAGCCCCTAGTCGCCACATTCCGGCGCCTGTTCGGGGAGGCTGTTACAGGAATCGAACCGTGCTGCTGGCCTGCTTGGTCTGCTTTCAAAGCCAACGATTTAACCCTGTGCTAAGAGAGAGGACGGTAGGTGAACCTCCGTAGGAGTTGTGTGCCTATGTTTGCCCTGATACTGTGAGCATTCAATGTGGAGGATCACTTTCACCAAACTGTACATCAGTGTAGCCTTGCCTCTGGTGGGCCTGAATTCTGCAGGCACATGATATCACCAGGAATAGTAATGGAGGAGTCTGCGATGTTGACTGATTAATATGATTCTGTGAGTTTGACTATGCCAGGCTGACCACTTTGTGGGGCAATTCTCCCAGCCTTGGCACCAGTCCCCAGATTTTAGTTAAGACAAGTGGGTGTGACTTCATAGTGCCCTGTTTCAGGGTGCAGCTGGGTGACGTGTGTGTTTTCTTGTTATTCTTTGTAGCTGCTTTTGACACAATTTCGAACAGGGCTATAATTCTGTTATTGGGACTACGATTACATATTGAAAATTTAGTTCAGTGCGAATGTCAGGTTTCTCTGTTACCTTTCATAACATGTTAACACTGGACCATCTGCAAGCAGGGGGATCACATGTTCCAAAGCTCCGAACGATGTTTGTTTGGATTGACCAACAGAAAATCACAATAATATAAAAGCAAATGCTGAAATCTGAAACAAAAACAAATCTCAGCAGGTCTGACAGCATCTGTGGAGAGAGAACCGAGCTGACGTTTCAAGTCTGGATGACTCTATGTCAAAGCCAAAGAAAATACACAATAATGGCTGGCCTTCTTTGATTTTCGACTCAATGCCCATGGAAAGAGCATGATTAACAGCTCAACATCTCCCCAGAGCAGCAATGAGATCAGTAATTCAAAAGTACAATCCTGGATCTACATGGTGCAATTTGTGTATTGCGAGGCAGTACTGCACTGCAAATTACATGTTGCATAAGCGCTAAATGACACTGAGTCATCACTGACTTGGAAAGACCATCGAGTTGAAATTTTAACTCTATTTCTCTCCCCACAGAGGCTGCCTGATCTGTGCATTTTACAGCATTTTGTTTGTATGTGTTCCATGATACTGGGGACGATTTTCAGCCCACGATCACCGTCAGAGAGAGCAGCAATGCGGGCGGAAAATCCAGAGGGAATTGAAAAATGTGATTCTCTCCAGAAAGATCACGTTTCCCGATTTTCTCTGCTCCTTGCCGAAGGCGTGATGCACAAACAATTGTACGAAAGACTCAGATTGGGTACAACTGTGGCTTTATTCCAGTCAGATGCGTGGTCTCCGACTGCAGCTGGCAAAATGGCTGATCAGAAGGAGGACACGCATGTTTATATGGCTCCTTGTGGGTGGAGCTAGCTGGCAGGGGCTACCGGTGAACCTGTAGTGCAGGTCCTACCTTACATCCCCTAATACAGGTGCACACAGTGGTTCACCACATTTACCCCCTGTTAAAAATGAGTCCGGCGGGGGTGGCGTGGGACCATATACAGTTTTGCAAATAATTTACAGTGGGGAGGGGAAACAAAAATGTCCATTTTGATAGTCTGGTGCCCGTCAGAGGTTAAGTCGATCCGGTGCTTTGTCGGTTCGCTGGGAGTGACATAACGGTGGCGGCAATGTCGGTGCTGGCGGTACTGGTGTAGCCGACGTCGGTGCTGACGGTGTTGGTGCTGGCCAGTAGTCGGATGACTCCGGGAGCGTGCCAAAATCTTCCTCGTCCTCTTGCGTGGGCAGTGGAAGGAGGGATGGATGTTGGGAGGGCCGGAGGGAGGGGAGGGTGGCGTGTGGGTGGGGGAGTGTGTTGGAGTGGAACCTGATGGAGCCAGATCCCTGAGGGAAACAGTATCTTGGCGGCCGTCGGGGAACTCCATGTTGGCATACTGGGGGTTGGCGTGGAGCAAGTGTACCCTGTCCACCAAGGGGTCCGCCTTGTGGAGTCGGACGTGCCTACGTAGAAGGACCGGTCCTGGAGCTGCGAGCCAAGTCAGGAGCAACACCCCGGATGTGGACTTCCTAGGGAAGGTAAAAACACTGGGAGGTTTCTGGACCATAGGGCCAGCTGGACGGCCCTCCAAACTGTCCCATTCTCTCTCTCTACCTGCCCGTTTCCCCAGGGTTGTAACTGGTCGTTCTGCTGGAGGCGATACCCCTGTTGAGCAGGAACTGACGCAGCGCATCACTCATGAATGAGGATCCCCTGTCACTGTGGATGTAGGTGGGGAATCCGAACAGAGCGAAGATTGTGTTGAGGGCCTTGATGACGGTGGCAGACGTCATATCAAGGCATGGGATGGCGAAGGGGAACCTGGAGTATTCATCGACCACACTGAGGATATATGTGTTGCGGTCGCTGGAGGGGAGGGGCCCTTTGAAATCCACGCTGAGGCGTTCAAAGGGGCGGGAGGCTTTCACCAGGCGTGCGCGGTCTGGCCAGTAGAAGTGTGCCATGCACTCCGCACAGACCTGGCAGTCTCTGGTGACTGTCCGTACTTCCTCGACGGAGTAGGGCAGGTTGCGAGCTTTGACGAGGTGGGACAGTCATGTGACCTCCGAGTGACAAAGGCTGTCATGCAGAACCCGGAGTCGGTCTGCTTGTGCGCTGGCACATGTACCTCGGGAAAGGACGTCGGGGGGCTCGTTGAGTTTGCCGGGGCGATACAAAATCTCGTAATTATAGGTGGAGAGCTCGATTCTCCACCGCAAGATTTTATCATTTTTGATCTTTCCCCGCTGCGTGTTGTTGAACATGAAGGCTACCGACCGTTGGTCAGTGAGGAGAGTGAATCTCCTGCCGGCCAGGTAATGCCTCCAATGCCGCACAGCTTCAACGATAGCTTGGGCCTCTTTTTTGATGGATGAGTGCCGAATTTCAGAGGCATGAAGGGTGCTGGAAAAGAATGCCACGGGTCTGCCTGCCTGGTTTAGAGTGGCGGCGACGGCGATATGTGAAGCGTCGCTTTCAACTTGAAAGGGGAGTGCCTCGTCTACTGCATGCATCCCGACCTTGGCTATGTCTGCTCTGATCTGGGCGAAGGCGTGTTGTGCCTCGGCCGCAAGGGGCAATTGAGTGGACTGTATGAATGGGTCGGCCTTGTCCGCATAGTTTGGGACCCACTGGGCGTAGTAGAAGAACCCCAGGCAGCATTTGAGGCCTTGGGGCAGTGGGGAAGGGGAAGCTCCATGAGGGAGCGCATGCGGTCGGGATCGGGCCCCAGAAGTCCGTTTTGGACTACATACCCGAGGATGGCTAGGCGTGTCGTGCGGAACACACACTTCTCCTTGTTGTACGTAAGGTTGAGGAGAGTGGCGGTGCGGAGGAATTTAGCGAGGTTGGCGTCGTGGTCCTGCTGGTCATGGTCGCAGATGGTGACATTGTCTAGGTACGGAAACGTGGCCCACAAACCGTACCAGTCGACCATTCGGTCCATCTCCCTTTGGAAGACCGAGACCCCGTTAGTGATGCCGAAGGGAACCCTAAGGAATTGATGGAGCCAACCGTCCGCCTCAAAGGCAGTGTATGGACGGTCCGATTTACGAATGGGGAGCTGGTGGTAGGCGGATTTCAGGTCAATTGTTGAGAAGACGCGGGACTGCACAATGCATGGGAGGGAGTACACATCGAGCTGCGTGTACCGATTGATGGTCTGGCTGTAGTCCACGACCATTTTGTGTTTCTCCCCCATTTTTACTACTACCACTTGAGCTCTCCAGGGGCTGTTGCTGGCCTCGATGATACCCTCCCGAAGCAGCCGCTGGACTTAGGACCTGATGAAGGTCTTGTCTTGGGTGTTGTCCTGTCTGCTCCTGGTGGTGACGGGCTTGCAATCCGCAGTTAGATTGGCAAAGAGGGGGTGGGGGGTCAACTTTGAGGATCGCGAGGCCGCAAACAATGAGTGGAGGTAAGGGCCCGCCGATTTTGAGGGTGAGGCTCTGGAGATTGCACTGGAAATCCAGGCCCAGCAATATTGCAGCGCAGAGGTTGGGGAGGACGTAGAGGTGGAAACCGCTGAATTCTACACCCTGGACAGTGAGAGTGACCATGCAGAACTCTCGGATTGGGACAGAATGGGATCCGGAGGCCAGGGAGATCCGTTGGTTGGTGGGGTGGACCGCGAGGGAGCAGCGCCTTACCGTGTCTGGGTGTATGAAGCTTTCGGTGCTCCCGGGGACCAGCAGGCAAGAGGTCACGTGGCTGTTGATTTTCACCGTCGTCGAAGCGGTGGCCAGGTTGTGAGGACGAGACTGGTCCAGTGTCATCGAGGCGAGCTGCGGGTGGTCGTCCGAGGTTTCAGATGAAGAGCGTCGGCGACACAGATCTGGCGTTCCAGCCCCGTGGGGGAGACAAAATGGCGGCGTCCGAGGGTCCTGTAGGGAACAAAATGGCGGCGCCCATGGAGCGCATGTTGCAGGAGCAGGGCAAGATGGTGGCGCCCATGGGCCGCACGTGGAGTGAGGGGGTGGCAGCACCCACTGGCCGCACCTGGCCGTGGGAAGAGAAGATGGTGGCGCCCACTGGTCGCACATGGCCCCGGGAGGGGAAGATGGTGGCGCCCATTGTGCGTTCGGCAGGGGGGAGGGGGAAATTACGGGCACGATAGCGGCGACTGCACGGGCCTGGCATACAGCTGCAAAGTGGCCCTTTTTACTGTAGGACTTGCAAATGGCGGTGCGGGCCGGGCAGCGTTGGCGGGGGTGCTTCTGCTAACCGCAGAAGTAGCAGCAGAGACCCCCGGGGTGCGCGGATTGGTGGGCGGTGCAGGCATATTGAGTCGGCAGGGCCCCAGCCGGGGGGTGGTCGTTTGCGGGGTCCAGGATGAGTAGGACTGGTGGGCCGCGCGGTGAGCTGGGTAGGCCTCGACGTTTCGAGATGCGATCATCATGGAGAGCGCTAAAGCTTTTGTCTCCGTTAGGTCAAGTGTGGCCCCTTCCAGCAGTCGTTGTCGGATGGGGCCGACGCAATCCCCATTACGAATGCGTCGCGCATGAGGAGATTGGAATGTTCAGTGGCCGTAACGGCCTGACAGTCAC
This sequence comes from Scyliorhinus canicula, assembly GCF_902713615.1. Lineage (NCBI taxonomy): Eukaryota > Metazoa > Chordata > Chondrichthyes > Carcharhiniformes > Scyliorhinidae > Scyliorhinus > Scyliorhinus canicula. The sequence continues at coordinate 74,510,045 of NC_052152.1, forward strand.
AGTCCCGTACGAGTGGAATTAGAGCCCGCCAGAAGTCTTCAATGGACTCAACAGGGAGTTGAGTGCGAGTGGCAAGCACGTGCCTGGCGAAGAGCGTATTTGCTTTCTGTGTGCAGTTCTCTTTTAGGAGTGCCATGGCTTCCGCATAACTTGGGCCGCCCTGGATCAACGGGAACACGTTGGAGCTCAGCCTGGAGTATAAAACCTGAATCTTCTGAGCTTCCGTCGGCGTGGGGGTTGCAGCGTTGATGTAGGCCTCAAAAGAAGCTAGCCAGTGAATAGAGTCCTTTCTGGCATCGGGCAAGTGCAGATCCAGCTGCAGGAAATCTCGTTTGATTCTGATATCCATCTCTTAGTAAATCTGACTGTAATAAATTGATGCACAATCAATTGCACGAAAGACTCAGATTGGTACAACTTTATTACAGTCAGATGCGTGGCCTCCTACTGCAGCTGGTGAAATGGCTGTTCAGTGGAGGACACACATATTTATACGGCTCCTCGTGGGCGGAGCTAGCCGGCAGGGGCTACCGGAGAACCTGTAGTGCAGGTCCTACCTTACATCCTCTAATACAGGTGCACACAGTGGTTCACCACAAGGCGTAGCAAGGTTCACACCCTCCAAAGACAGGAATCTAATTTAAATTCATTATAATAAATTTCAATATTATTAACCAGCCTCCTGCGACAGAATCCTCCCTCACTAAATATTTATACTTTGCCGACCTGATATCAGGTCAACGAGACTTACTGCAGCTTTTTTAAAAGCAAGAAACAGTCAAGGGGATCCCTCTGGGGTGCAAAGGTGAGTATAGCCCCAGGGGGAGAGGGATAGGCCCCATACTGCTCCCTGGTAGTACCCTCTGGCACCAGTTGGCAATGTCATGTTGGCCTGACCAGATGGCAGTGCCAACCTGTGCCAGCGGAAGTGCGAGAGGTGGGCCCTCGTGGGAGCTCCATGGGCGTGGAGGGGGGGTTCCATTTATGCCTGATGGGGGAACTTGCGGTACCAGACTGATTCCTGGGATGGCAGGACTAGCATATGAGAAGAGGTTGAGTTGGTTAGGATTATTTTTGCTGGAGTTCAGAAGAATGAGGGGGGATCGCATTGAAACTCATAATATACACCAGTATATCATGGTGCAGACACACACACTGATTGACACACAGCAAGACCAATCAACACGCACAACACAGCAGCCAATCACCAGTTAGAGCACACTCACTTTAAAGACAGAGGGCATCAGTTTTCCCGCTCATTCGGAATGCAGCCTCTCAGAAGGACAGAGCTCACAGCTTGCAGCACAGATCTTCACTATGTGCTGAGTGCATAGACTGGTTAGGATAGGCATAGGTCTTTAGTTTAATCTAACATAGTGTCGACCCACAGTGAAAGTATATTCAACAGTTTCTAGCTTAATAAAATAGTGTTGTATTATTTAAAGTGTTGGTAGCCTGTATGTGTTACTGCTGAGGTAAACACAGTCTCCACGGACCCAGAGTACCCAACACATCAGAAACCTATAAAACTCTAACAGGACTAGACAGGCTAAATGCAAGAAGGATGCCCCCAATGATGTGGGAGTCCAGAACCTGGGGACACAGTCTGAGGATGCTGAGTAGACCTTTCGGACTGAGATGAGGAGAATCAGAGAAAGTAGTTGAGGCCAACGCATAGTATGTTTTCAAGAAGCAGTTAGATATAGCTCTTGGGGTGAAAGGGATCAAAGGATAGGGGGGTTGAAAGTGGGAACAGGCTATTGAGTTGGATGATCGGACATGATCATAATGAATGGTGAAGCAGGCTTGCATAGCCAAATTGCTTACTTCTGCTCCTAAATCCTATGTTTCTATGTACTGAGAGGTGTGCGCACTGGCCGGGGGGGGGGGGGGGGGGGGGGGGAATGCCGGTATACTCCCACGCTACATGGGAATGCAGGGCGGGGGTCCAATGTTTGTAGAGAGAGAGGGATGCCCGTGATGCCCCTGTGGTGGGGGCTGTGTTCAGTTTCAGTTCTGATTGGAACGCCCTTTAAAGATGGTGGCCCAATCTCCGTGGAGCCAAGTGCCAGCTCTATCTGGACCCATTCCGCCAGAGTCACAGCGTAAACCACGCCCACTCATTTCTTTTCTTTAAAGAGGTTCAAGATCTGGGGTGAAAACTGATCTGTGCAGCTGGATAGTTAGATGCCAGTTTTCAGTCTGAACCTGGCACTTTGAAAAAAATGTGTGGGCCATTACACTGAAACCTCGAGGAGATCATTTACAGATTCTTCAACAATTTGTTTGTGGCCTCATTTTCAAACAGCTGGTCCATCCAAGCTATGACACTGACTGTTGCACCTAGAAATGAATAAATGGAGGTTTTGCGAACGATTTCTGGTAATTTGATGACAGAATAAATTGCTTGGTGTTGGTTTACACATGGTCTGATCTGAAATCATTCATTTGTAGCAGGTGAGTTTCTGAAAATGTGCATTTTATTGATTTTATCAAAAATGTGACAGCACTATTTGCTGAAATATTTTATTTAAAGGTCAAAATGGCAACATTTCAGATCCAATTAGAAAATTGTGAAAAGAATATTGACAAATAGGTTAACATTTGCAAACTGAATTATTTAGTTAAAAATTTGAGATTGGCTGACTAAGCTGGATAACAATGATGTATTTGTGCGAATTGGATCACGTTTAGTCTGTGGGCAGAGTTGAAGTAAACCATGTATATATTGTCTACAAGGAAAGGCCACATGTTAGATGATGCCTACAGTGTGCTGATTTCACAATTCAGTGAAACAATAGGCTTCAGAGTCAATTGCAATTTAAAAACACACACAAAACAATTCATGCAAGGACAGAATTGCACATTGGCCTATAGCCCCGAACCCTCCCTCAGGTGCCAGTGCCCCACAATCTGAGTTGCCGCTTGGAAATACCCTTCATGTCCTTTAGAACGGCGCTGAGGGGTTTACTATATGGGTTGCTGCTGCACACTTTTCACCTCCTTGCCTTTGCCCACTGTCCCGCCACCCCAGGGGCTCTCTACCTGTCCTTGACCTTACCATCAGGGATAGAGGGTGTTGCACACGGAACGTAGGTTGCATTGGTTCATTGACTCCCAAGATGCCGGTGTCTCTTCTAGCCGTCTGGAGTCCATGGACTGTGTACATGTCGGTTGTCCTGGGCTGCACCCCCTTTTTAGTTTTCTAAGAAATCTGTTACTTTCTTTGTGGCTGCACTTCAGGCCTACCCTCCTGTTCTTGGGGCATCCGGTGCAGAGCGGAGTGGGGAAGGAGGAGGATCTTCGTTGGTCTGCTCTTGGGCCTATCCAAGCTGGCCATTAATAGGTCGAGGAAGCGGGCAGTCGAGAAGATCGTCTATCCCGACTATCCGCAGCTGTGATTGTTGTGTGTCCCTGGAAAAGGAGAATGCAATGTTTGCGGCAGCATCAAGGCCATTTGTGCCTGGTGGGCCCCACAGGGACAGGAGTGCATTGTTGATCCCTTTAATCACATTTTGTTTTGATGTTTTAAGTTTCCTTTGAGTATCTGTTTAATTTGATGCAGTAGCCCTTTAAGGAGCTTCATTTTTAATTTATCCCACAATTTTGTTGCTTTTGTTTATTTGGCTAACGAAAAGAAGTTCAAAACAATTCACATTAACTGATTGCAACCAAACTTTGCATCAGTGGCCATGCAATTGGAAAGTGTGCAGACTCTTTGGCTGCGATCCACTGGCCAATTGCAGTCCCTCTCAAGCACGGTGTGGCCAGTGAATGCCGGGAGAGGCCTCCCACAGGCTTCCTGGCAGCCTTCACGTTTCGTGGGATCCACCCAAGTGCCGCAAGGCGTTCGGGTCAGAAACACAACCACAAGGGGCGTGACCAAACGGCACGCGCCGGAGCCAGTTTAAAACTGACTTCAGCGACCTTACCCGGGATCCACCGGCCTTGCAGGATTCATCGGCCTCCCCAGCGAGGCTGCAGCCGGGCGCCATTAACTATTGGTCCACAGAAACGTGGACCAGGCAGAACGGCACCAAGGGGGTCTCACGGGCCATCAGGGACCCATGGATGGTCAGGGATAGTGCAGGGTAGCCCCCTGGCCCTCCGCCCGGAATGCTGGCACCTTGGCACTGCCACCATGGGACTGCCAGTGTGCCCGGATGGCACTGCCAAGTTGGCAGGAGCACTTCCTGGGCACCAGGATGGCAGTGCAAGGGTGCCCAGGTGCCAGGGTGGCACTGCCAAGGGCCAGTGGCCGAGGAGGGGCCATGCTTATGAAGGGTGGGTAGAGGGAGGGTTCAAGGGTGAGGGTATGCAGAGCAGTAAGTAGGGACTTCTGGGAGGTTGGTGGGTGGGGGTCCTGAAAGGAGAGGGGCCTGTAAGTGGGCATGGGGGGCCTGAAGAGGGGGAACCCCCAGGAACTCTATAGCGGGGTGTCCTCACTTGGAGAGGTGTGGGGTAGTGTCCATGTGTGTGGGGGGTGACGTTGCCCATGGGTGGGGATGGACCCACAAGCTCATTTAGAGATCGGGGCACCCTTTCAAAATGGTGGCCCGATCTCTGAGTTCAGCTCCCCAGTCAAAAAAAAAATTTTAAGGGCTGGATTCTTCCACCTCACCTGCCGCAAGATTGCCATGGGCAAGACGCGGACAATAGATAAGTCCATTGAACTCGTGCGGGATTCCCGATTGGCAGGTGGGCGCAGCCGGTGAATCCTGGCCTAAGTGTGGGCTAAACTGGTGAGAAACTCCCCAGGGCCCAAAATAGTTATTAAGTGTCATTGAATAGCGGTGGGGAATGTGCCGGCAGAGAAACTCCTGAAAAACCCACCACAAATGAACTAAGAAATTTTTGGGGAGAATTGTGCCCTTTGTTATTTGCAACACAATTCTTGGCTGTCAGACAACCTTTTCCCCTCAATCTCCAATATTTTCTTATCATTAATTTGATTACTAAATCAGGATGATGCGCCCATCAATTCACGCGAAACAGAGTGTAGATATAAACTGTGGCTTTAATCGACTAGAACAGTGCCTGCCTGCGGCAGCCTCTGCTACTGAGAGCTGCCTACAGGGCTACTGCTCTTTATACCTCCCCTCAAGGGGAGGAGCCAGGGCAGAGCCCACAAAGGCACCAACATGATACATCACAGGTAATACCTTACAATGGTCCATAGGTGTAGCACTAATGGGCAACAGCGTGGTACAGTTACATATATGGTGAATGGTTACTTCAATACGTTCATCACATTCACCCCCTGTTAAAAAAATGAAGTCCGGCGGGGGGGTGAAGGGTTCACATGTTCAGTCTGACCGGCGCCCGGATCGCTGAAGTTTTGGTATCGCAGCCGGCCTGGGTGTCGAACTCATCCGTGCAGGCATGGGTAGTAAGGTTGCCAGTGCGGTACAGACGTGGACTCCGGGAGCGTGCCTTCTGGAGCTTCGTTCCTGTGGGTCGGTGAAGGGGGAATGGGGGGATGGGAGGGGGTGCGGGTGCCATGTAGGGGCTGGGGCGCTGGTCAGCGTAGGTTGGGCGGGGTAAGTTGGGGTGGCGGTGGTAGTGGAACCTGCGGGTGCCAGGTCACGGAGGGAAACTGTATCCTGTCGACCATCAGGGTGTTCTATGGATGCGTACTGGGGGTTGGTGTGTAGGAGCTGGACCCTTTCGACCAGGGGGTCGGACTTATGGCTACTGGCATGTTTGCAGAGTAGGATGGGCCCCAGTATCTTCAGCCAGGATGGAAGCGAGGCCCCTGAGGTGGATTTCCTGGAGAAAACAAACAGGCGACCATGAGCGGTCTCGTTTGTGGCCATGCAAAGGAGGGACCTAATGGAGTGGAGTGCGTCGGGGAGGACCTCCTGCCAGTGGGAAACTAGTAGATACCTAGACCGTAGGGCCAGGAGGATGGTCTTCTAGACCGTCGCGTTCCCCGTCTCCACCTGCCCGTTTCCCTGGGGGTTATAACTGGTAGTCCTGCTCGAGGCGATGCCCTTACTGAGCAGGTATAACACAGTTCATCACTCATGAACGACGAGCCCCGGTCACTGTGAACATACGTGGGGAAACCAAACAGGGTGAAGACACTATGTAGGGCTTTAATGAAGGTGGCAGCAGTCATGTCAGGGCAGGGGATTGCAAAGGGGAAGCGGGAGAATTCGTCAATGACGTTGAGGAAATATGTGTTGCGGTTTGTGGAGGGGAGGGGCCCTTTGAAATCAATACTGAGGCGCTCAAAGGGCCGGGATGCCTTTACCAGGTGGGCCTTATCCGGTTGATAGAAGTGTGGCTTGCACTCCGCGCAGATCGGGCAGTCCCTGGTCATGGCTCTGACCTCCTCAGTGGAGTCAGGCAGGTTGCGGGCCTTGATGTAGTGGAGAAGCCGGGTGACCTCTAGGTGGCAGAGGTCATCGTGCATAGCCCGGAGTCGGTCATCTTGCGCACTGGCGCACGTGCCGCAGGACAGGGCATGTGGGGGCTCGTTGAGCTTTCCAGGACGATATACTATATCGTAATTAAAGGTGGAGAGTTCGATCCTCCACCTCAAGATCTTATCATTCTTGATTTTGCCCCGCTGCGTATTATCGAACATGAAGGCTACCGATCGTTGATCGGTGACGAGGGTAAACCTCCTACCAGCGAGGTAGTGCCTCCAGTGCCGCACGGCTTCCACGATGGTTTGGGCTTCTTTTTCGACCAAGGAGTATCGAATTTCAGAGGCGGTGAGGGTGCATGAAAAAAATGCTACTGGCCTGCCTGCCTGATTGAGGGTAGCGGTGAGGGCGACCTCTGAGGTGTCGCTCTCCACTTGGAAGGGGACGGACTCGTCCTCCATGCGCATTGCGGCTTTGGTGATGTCCGCCTTGATGCAGCTGAAGGCCTGGCGGGCATCGGCCGCCAGTGGGAAGGTGGTGGCCTTGATTAGTGGGCGGGCTTTGTCCGCATAGTTGGGGACCCACTGGGCGTAATATGAAAAGAACCCGAAGCACCTTTTCAGGGCCCTGGGACAGTGGGGAAGGGGGAGTTGCAGGAGGGGGCGCATAAAGTCGGGGTCGGGTCCAAGAACCCCGTTTTCCACGACGTAGCCGAGGATGGCTGGTCTGGTTGTGAGGAAAACGCATTTCTCCTTGTTGTAAGTGAGGTTAAAGGTTTGGGCGGTTTGGAGAAATCTCTGGAGGTTGGCGTCGTGGTCCTGCTGATCATGGCCGCAGATGGTGACATTGTCTAAGTACGGAAATGTGGCCCGCAGCCCATATTGGTCCACCATTTGGTCTATGGTTCTTTGAAAGACCGAGACCCCGTTTGTAACGCCGAAGGGGACCCAGAGGAAGTGGAAGAGGCGGCCGTCTGCCTTAAAGGCCATGTAGTGGCGGTCCTCCGGACGGATTGGGAGCTGGTGGGATGCAGACTTCAGATCCACCGTGGAGAACACCCGGTAGTGTGCGATCTGGTTTACCATGTCTGCAATCCGGGGGAGGGGGTACGCATCGAGTTGCGTGCACCGGTTTATGGTTTGGCTGTAATCTGCAACCATCCGGTTCTTTTCCTCGGTTCTGACGACCACCACCTGAGCTCTCCAGGGGCTATTGCTGGCCTCGATGACCCCCTCCTGCAAGAGTCGTTGGACCTCGGACCTCATAAAAGTCCTGTCCTGAATGCTATACCGCCTGCTTCTGGTGGCGACTGGCTTACAGTCGCCGGTGAGATTTGCGAAGAGCGGGGGAGGGTCGACTTTTAGTGTCGCGAGTCTACATACGGTGAGTGGGGGTAGGGGCCCGCCGAATTTCAGAGTTAGGCTCTTGAGGAGAGGAGAGCAGAGGTCGGGGAGTACATATAGCTTAAAATCGGCATATTCGGCGCCCTGTATTGCGAGGGTTGCGGTACTGCACCCCTGGATCCGCAACGAGTGCGACCCAGAAGCGAGGGAGGTGGTTTGGTGCACCGGAAAAATTGGGAGCGAGCAGCGTCTTACTATGTCTGGATGAATAAAGCTGTCCTTGCTCCCGGAGTCGAACAGGCAAGGTGTTTCGTGTCCATTTACCCGGACGGTCATCATGGAGCTCCGGAGGTGTTTGGGTCGCGACTGGTCCAGGGTGACCGTGCTGAGTAGCGGGTAGCCGGTGTGGTCGGAGGTGCCGGGGTTGTCCCAAGATGACTGCCCCCGTCGGTCGCACGTGTCGGGCGGCGAGGAAGATGGCGTCCAAGATGGCAGCCTCCATGAGTCGCACGTTGTGGGCCGTGTGCGCGAAGATGGCCAAGATGGCGGCTGCCGTGAGCCGCACATGTTGTGCGGGCTTGGAGATGGCTGCCCCCACGGACAGCACGAGGCCGATGATGCATTCGGGGGCGAAGCCAGCAGTCAAGCTGCTACACTGCGGGATCTGCGGGCCTGTGAGACTGAGGGTCGGGCCTGCGATTTTGAGGGTTTGCAGGCAAACCCTAGCAAAATGTCATTTTTTTTCCGCAGTCGCTGTAGTTTGCGTTCCGATCCGGGCAGCGCTGCCTGGGGTGCTGATGCTGGCCGCAGAAATAGCAGGGTAGCCCCCCGTGTTGGGCGGGCAGCCGCGCGGCACAGGCCTGGGGTATTCTTTGGTCAGGGATCCACGAGTGGGTCGCGTGATCAGGAGGGAACGCGTTGAGGCTTTGGAACGCTACTTCTTGGGATGAGGCTGATTTTACTGTCTCTTCCAGGTCCAGGGCACCCTTTTTGAGTAGGCGTTGTCTCACGTAGTTGGACCTGAATCCAGCCACGGAGGCTTGCCGGACTGCGAGGTCCATATGTTGAGTGGCTGTAACGGCCCGGTAGTTGCAACTTTGCGCAAGGACTTCGAGGTCGCGTAGGTACTCCTCCAGCGATTCCCCAGGGCGTTGGCGGCAAGTAGTGAGGAGATGCCGCGCATACACCTCATTCATGGGTCTTACGTATAGGCGCTTCATCTTCGTGAGGGCATCTGCGTAAGTGGAGGCTTCCTCGAGTTGGACAGAGACGGAAAGTAAGGAGGAGGCAACGAGGTAGGCCTTGAAGCAGCGGAACCAGTGCGAAAAAATCCCTTTGGCCTCCACGGCCTGTGGGTCGAGTTCCAGTTGGTCAGGTTTGAGGGCAGATTCCATAGTGGCGTTGTAGTCGATTAAATTGATGCAATCATCTATTCACGAGAGACAGAGTGTATATGTAAACTGTGGCTTTAATCGACTGGAACAGTGGCTGCCTGCGACAGCCTCTGCTACTGAGAGCCACCTACAGGGCTACTGCTCTGATGTATTGGGTGCTCTGGATCCGTGGAACACATACAGGCCACCAACACTTAAAATAGTACAATGTTATTTTATTAAACTATAAACTGTTGAACATACTCTTACTGTTGGTTAACACGATGTCAGATTAACTAAAGACCTGTGCCTGTCCTAACCAGTCTAATCACTCAGCACATGGTGAAGATCTGCGCTGTAAACTGTAAGCTCTTGTACTTCTGAAAGGCTGCATCCCAAATGAGCGGGAAAGCTGATGCCCTCTGTCTTTATAGTGAGTGTGCTCTAACTGGTGATTGGCTGCGGTGTTATGCATGTTGATTGGTCCTACTGTATGTCCATCAGTGTGTGTGTCTGCACCATGATATACTGGTGTATATTATGACATGCTCTTTATACCTCCCCTCAAGGGGAGGAGCCAGGGGCGGAGCCCACAAAGGCACCAACATGATACATCACAGGTAATACCTTACAATGGTCCATAGGTGGAGCCCTCATGGGCAACAGCATGGTACAGTTACATATATGGTGAATGGTTACTGCAATACGTTCACCACACAGGAATATAAAGCTAATCTCAGTAATGCTCACTATGACAACTACCCACAATAATTGTAAAACTCCATGTGTTTCAATGCCCTTTGAAACCTGTCAAACTTACCCAATCAGTCCTACGTGTGACTCCAGATTCCATAGTAATGTGGTTAACTCTTAACTGCCCTCTGAAATGGCCTCACATATCACTCAGTTCTGCTGGAACACTGCTGTATCCCCTCATTAATAAACAGCATTTCTGCCGAGGAGTTTGCACATTCTCCCCGTATCTGCGTGGGTCTCACCCCTACAACCCAAAGATGTGCAGGATAGGTGGATTGGCCAAATTAAATTCCCCCTTAGTTGGGAGAAAAATTGGGTACTTTAACTTACAAAATATATGTATATTTTGCGCAGCCAAGCACACAGGTTATTTTGTCACAGAGCAAGGGCTGTGTGGTATCTTGCTGGAAGGCTGTATGCCTAATTAGATAAGCAGGAACATTCCTCCCTGATTCTCTGATATGGCACTGGAATCCAGAAGGTGGAAAGGAGGAGAGATGTTGTGATTTGGAAGGGGATCAAGAGGCACAAAGGGTGGGCAGCACGGTGGCCTAGTGGTTAGCACAACCGCCTCACGGCGCTGAGGTCCCTGGTTCGATCCCGGCTCTGGGTCACTGTCCATGTGGAGTTTGCACATTCTCCCCGTGTCTGCGTGGGTTTCGCCCCCACAACCCAAAAATGTGCAGGATAGGTGGATTGGCCATGCTAAATTGCCCCTTAATTGGAAAAAATAATTGGGTAATCTAAATTTTAAAAAAAAAAGAGGCACAAAGGGAATTGGACCAGGGTAGCATTGAGGCCAATAAAAGCAGTGTGGCCCCGAAGGCCTGGCTGGAGTGCGGTCGAAAGTTCAATGACCTCACATGGGTTATCAGTGCAGTGAATACATGTGCTAGACACCAGCCTCACCAACCACCATCACTCACCCAGCAGCAATGGTTTGTAGTCAGGGCTTATGCCTAGCATTCATTGGCTCCTACTCACCTGACACCCTTAGCACTACTGCAAGCCTCACTCCCACGTCTCATAGCTCCCACATACTTCCAGCTATTTGGCTATGACAGGCACATCAGCTAAATAGCTCGAAACACACTCACCAAAAGCGTTAAAGAGAGGCCATTAATAGGATCAGTGAGGTCAGGCACCCAATCAATGTTAGATACAGAGTAATGTCACAATCTACCCATTCTGTCCTCTTCTGGCACAGGCACAGCACGCCCACACAAGCACCCCTCCAACGTCACGTGGATTTGCCAGAATCGGGTCAGGTGCCATTTTCAGCACCTCCTAGCTCTCTTAGAGCTGACACCAGTCGCACTATGGAACCCACTTTGTGGCCAGGTGTACAGCATTAATCATGGAATCTTGTAGCACAGGGGGCCATTTGGCCCATCATGCCTGTACCGACTCATGGAAAGAGCTATCCAATTAGTGCCACTCCCCCATTCTTTCCCAGTATCCCTGCACATTTAGGAACGTTTAGGAACATAGGAATTAGGAGCAGAAGTACTAGGAGGTGGTGGCAGAGTGGTATTCCCACTGGACTAGGAAACCAGATACCCAGGGTAATGCTCTGGGGACCTGGGTTCGGATCCCGCACTGCAGATGGTGAAATTTGAATTCAATAAAAATCTGTAATTAGAAGTCTAATGATATCGATGAAACCATTGTCATAAAATCCCACCTGGTTCACTCATGTTCTTTAGCGAAGAAAATCTGCTGTCGTTACCTGGTCTGGCCTACATGTGACTGCAGACCGACAACAATGTGGTTCACTCTTAACTGCCTCCTCCAAGGCAATTAGGGATGGGCAACAAATGTTGGCACAGCCTGCAACACTCATGTCCCATGACGAATAAAAAAAGAAGGAGGCAATTCAGCCCTTTGAGTCTACTCCATCATTCAATCAGATTATGGCTGATCTCTTCCTGGTCTCAAATCCACCTCACTATGGGGCAGCAATTCACAAATTCACCACCCTGTGCGAGAAGTAGTTCCTCCTCATCTCAGTTCTAAATCTACCATTTTGTGAAGCATAAGGCATGCGTGACAAACATGCTTGAGCTCTTTGAGGGTGTAACCAGCAAGGTGGACAATGGGGAACCTGTGGATGTGGTATAGCTAGACTTCCAGAAGGCATCTGACAAGGTGCCATAAAAAAGACTGATCCAGAAGGTGAGATCGCAGGGGATTGGGGGTAGAGTACTAGATTGGATTGCAGATTGGCTGACTGACAGAAAGCAGAGGGTCGAGATAAATAGGTCCTTCTCTGGCTGGCAAACTGTAACTAGCGGGGTGCCACAGCGGTCAGTCCTCGGCCTCAACATTTCTCCTATATTCAATCATTTCTGAAAGTTACTATTGAGTTTGCTCCCACCAGCCTTTCAAGCAGTGTATTTCAGACCATACAATATTGCTGTCAAAAAATATATTTTTATCTCTTTAGCCAATAATCTTGATTCTGTGTTATTTGGTTACCAACTTGCCGCCATAAGACCATAAGACATACGAACAGAATTAGACCACTTGGCCCACAGAGTCTGCTCCGCCATTCAATCATGGGTGATATTTTTCTCATCCCCATTCTCCTGCCTTCTCCCCTTAACCCCTGATCCCCTTATTTATCAAGAACCTATCTATCTCTGTCTTAAAGACACTCAGTGATTTGGCATCCACAGCCTTCTGCGGCAAAGAGTTCCACAGATTCACCACCCTCTGGCTGAAGAAATTCCTCCTCATCTTTGTTTTAAAGGATCGTCCCTTTAGTGTAAGATTGTGTCCTCCGTTTCTAGTTTTTCCTACAAGTGGAAACATCCTCTCCACGTCAACTCTATCCAGGCCTCGCAGTATCCTGCAAGTTTCAATAAGGTCCCCCCCTCATCCTTCTAAATTCCAACGAGTCCAGACCCAGAGTCCTCAACCGTTCCTCATACGACAAGCTCTTCATTCCAGGGATCATTCTTGTGAACCTCCTCTTGACCATTTCCAAGGCCAACACATCCTTCCTTAGATACAGGGCCCAAAACTGCTCACAATACTCCAAATGGGGTCTGACCAGAGTCTTATACAGCCTCAGAAGTACATCCCTGCTGTTGTATTTTAGCCCTCACGGCATGAAAGTTAACATCAATTCCCAGCAGTGTCTGTGCGGAGTCTGCACGTTCTCCTCATGTCTGCGTGGGTTTCCTCCGGATGCTCCGGTCTTCTCCCACAGTACAAAGATGTGCACGTTAAGTTGATTGGCCATGCTAAATTGCCGTTAATATCAAAAAAGGTTTAGGTGCGGTTACTGAGTTACAAGGATTGGTTGGAGGTGCTCTTTCCAAGGGCCGGTGCAGACTCAACCCCAGGGCATGTCGTACGTGACCCGCAAGGAGGGAGAGCATTAATACTGCGCCCAACACATGATAGCACTGCCAGATTAGAGCTGTCAGGTTGGCAGTTTAAAGGGCACCCTAATCTCTTTGGAGCCGGTTCCCGGCTCCACGAGGCCCTGCCCTGCCAGAGTGACAGTGTAAACCACACCCACTCATTTCTTTTTGGTCTAAGAGGCTCGGGATTCCGCAAGAAAACTGGCCTGTGCAACTGGCGAGTTATTTCCCAGTTTTCTGTTTGAGCCTGACACTTTGCTAATGTCTGGTAAGATTCCACCCCTCAACTTAAGTGATGCAGCATGATTCCTTTCAACAGCAAAAGCAGTACTTTCCATTTCTACATCCAAGTAAAACAGAAACTATGACTAAGCATAATATCACCAAGTAACCTGTAATAATACATATACAAAAGTAGGAAGAAGTCAGTGAACAACAGCCTCTCAATGTTCAGAAGTCCATAAACCTGTTGAACTTTGCTCTTGTAGCTAATAATATGAACTGGACCTTTGGGCAAAATGCCACCTGTAAATGTGCCTGTTGGAATTTTAGGTCTATTGGTGTACTCCAGAGGAACACCTACCTGACTAAAATTGGAAGCAATGAGAAACATGGGTGCTAAAAGGTAGAAAGCAAACTCACAGATTCTGAAAATCTAAAATAAGTGTTGAAAGTGCAGGTGTTACATGATAGATCAATTAGCACTTGATGAAAGTCAGTCAGCATTTGATAAAGCGTGAGTTCTATTGAACTTGCAACGTTACTCTGTCTACACATTTCACAAATTCTTGTTTTTAGGCATGAAACATGGCATCTACATTTTTTTTCAGTCTCGTGTATTTGTAAATAGTTATTTGCATGCCATCATCAATTGTACAAATGGAATAACGGGAGAGCGAGTTTACCTCTGTTTATTGCTGGTTACAATTATACATTGGGCTTTAAGTGTATGGCGGTTGTCTGGGTGTGGTACTGCACTGGTTTTGCTTGTCTGTTTTGGTTTTCAGGGACTGGGTCATGGGGGAGGGGATTGCAGGGGGGGGCAGAAACCTCCATACTTGCAAACGAAGGTTGGCTAATGAACGAATTGTGCAGGATAAGTGGATTGGCCACACTAAATTGCCCCTTAATTAGAAAAAAAATAATTGGGTACTTTAAATTTATTTTTTTAAATAGTGACGTGGAACATGAGGGTGTTGAGGGGCAGGTGAAGAGATCGAGGGTTTTTACACACTTAAAGAGGTTAAAAGCCGACATGGTGATGCTGCAGGAGACCCATCTGAGGGTGAAGGATCAGGTGAGGCTTAGGAATAGTTGGATGAGTCAGGTCGAAGGCGCTAGCTGGACTCATGAGATGGGAGGAATGGACCTGTGGAAGGAACGGGACAAATCATTTTTCTCCCCAGGACACAAGGTGTACACGAGGATATACTTTTCATGGTGGGGAAGGCACTATTGGCTGGAGTTAGGGGGTTGGAGTACTCAGCAATTGTGATTTTGGACCATGCTCCATTGGTTGGATGTGGTTTTGGAGAAGGGAATGGCCTAGAAAGCCAGGGTGGAGAATGGACGTGGGATTGTTAGCGGACCGGAGCTTGTGTGATAAAATTGGGACGGTGATCGAGGAATATGTGAGGGTTAATTGTACAGGGGAGGTTTCACAGTCGGTGGCTTTGGAGACTCCGAAGGCATTAGTGAGGGGGAGAGGTGAGTTTGTTCAAACCTAAGGTGGATAGGGAGGGGAGAGAGGAGAATCAAAAATTGATAGAAGAGATTCTGGAGGTGGATGTAAGATATGCAGGAGACCCGGACCCGAGTCTCTTGAACAAGAGGAAGGAGTTGCAGGCGAGGATCAACCAGTTGTTCCCAGGGAAAGCGGTATACCAGTTGAGAAGGGTGAGGGGGCGCTGTCTCCAAGCACGGGGAGAAGGCAGTACATATGCTGCCCGCCAGCTCTGGAGGGAGGCAGCAGTGAGGAAGATATTTTAATATGGGATAAGATGGGGAAGCTGGTGGTGGCCATGGAGCAGATCAATATGTATTCAAGGAATTTTATAGGGATCTTTATAGGATGGAGCCACCGGGGTATGAGGGAGTTTTTGGACGGGTTGGCGTATCCAAGGCTGGGTGAGGAGGATGGAGCAGGGTTGGAGGGGGCAGTGAGGGGGCAGGAGATGAAGGAGGCAATTGGGAGGATGCAGGCAGGAAGGCGCTGAGCCCGATGGGTTCCAAGTTGAAATTTAAGGACACTTTGGCACCTTTGATGGTGGGAATGTTTGAGGATGCAATAGATTATGGTGTCTTGCCGCAAATGATGTAACAAGCTTCCATTTAGTTACTGCTAAAGAAGGATAAGGACACGGTGGAGTATGGGAGCAGGCCCATTAGAAATTAAATGAAATGAAAATCACTTATTGTCACAAGTAGGCTTCAAATGAAGTTACTGTGAAAAGCCCCTAGTCGCCACATTCCGGCGTCTGTTTGGGGAGGCTAGTACGGGAATTGAGCCGTGCTGCTGGCCTGCCTTGGTCTGCTTTCAAAGCCAGCGATTTAGCCCTGTACTAAACCAGCCCCTGCTGAATGTAGATGCCAGGATTTTGGTTGGCGTCAAGGTTGAAAGGATGTTTCCTGAAGGTGATTGGGGAGGGTCAGGCAGAGTTCGCGAAGGGAAGGCAGTTGTTCTCGAATATGAGGAGGTTGTTAAATGTGATATTGTCTCTGGCAGAGGGAAAGGAGATGAAGGTGGTGGTGACACTGGATGCAGAGAAGGCATTCGATTGGATAAAGTGGGGTTACTGTATGACGGTTTTGGAGAGATTTGGAATTGGGCCAAGGTTTGTGGCATGGGTGCAGCTGTTGTATGAGGAACTGATGGCGAGTGTTCGCACTAACAACATGAACTTGGGGTACTTTGCACTGTATTGGGGTACGAGACACGGAAGCCCTATGTATCCCCTGTTGTATGAGCTGAGGGAAGCGAAGGGGGGGTTCTACAATTGTTGGGGCTTGTTCATCATGCACTTTCGGGAGTTGGTTATCTTTCATTGTTGAGGGCGGAGGTCGTAGTGGGGGGGAGGGGGAGTTGGTGGGTGTCCTGGGTTTCAATGGGATTGCTTTTGTTTAGTGTGGGGTTGTTTGTTTTTCTTTTCTTTTGTATGGTGAAAATTTGTCGAATAATAACATATTTTTTTTAATTGCACACATGGATGCCTTCAGTGGTTAGCACTGCTGCCATACGGCGCCGAGGACCCAGGTTCAATCCCAGCCCCGGGTCATTGTCCGTGTGGAGTTTGCACTTTCTCTCCTTGTCTGCGTGGGCTCAGCCCCACAACCCAAAGATGCGCAGGGTAGGTGGATTGACCTGCTAAATTGCCCCTTAATTGGAAAAAAAAGAATTGGGCACTGTAAATTTTTAAAAAACAAATGGATGCCTTGGCCAGAGTTGTATATGAAATTATCCTTTCCTACCTTCCGCAGAATCTTCACGAATTGCGTATCCCCCGCTGTTTTATCTTCCTGGTGGAAGCGCTTTCTGGAAGACATCGCTCCTATCCTGGTGCTGAAGGATTTTCGTCTGTTGGACTGTTTGGATTACTGTACTCACTGCCAACAGCACTTATACATACCTCGGTGACAACTCATCGGACAAAGTTCATGCCAGGTTCCTGCCTTACACCATGGAAATGTGCTGAGTTACGCAAACGATCATTCCTCTTTGCTTTGAGCTGACGATAAGATTTAATACCTCATTCCCTGCATTTATTTTCCAGGTTGCAATCTCCTTGTAGCATCACATGATACTGGTTTGTTCTTAGCATCACTAAACTTTTGTGACTGTGATGGTGGGAATAGTTGGCAAATATTGCATGCTTACCAATGCAACTTTTTGAGTGACTGGGTGTTAAGAAGCAAAAATACAAAAACAAACTCTTTGTTGTCGAAATGTGATTAAACTGAAAGGGCGGCATTGGCACAGTGTGATGGAAACACAAGAATTGAATAGAAACACAAATACATTCAAATAACAAAGATTAATATTGTTTTTTTTATTTGTTAATAACTTGACAGGTTTATATGCAATGGCCGTGATGTTCTGCTCCTGTCCGTGTCAGGCGGGTTCGGCCATGGGAGTGGAAAATATCGTGAGAGGGCCAAAGCTGCGTTTCACAATGTCATCAAACCAGGAAGCGATCGTGCCCTTCCCACTATGGGCCGTGCTTCCCAATGGTGAATGGCAGGGACCATATTATAATAAATTAACATATAATTATCAAGCCCATACACTGAAATCAACCCCCCCCCCTCCCCCCCCCCCCCAACCACCACATCAAAAAATTCAATCCACGGTGGCATGATGGCAGAACGGCTGATCTGCACCTGTGGAGCAGAACTCCAAGGCGAACTCAAGAGGGAGAGAGTAGCGCCCAGATTGTACGCAGATAGTGCCAGGAGTGCCATGGGGTACCAGAGTGGGTGTTGGGGTTCTTAGGCTGCCGGGGGTGGGGGGAGTGTGGGGGGGGGGGGGGGGGGGGGGTGTGGGGTGAACCTAGGTGAAGGTGCTGGCTGTGCATAGAGATGACCTTTAAAAATGGCATCCGGATATTTGAGTGTCTAATTTGATGGCAGAGCGGGCCAGTCAGAGGCTGCCTGCCAGCGATACATCATGGAAACCGTGACTTCAAGTTTTTTTTTCTAAGTGCCGCATGATTCAGCAGAGAAAGCCAACATTGCCGTTGGTGGGTTTTTATTTTGAAAAATATTTGATTTTCAGTTATATACTGAACAGCAACAGTAAACCATACACAATAAGAACAAAGAACAAAGAACAGTACAGCACAGGAACAGGCCCTTCGGCCCGCCAAGCCTGCGCTGATCACATGTCCCATCTAAACCAAACGCCTATATCCTTCTTTAGCCTGTCTGTTCATGTGTCTATCTAGATAAGTCTTAACGGTCGCTAACGTATCTGCCTCAACCACCTCACTTGCAGTGCATTCCAGGCCACCACCACCCTCTGTTTAAAAAACTTCCCCCGCACATCTCCACTGAAACTTTCCTCCCTCACCTTGAACTTGTGCCCCCTTGTAATTGTCATTTTCACCCTGAGAAAAAGCCTCCAACTGTTCATTCTATCTATACTCCTAATAATTTTACTAACTTGTATCAGATTGCCCCTCAGCCTCCGTCTCTCTAGGGAGAACAATCCCAATTTATTCAATCTCTCCTCATAGCTAATACCCTCCTTAGCAGGCAGCATCCTGGTAAACCTTTTCTGTACTCTCTCCAAAGTCTCTACGTCCCTCTG
This sequence comes from Scyliorhinus canicula, assembly GCF_902713615.1. NCBI lineage: Eukaryota > Metazoa > Chordata > Chondrichthyes > Carcharhiniformes > Scyliorhinidae > Scyliorhinus > Scyliorhinus canicula. The sequence continues at coordinate 74,528,567 of NC_052152.1, forward strand.
GTAGTGTGGTGACCAGAATTGGACACAGTACTCCAAATGTGGCCTAACCAACGTTCTATATAACTGCAACATAATTTGCAAACTTTTATACTCGATGCCCCGTCTGATGAAAGCAGGCATGCCATCTGTTTTCTTCACCACCATTTCCACCTGTGCTGCCACCTTTAAGGATCTGTGGACCTGCACGCCCAGATCTCTCTGTCTCTATGCTCCTGATGGTTCTGCCATTTATTTTATAGCTCCCACCTGAATCGGATCTACCAAAATGCATCACCTCGCATTTGTCCGGGTTAAATTCCATCTGCCATTTCTCCGTCCAATTTTGCAGCCTATCTATATCCTGCTGGATTCTCTGACAATCTTCATCACTATCCGCAACTCCATCAATATTAGTATCATCCGCAAACTTGCTAATCAGACCCGCTATGTTTTCTTCAAAATCATTACAAACAGCAGAGGTCCCAGTACTGATCCCTGCAGAACACCACTAGTTACAGACCTCCATTCAGAAAAAAGCCCTTCCACTGCTACCCTCTGTCTTCTATGGTCAAGTCAGTTCTTTTAAAAAAATAAATTTAGAGTTCCCAATTAATTGTTTTCCAATTAAGGGGCAATTTAGCATGGCCAATCCACCTACCCTGCACATCTTTGGATTGTGGGGGCGAAACCCATGCAAACATGAGGAGAATGTGCAAACTCCACACAGAGAGTGACACAGAGCAGGGATCGAACCTGGGACCTCGGCCCTGTGAGACAGCAGTGCTAACCACTGTGCCACCGTACTGCCCAGGTCAAGCCAATTCTGAATCCATCTAGCTAGCCCCCGTGTGATTTAATCTTTTGCACCAGCCTGCCATGAAGGACTTTGTCAAATGCTTTACTAACGTCCATGTAGACAACATCCACAGCTCCTCCCTCATCAATCATTTTTGTCAACTCCTCAAAAAAACTCAATTAAATTAGTGAGACATGAGCTCCCTCGTACAAAACCATGCTGTCTGTCACTAATAAAACCATTCATTTCCAAATGTGCATAGATCCTGGGCTGAATTCTCCGCCGTCGGATTCTGCATTTTGCTGGCAGCCCAGGGGCTTCCCGATGGTGTAGAGCTGCCCCACAATGGGAAACCCCATTGACCAGCCAGCGAAATGGAGAATCCCAACGGCATGCCACACCAGAAAACCGCCCCCTATTTCTGAGAATCTTTTCCAACAATTTCACTATCACTGATGCCACGTTCACTGGCCTATAATTACCCGGGTTATCCTTGCTACCCTTCTTAAATAACAGGATAACATTGGATATCCTACAATCCTCTGGGACTTTGCCTGTGGCCAACGAGGAAACAAAGGCTGGATTCTCCGATCCCCAGCGGCAAAATCACGTTAGGCACCAGGGCGGAGAATCCCCGATGATGCTGAAATTGGGGGCGGCACTGAATTTGCGATGCTCCGCCTCCTGAAAAGCTTTCAGAGTACGCTACACGCCGTATCCACAGCCTCTGAACGTTGGCTGAGTCCTGCCCCTCGACGCTCCGTCCCCAACCGGCCAAGCTCCCGATGGCGTGGGTCTCTCATGGTCTCACTTGTCGGGAACTCAGCGTGGCAGCTACTGACCCAGTCCAGAGAGCCAATCCACGGGCAGGAGAGGACATATTTGGGGCTGGGGGCACTGTGGTGGGGCGGTCCGGGACGCTCAAACAGGCCGAAGGGGGGGGGGGACTATTTGGCGGGCCGGGTCCATGGGCTATGTTCGCAATGAAGCAGCGCGCAGCCGCTACAGGCCGCCGCCCTGCGGATGCGCGGCCACGGACCCGGCAACTCTCCAGGCCGTATCGGCAGCTAGGGCTGGGAACTCTATGATGCATGGCTGCTAGCCCCCCCCCCCCCCCTCCAGAACAGGGAATCGGTGGCTGCTTTGCGGCAGTTTTCCTGACGTTAAACCCATCGATTTCACAGCGGAATGGGGACTTAGTCCCCAGAATGGAGAATCCAGCCCCAACGTTTTCTGTTGGAGGCCCAGCGATTTAATCTCTTGTCTCCCTCTGTAACTTGGGATAGATGCCATCTGACCCCGGTAATTTGTCGACCTTAATGCTTTTTAATACACCTAACACTTCCTCCCTCATAATAATGATTTGTTCTAAAGTGTTTACCCATCCCTCTGAGACACCACCAATCAACATGTCACTCTCCTTTGTGAATACCGATGCAAAATACTCATTAAAGATCTCACCCACTTCCCTTGGTTCTGCGCATAATTTCCATTCTTTGTCCTTGAGTGGGCCAACTTTCTCTAGCTACCCTCTTGTTCCTAATATACGTATAAAATGCCTTGGGATTCTCCTTAATCCTGTCTGCCAAGGACATTTCGTGACCCCTTTTTGCCCTCCTAACTCCCTGTTTGAGTTCTTTTCTACTTTCCTGTATTCTTCAAGTGCTTCAGCTGTTTTTAGTTGCCTAGACCTCATGTATGCATCCTTTTTCTTTTTGATTTGACTCGCAATTTCTCTGGTCATCACAGTTCCTGAATCCTGCCTTTCCTTTTCATCGGCACATGCCTGTCCTGCACTCCCATCAACTGCTCTTTAAAAGACTCCCACATGCCAAGTGTGGATGTACTCCAAACAGCCTCTCCCAAACAACAGCCTCCAAATCCTGCCTAATCTGGTTGTAGATTAGCATGAATTTAGCACCTTAACCCAAGGATACTCGTCCGAGTACCCGAAAGTTTACGGAATTGTGGTCACTGTTCACCACATGTTCCCCCACTGCAACTTTGCTGACCTGGCCGGGCTCGTTCCCTGGTACTAGGTCCAGTATAGCCCCCTCTTTAGTCGGACTATCCACATATTGTTCCAAAAAACCTTCCTGGACAGACGGAACAAATTCCTCACCATCCGGACACCTAGCCCTAAGGGATTTCCAGTCAATATGAGGAAAATTAAAGTCTCCCACTACAAAAATCCTATTATTTCTACATCTTTCCAGAATCTACTTACAAATTTGTTCTTCAATTTCCTGTGGGCTGTTGGGTGGCCTGTAGTACAGCCCCATCATAGTGACTGCCCCCTTCCTGTTTCTGAGTTCTACCCACAGTGTCTCGTTACTTGATTCTTCCAAAGTGTCCGCCCTCAGTAATATGTTCTCTAACCAGTGTTGCAACTTGATGCCGTCAATTACAACGAGACGAGAATGGTGAAACAATCGAGGCATTATTACACAAGATGTTGTGCCTCCTGCAGCTGGAACCAGAATGGGAGCAGCGCAGGAGAGCATACACTTTTATACAGTGCCTGCTGGGAGGAGCCAGCAGGCTGGGATTTACTGTGGTACCTGTAATACAGTGGCATTACCGTTATACATGCAATGTGTTACTAGTGGGGTTTACCACACAACTCCCCCACCCCTTTTACCTTTCCCTCTGTCTCACCTAAAACACCTATATTATTTAGCTGCCAGTCCTGTCCCTTTTTTAACCAAGTCTCCATTACCGCAACCACATCCAAGTTTTGCGCATGAATCAAAGCTCTAAGTTCATCTGTCTGACTTGTTATACTCAGTGCATTGAAGCAGATGCACTCGAGACCACCAGGCCCACTGAGTTCGACCTTCCCCAGCCTGCCCTTCCTCTTAGCTAGCCTGGCCCTGGTACAATGCTCATCTCCACTTGCTGATTTACTGTTCTGATTCCCACCCCCCCGCCACATTAATTTAAACCCACCCAAACCATACTAGCAAACCTCCCAGCCAGGATGGTGCCCCTTCAGTTCAGGTGTAACCTGTCCTTGTACAGGCTTCACCTTCGCTGGAAGACATCCCAATTATCCAGAACACTGGAGCCCTCCCTCCTGCACCAGTTCTTGAGCCACATGTTCAGCTGCACTATCTCCCTGTTCCTAGCTTCACCAACACATGGAACGGGGAGTAATCCTGAGATTACTATCCTAGAGGTCCTGCTTTTTAATCTGGTACCTAACTCCCTAAATTGCCATTGGAGGACCTCACTACTCACTCTACCTATGTCATTCGTGCCAATTTGGACAATGACCTCTGTCTGATTTCTCTCCCGTTTTCGGATGCTTTGTACCCGCTCAGAGACATCCAGGATCCTGGCACCGGGGAGGCAAATTATCATCCTGCAGGCCCTTTCGCGGCTATGGTGGGTCCCTGACTATTGAATCTCCTACCACTATTGCTTTGCTACGCTTTGTACCCCTCGTCTGTGCAGCAGGTCTAGCCGTGGTACCTTTGCTTTGGCCCCTGTAGGACCTTCCCCTCATCTATATCCAAAACGGTATCCTTGTTAGATTGGGGGATAGCCATAGGGGACCCCTGCACTGCCTGCCTGCCCTGTCTAGCGGTCACTCATCTATCTTCCTGTACCTTGGGTGTGACCGCATCTCTGTAGCTAAGTAAGTTTGTTGAGGTGTTGCTGCCAAATCTGGAAAGCAACCCTTCAGGATTGAAAGCCATGTATTTTCTACCTATGGTGTAAGGTATTCTATCAATTATTGGTTATAATCTTGTAATTACTTCTGTATTTGAATCATATCAATAAATTTAGGATGCTGTTTTCAAATTGACAATTCCAAGGCTGATGTATAAAAGGTTTCTTCAGCACAAAGGAAAAATTGCAATCAACAATAATAACAATCTTTATTAGTGTCACAAGCAGGTTTACATCAACACTGCAATGATGTTACAGTGAAAATCCCCTAGTTGCCACGTTCCGGTGCCTATTCGGGTACACTGAGGGAGAATTCAGAGTGTCCAATGCACCTAACAAGAACGTCTTTCGGGGCCTATGGGAGCAAACCGGAGCGCCCGGGGGAAACCCACGTAGACACAGGGAGAACATGCAGACTCCGCATAGACAGTGACCCAAGCCGGGAATCGAACCAGGGTCCCTGATGCTGTGAAGCAACATTGCTGACCACTGTGCTCCCGTACCACCCCCCCTTCACTCCCTCTTTTTACCCCGAGCAAAAGTTACCACATCAGCATCTCTGCTGCACTTCCGGATCCACCGACACTCCAAATATGCCACCCATGTGCTTGGCGCCACATCCACTCCCAAAATCTTCAACAAAAGGCTGGTTTTGCTCAGTAGCTTACACAGGTGGTTTATAATGCAGAACAAGGCCAGCAGGTTCAATTCCCATACCAGCTTACAGGAACAGGTACCGGAGTGTGGCGACGAGGGGCTTTTCACAGTAACTTCATACTTGTGACACTAAAAGATTATTATTACTATTACTATTATTATTATTACATTCGCAAACTCTTTCCAGAACCCCTCCAACCTTGGATATGCCCAAAACATATGGACAGGGTTCGCTGGACTCCCTGCACACTGCCCATACCTATCTTCCAACCCTGGAAAAAACTGACTCATCCTTGACCCTGCCATATGAGCCCTGTCCACCATGTTTTTTAAAAATAAATTTAGAGTACCCAATTATTTTTTCCAATTAAGGGGCAATTTAGTGTGGCCAATCTACCTAACCTGCACATCTTTGGGTTGTGGGGGTGAAACCCACACAGACACGGGGAGAATGTGCAAACTCCTCACGGACAGGGCCGGGATTCGAACCCGGGTCCTCAGCGCCGTAGGCAGCAATGCTAACCACTGTGCCACCGTGCTGCCCTCTGTCCACCATGTTAAACTGTCTGAGACTCAGGCTTGCACACAATGAGGACAAGTTATCCTCCACAAAGTCTCACTCCATACCCCAGCTTGCATCACCCCTCCAAACACCTCCTCCCACTTGCACCAGACCTCCTCCACCGTGGCACCCTGTCTCTTCATCAGCACCCCAAAAATATCTAACACGTTGCTCTCGCCTGTCTCATCCATGGACAGTAGCTTTGTTCTGTAGCAATGGAGGTGGCAGCTGCAGGAGCGAACCCACCTCTTTCCTCAAGAAGTCCCTCACCTGCAGGAACCTTTACCCATTCCCCTTCGGCAGCGAGTACACCTCCTCAAGCTCTTCCAATTCCATAAACTTACCCCTCAGAAATAGGTCCCGAAAATACTCTATCCCCAAGCACCCCCACCCCCGAAACCTCTCACCCAGCCCCGCTGGAACAAACCTGTGGTTACCACAAATCGGTGCCCACAGAGACATGCCTTCCATCCTACAGTGCTGCCATCATTGGTTCCACACTCTCAACACTGATATCACCACTAGGCTGGTGGAGTACCCGGCCGGCGAGAAGGGAAGAGGTGCCAACAATAGCACCCTCAGATTGGTCCCTTTACAGAAAACCTACAGCATCTATCGTCACATGAACCTCTCCTCGACAGGCCCCCCCCCCCCCCCCCCCCCCCCGCCTATCCTTTTCCAGAAACACCCTCTTGTCCGGGGAACATTACCCACCCACAAGAACCCCAGTATCATCTTATTCACTTTACTAAGAAAAGACTTGGGTGTGACAATCGGGAGATTCTGAAACACAAACAGAAACTTCGGGAGCACCATAATATTTACAGTCTAGACGTTCACAGCCATTGACAAAGACAACACATCTTTTAGTCCTCCTTCATTCCCTCCACTAATTTTGTCAGATTCAACTTGTGCAGCAAGGCCCTGCTCTGTGCCATGTGTATCTCAAGATAATGAAAGCTTGCCCCTATCAACTGAAATGGCAACCTCCTTAAACTTCCCCCCATCCCGGGCATTGATCGGGAATACCTCACTTTTCCCCATATTGAGCTTATACCCTGAAAAAAGATTAGACTCCCCCAGATCCCCATAATCCTGTCACAACTCTCAACCGAGTTTGCAATATATAAGATGTCATCAGCATATAAAGAGACTTGATGCTCCACCACCCCGCCACCCAATGCCCCGTCACCTCCTCGAAGGCCTCAGTGCCATTGCCAACCCAGTCGACAAACCCAAACCCAAACCGCCCCAGTACCTCGAATAAGTGCGGCCACTCCACATGGTCAAACGTATTGTCAACGTCAATAGACACAAGTACCTCCACCTCCCGGCCCATCATTATTACATTCAATAGCCCCTGAACATTGGCCGATAGCTGCCACCTCTTCATGAACCCCATCTGGTCCTCCCCTATCACCCCAGCACACAAATCCGCACATCTCTATCCGCACCACCAGCACTTTCACCAATAGCTTCGCATCATCCTGCCCTGAATGAAACACCTGTCCCACCCATCCCTTCCTCAGCCTCATCTGATCCACCATCTTTAAATGAGTCTCCTGCAAAAACACAATGTCCGCCTTCAAACTCCTCAAATGAGTGAACATGCACGACCTCTTAACCAATGCTTTAAATCCCCAAACATTGCTTGAAATCAGCCAGGTCGGGGGTATCCTGGACCCTCTCCCGTCTGGTCAGTGGAAGACTCCCTCCCGGAGTGGCCTGCCAAGCATGTTAGCTACATACTTTGTGGCCTGCATTCCCTCAATGCCTTTGGGCAACCCTACAATCCAGAGATTCTGCCTCCTCGACCAATTCTCCAAATTGTCCAGTTTCTTCTTCAGTTTCCTTTGGCCCAGCGCCACCAGCGTAATCTCTGCCTCCAACGAGGCCAACTGGTCCTCATGGTCCGCAACCAACTCTTCCACTTTTTGGAGTGACGGACTGTGTGCCTCCTACCTCTTCTCCACTCTCTTGATGGTTGCTCGAATCAGGTCTTAGCCAGATCCTCTGAGGTCTCTTGCCTTTGCTGCTGGAACTGGACCACTGAGCGGGCTGCGATGCCACAGATCTTCCGCCATTTTCCCTCTGTCGCACTTCACGACACCTGGTCTGACTGTTGTCCCTTTACAGTTGCACTCCTTTTTTGATAGAGTGTGGGACATGCCCACCCGTAGGAGAATCCTTACCTCTGTCTGTTCCTGTACTTTGTACCAGCAATCACACCCATGAACGGGTCACAAGGACGAAACAATTCAGCCTCAAGCAGGAGCCACCAAATGTGCGACCACTCACCCCTTGGCTGCCACTGGAAGTCTCAATCAGTGGTTTCAACGTCGCTTTTCCCACCCGGTCTTTGCTCGTATCGGAGAAACTCCTAGCTGGGAAGGGACAATGCAGAAGTAGTTTGTAGGAGTAGTTTGCACCCCATCCACCACCTTCAACATTCACTCCCTCCACCACCGACAAAACTGTGTAGCATCCACAAGATGTATTGCAGCAACTCACCAAGACTCCTTTGACAGCATCTTACAAACCTTCGACCTCTTCCATCTAGAAGGACAAGTGCAGCAGATGCTTGGGAACACCACCGGTTCCTTTTCAAGCCACACACCATCCTGACGTGGAAATATTTCACTGTTCCTTCACTGACACTGGATCAAAATCTTGAAACTTCCTCCCTATCAGCACTGTGAGTGTACCTACACTATATGGACCGCAGCAGTTCAAGAAGGCCACAGATCACCAACTTCTCAAGTGCAATTAGGGATGGGCAATAAATGCTGCCTTAGCCAGCGATGCCGAAGGATAAAAAAATAATTTTGTATATGCTTATTTCTGCGCAAGTTTTAAGCTAGGAATGCTGGGAAATAATGGCTCAATACTTCCAATCTGAGTCCGAATCTGGAGGTGGAATTGTCCCCTCCTGGCTGTGGCAGGGGCAGCTGGGTGTGATATTCTTTGTATAGTTCTCCAAGATGGATCAAAGTCACCGTGTTGACAAAGAACATCAAGCTATGTATTTGAAACAAAGCTAGTTTATTTTACATTACTTCAAATGGTTCGCACACTTTACTAAGTCATAGCGAATACAGCTAACACTCTATCTCAACCTTTCACTAACCTTCTTCACAATCTTCTCCCAGAATTCCCAAGTGACACAGGCTTTTATCTGTGGTGCCATCTAGTGATGAGATACATGAACATCATCTTGTTAATCCTTTGCACTCCTTACATTATATATAATAATAATAATCGCTTATTGTCACAAGTAGGCTTCAATGAAGTTACTGTGAAAAGCCCCTAGTTGCCACATTCCGGCGCCTGTTCTGGGAGGCCTGAATTGAACCCGCACTGCTGGTCTTGTTCTGCATTACAAGCCAGCTGTTTAGCCCACTGTGCTAAACCAGCCCCTCATACCATTACATCCCCCTCTTTTTTAGATGTTTGTACAGTAACAAACAGTAGAATATAAGGAACGATATTACATGGTACATTGATATGTATACCAAAAAGTTAACAAGTGAGTCAAAATTTGTTAAAGTTTTACAAATTAAGTCTTTCAGGTTTCTTTCTGATTCTGGATGATCGCCTCAATCTAGTCGACTGAGTTTCAGATGTTTCCAATGTCTTCTAGAAGTCATCTTGTTTGTCATAGTAGTATTCAATAAGTTACCATCAAACTCAATACATGGAAATAAAGTTTGAGAAGACTTGACTTTCAAAAGAGCACATCTGTTTCATCTTAGAACAGAACCATCAGTCGCTTTAACAATATTCGAGTGAGGTGCTGCTTGGCTAAGTCAGACCATCCTCCATTGGGAATCTGAATTCTCACTAGATCAAGTGGATCAAGTGGTTCCTGTGATTTTGCATGTTCATTGTGGTATTTCTCCTGAAGATGCTTTGATGCTGCATTTTCTCTTTGACTTGCTAAAGATCAGGATCAGCTAGTTGTAAACATGGAAGAGTTGTACCCAACAATCCATTCATTAACAACTGAGCAGGAGATAAACCAGTTGAGAGAGGAACAGCCCTATAGTTCAATAAAACTAAGAACATATCTGAGCCAGAGTCAAGTGCTTTCTTGAAAGGTTGTTTCAAGATTCAAACTCCTTTTTCTACCTTGCCATTAGATTGCAGATAAAGAGGACTAGGACTAGACGTGATATGAGTAAAATTTTACTTTCAAGCAAATTCTGTTCCATGTTTATTATCAAAGTAAGGTCCATTGTCTGTCATAACTTTGCAAGGTATCCCATGATGAGCAAATATTTCTTTAGTCGATTTGATCACCGATTTGGAAGTAGAATCAGACAATTTCATAACTTCCAGGTAGTTGGAAAAATATCGATGATTAATACATAGTCACGACCATGAAAATGAAAAAGATGAATACCAACTTTTGACCATGGAATCTTCTCTAGATCATGAGACGTGAGTTTCTCCTTTCTCTGTATTGACTGATGACGCTGGCATGTGTCATATTCGAGCACAAAGTTGGTTATGTCAGCATTTATTCCAGGCCAATAAATTGCTTGTCTTGCTCAACATTTACATTTTTCTACACCTAAATGGCCTTCATGAACCTTTTGCAAGATCATGCGTCGAAGCATTGTAGGAATTATTATGCAATCAAGACAAGGTAGAAATCCATCTCTTACACTGAGATCAGATCTAATATTTCTGAAATTTGAACAACTTCCTTTCGGCCAACCATTCTTCATATGGCTGATTACTCATTGTAACACTGCATCTCAGTTCTGCTCTGATGAGCTGAAGCTTTTCATCGGAGACAGGAAGAGTTCTGTTCTGCTTGAGTTTCTACAAGTTGAACTATCTCAGGCTGCTGTTCATCTTTTTCAGTAGCACGAAAAAGGTGTGAAACCTTTGCTGTTAGCTGTATGCTAAAATTTCATTTGGTTATGACTTGAAAGACCTACCTGTTTTAAACATTCGTCACTTAATTCAATTGAAACTCTCCTCCATGCTTTTCCAGATACTTCCTAAGATATTTACTTTCAACAAAGGTGTGAGCCATTGTTTTAGCTTATTACATGAAACCTGTGTGTTTGCTAAGCCTGCTTGTGAGAAAGAATCTGAATTTTATAATCCTGCTCTTTGCAGCTGCTATTAACCTTTTGTGGGATCTTTCCCTGTATCCTCTCATGTTTCTCTCAGACCAGATACTGCCAGACTTCCATGTTTCAAATGACACATTTTTCTGTATTTTCAATTACAAGTGATAGATGTCAAGTCCATCAGACGGTAGTCATTGAGGAACGTTGCCTGGTTCATCTTTGGCACTGGTATGATGGTGCTCTTCTTGAAGCAGTTGGGAACCTCGAACATCTTTGGTTGAAGATGTCCGCAAACACACCTAGCAATTGATCCGCCCAAAAACTGAGTGCACGACCAGGGACTCAGTCGTTCACTTTCACAAAGGCCCATCTGACTTCGGAAGCTATGACGGTAGGTATGGGTATGTCCGAGGACGGTGGGGCAGTTGACAACGGTTTGCTGGCTTCCTGTTCAAAACAAGCTTGAATACGTTGAGTTCATCGGGGAGGGGTGTGCAATTGCCAGAGGTTCTAGTCGACTTTGCTTTGTACCTATTACGCTGTTCAATCCTTGCCACAACCGATGAGAGCTCATGCCATTAGTCTGTGACTCTAGCTTAGTCTGGTATTGTTGCTTGGCAACCCTGATGGCTTTGCGGAGGTCGTACCTAGATTTCCTGTATAGGTTAGGGTCACCTGTCTTGAACGCCTCAGACCTGGCCTTCAGTCGGGAGAATCTCCCGATTAATCTATGGTTTGCGGTTGGGGAACATATGTCCTACTTTCTTTGGCATGCAACCTTTTACACACTTGCTGATGAAGTCTGTGATGGTGGTGGCATACTCGGTTAGGTTGGTCGCTGAGTTCTTGAATATGGACCAGTCCACTGACTCCAAGCAGTCACGTAGGAGCTCTTCTGTTGCCTTGGACCAGCATTACATGACCTTCTTAACCGATTCTCCTGCTTAAGTTTCTGCTTGTATGGCGGGTGAATGAGCACTGTCCTTTAGTCCGATTTTCCGAACTGCGGTTGGGGGATAGATCGGTAGGCACCCTTGATTTTTGTGTAGCAGTGGTCAAGGATGTTGGCGCCCCTGGTGAGACAGGAAATGTGTTGGTGTAATTTTGGCAGTACCCTCTTGAGGTTGGTCTAGTTCAGGTTCCCGGTCATGATGAACAAGGCCTCCGGGTGTTCTGTTTCATTGTTATTTACAGCAGTGTACATTTCATCAAGTGCCTTCTTCCTTCCGCCTGGGGTGGGATGTAGACCGCCATGATGATGGCAGAAGGAACTCCCGTGGAAGGTAGGATAGGCGACACTTCAGAGTCAGGTATTCCAGGTCCGGGGAGCAGTAGGGTCGCCACGTCTGAGCACCAGGATGAGTTGATGAGGAGGCAAACCCCTCCACTCTTAGCTTTGCCCGAATGCGCCGTGCAGTCCATCCGGCATATTGAGAAGCCGTCAGGTTGTATGGCAAAGTCCGGTGAGGCAGGGGTGAGCCATGTCTCTGTGAAACAGAGCACACAGCAGTCTCTTACTTCTCTCTGAGAGGTAGGTCTAGCGTTAAGCTCGTCCAGCTTGTTCTCGATCGATTGGACGTTTGCCAGGAGTATGCTGGGGAGAGGAGACTTGAAACCACGTTGCTTGAGTCTAATCTGCAGGCCGCCGCATTTCCCTCGCTTCCTCAGTTGGCAGCTGCTTCTGGGTTGTCCCGGGATCCGATGCGAGAAGTCTGACTTTGTGGAAGGTTAAGTGGTTGTTTCTGGTGGGGTCCCGTTCGCTGGCTGCGATTTTGGGGTCACGTCTGGCGGGGTCCTGGGCTCTGGTTGCAATTTCAGGGTTGCCGGGGCGGAATGTTCAAGATCCGGTCGGGCCCCAGGGTTCCGTGAGTATGGGTCTGCCTTTTGGTGCATTCAGGGTCAGATTGGGGCAGGCCACGTGTTCAGTTCCAACGTTGGTGGTCTGGTCATGCTTTCCAGGAATCGGGCCTTGGAGTCGGCCAGATCGGGCCTCCACATAGATTGTCCTCCTGAGGTGACTGATCTCCAACCACCACAACCATCTTCCTTTGTGCTATGTATGATCTAACCAGTGGAGGGTTTTCCCCCTTATTCCCATTGACTCCAGTTTTGCTCGGGTTCCTTGATGACATTCACAATCAAATATTACCTTGATGTCAAGGGCAGTCACTCTGACCTCACCTCTGGTGTTCAGCTATTTTGGCCATGTTTGAACCAAGGCTGTAATGAGGTCAGGAGCTGAGTGACCCTGGCGGAACCCAAACTGAGCGTCAGTGAGAAGGTTATTGCTAAGTAAGTGCTGTTTCATAGTACTTTTGATGACGCCTTCCATCACTTTACTGATGATTGACAGTAGACTGATAGGGCGGTAATAATAATACTCGCTTACTGTCACAAGTAGGCTTCAATTAAGTTACTGTGAAAAGCCCCTAGTTGCCACATTCTTGCGCCTGTTCGGGAAGGACGTTACGGGAATTGAACCTAAACTGCTGCCTTGATCTGCATTACAAGGCAACTATTTAGCCCAGTGTGCTAAATCAGCCACATCTGGGTTGAATTTCTCCTGCATTTTGTGTAGACATACCTGGGCAATTTTCCACATTGCCAGGTAGATGCCAGTGTTGTAGCTGAGGTTACAGATTGTGGCTGAGTACCATATTGCTGCTGCTGCTGATGGTCCACAGCGCCTCATGGATGCCCATTGTTGATTTGCTCCATCTGTTCTAAATCTATCCCATTTAACACAATAGTAGTATCACACAGCACGATGGATGGTATCAACGTGAAGGCAGGACTTTGTCACCTCAAGGACTGTGTGGTGGTGACTCCTACCGATACTGCCATGGACAGATGCGGCAGGCAGGTTGGTGAGGATGAGGTGTAGTATGTTTTCCCCTCTTTCTGGTTCCCTCACCATCTGTCGCAGTCCCAGTCTAGCAGTTATATCCTTTAGGACTCAGCCAGCTCGATCAGTAGTGATGCTACCGAGCCACTCTTGGTAATAGACATTGAAGTCCCCCACCAGGTTACCTTCGGCCCTCGATGTTGCGCCGACCTGTGAAACCATCTGAAGCTTATCTGACCTACACTATTCCATTTCCATCCATATGTATATCCAGTGACCACTTAAATGCCCTTAAAGTTGGCGAGTCTACTACTATTGCAGGCAGGGCGTTCCACACCCATACTACTCTCTGAGTAAAGAAACTGCCTCTGACATCTGTCCTATATCTCTCACCCCTCAATTTAAAGCTATGTCCCCTCGTGTTGGTCATCACCATCCGAGGAAAAAGACTCTCACTGTCCACCCTATCTAACCCTCTGACTATCTTATATGTCTCTATTAAGTCACCTCTCAGCCTTCTCCTCTCTAACGAAAACAACCTCAATTCCCTGAGCCTTTCCTCGTAAGACCTTCCCTCCATACCAGGCAACATCCTAGTAAATCTCCTCTGGACCCTTTCCAAAGCTTCCACATCCTTCCTATAATGTGGTGACCAGAACTGCACGCAGTACTCCAGGTGTGGCTGCACCAGAGTTATGTACAGCTGCAGCATGACCTTGTGGTTCCGAAACTCAATCCCCCTGCTTATAAAGGCTAGCACACCATATGCCTTCTTAACAGCCCTATTAACCTGGGTGCAACTTTCAGGGATTTATGTACCTGGATGCCGAGATCTCTCTGTTCATCTACACTACCAAGAATCTTGCCATTAGCCCAGTACTCTGCATTCCTGTTACTCCTTCCAAAGTGAACCACCTCACACTTTTCCGCATTAAACTCCATCTGCCACCTCTCAGCCCAGCTCTGCAGCTTATCTATGTCCCTCTGTATCCTATAACATCCTTCAGCACTATCCACAACTCCACCGACCTTCGTGTCATCTGCAAATTTACTAACCCATCCTTCTACACCCTCTTCCAGGTCATTTATAAAAATGACAAACAGCAGTGGCCCCAAAACAGATCCTTGCGGTACACCACTAGTAACTGAACTCCAGGATGAACATTTGCCATCAACCACCACCCTCTGTCTTCTTTCAGCTAGCCAATTACTGATCCAAACCGCTAAATCACCTTCAATTCCATACTTCCTTATTTTCTGCAATAGCCTACCATGGGGAACCTTATCAAACGCCTTACTGAAATCCATATACACCACATCAACAGCTTTACCCTGATCCACCTGTTTGGTCACCTTCTCAAAAAACTCAATAAGGTTTGTGAGACATGACCTACCCTTCACAAAACCGTGTTGAGTATCGCTAATCAACTTGTTCTTTTCAAGATGATTATAAACCCTATCTCTTGTAACCTTTTCCAACATTTTACCCACAACCGAAGTAGGCTCACAGGTCTATAATTACCAGGGTTGTCTCTACTCCCATTCTTGAACAAGGGGACAACATTTGCTATCCTCCAGTCTTCCGGCACTATTCCTTTCGACAAACACAACATAAAGATCAAGGACAAAGGCTCTGCAATCTCCTCCCTGGCTTCCCAGAGAATCCTAGGATAAATCCCATCTGGCCCAGGGGACTTATCTATTTTGACATTTTCTAAAATTGCTAACACCTCCTCCTTTTGAACCTCAATTCCATCTAGCCTGGTCGACTGAACCTGAGTGTTCTCCTCGACAACATTGTCTTTCTCCAGTGTAAACACTGACAAAAAATATCCATTTAATGCTTCCCCTATCTCCTCTGATTCCACACACAACTTTCCACTACTATCCTTGATTGGCCCTAATCTTACTCGAGTCATTCTTTTGTTCCTGATATACCTATAGAAAGCCTTAGGGTTTTCCTTGATCCTATCCGCCAACGACTTTTCGTGTCCTCGCCTCGCTCTTCTTAACTCTCCCTTTAGGTCCTTCCTGGCTAACTTGTAACTCTCAAGTGCCCTAACTGAGCCTTCATGTCTCATCCTAACATAAGCCTTCTTCTTCCTCTTGACAAGTGCTTCAACTTCCTTAGTAAACCACGGCTCCCTTGCTCGACAACTTCCTCCCTGCCTGACTTATCAAGGACACGCAGTAGCTGTTCCTTGAAAAAGCTCCACATTTCGATTGTACCCATCCCCTGCAGTTTCCTTCCCCATCCTATACCTCCTTAATCTTGCCGAATAGCATCATAATTGCCTTTCCCCCAGCTATAATTCTTGCCTTGCGGTATATACCTATCCCTGCCCATTGCTAAAGTAAACATTAACATGCTTAATTAGTTGTAAAGCTGCTTTGGAATTGGCAAGTATGTGATGGTAATATATAGAATCATAGAATCACTAGTGCAGGAGGCCACTTGACCAGTCTGCACCAAACCTCCGAAAGTGCACCCTACCCAGGCCCACTCCCCCACCCCATACCCATAACCCTACCTAACGTTTTAGACACACTAAGGCAATTTAGTGTAGCCAATCCACCCAACCTGCACATCTTTAGACTTGGAAGGAAACCGGAGCATCCAGAGGAAACCCATGCAGACACGGGGAGAACATGCAAACTCCAAACTGACACCCAAGGCCGAAATTGAACCGGGGTCCCAGATGCCTGTGCCGCCGTGCTGCCTCAAATATAAATCTTTTTAAAAAGGCATTTTAGAAGATACTAGGGGCCAGTTAACTCGGTTGCTGGATGGCTAGCGTGTGGTTCAAACACCAGCAGCAGGGGCTTGATCGTATCCCATTCTGACTCAAGTAGTTATGGGACCCTGTCTCATCTGTGCCCGAGAGTGGAAGACAATGGCAAACCACCACCGACGAAGGAACTGGCAAGAAAACAGCTCAGGATAAAGCATCGGCAGGCAATTAATAAATTACCTGTCTTTGGGCAGAGCACACACATAACACACACATGATCTTTTATAAGTGGATCAGGGGTTATCGGGAGCAGGCAGGAGAATGGGGATGAGAAAACTATCAGCCATGATTGAATGGCGGAGCAGACTCGATGGGCCGAGTGGCTTAATTCTGCTCCTATGTCTTATTGTAAGAAGTCTCACAACACCAGGTTAAAGTCCAACAGGTTTGTTTCCAATCACTAGCTTTCGGAGCACTGCTCCTTCCTCAGGTGAATGCCGATGTCTTATGGTATACAGGACTTTGGTGTTTTCAATATTGTAATCTTTTCGTACCACTACTATGAATTATATTTATATTTTAACGCGTGTGGTCGTAGCTGATTGTTCATTTGTCTGTTCATGTCCATCAGCTGAGCACAGAGACCTCCCTCTCTGCAGTGGTGTTGATACTCTGTCCTCTCCTCTCCCATTCATAAAAGACTGGCAGTAATTGCAGGCTGCCTTGATCAAATATGGCCGCGCCCAGCCCATTCGCGCCTGTTGCTGCTGCTGCGTGACGTCCTTCCGACCCAGCAATTTCATTCATTTTTTAGTTCCGGAGGATTTGGCGCCAGATTTTGCTGCGAATCAACAGCGGGCCGAAGAGGAGGGAGAATGGGTCCGGAGAGGGAGGCTGGAAGCGAGCCTGAACAGCAGGGTAATGGAGAAGGAAGGGGGTGAAGGAGGGTGTTACAGGGGGCTGGGAGGGAGGGCAGTATCCAGGCAGCACAGACACACTTGTCCAGCAGGCAGTGTTCCTGCTGCCGGTGATTGTCCAGGAGCTGATGACCGCACTCTCCGGATCAATTGGCTTTGTATTTGCACCCAGGCCGCTCGGGGTAGTGTTGCAGACACGGGCGGTGCGCTGGGACCAGCTCCCTGTGCTGTAGCTGTTGGTCCAGTTTCTGCCTGTCACCCACCCGACCTACATGCACAGCCCCTGCCTGCACTGGAAGTGTCTGCTTTGTAAAAACAAAATGTTGACGCTCGCCCTGGGATGGTGACTTAAAACTCGATTCAACTTTGCGAAGTGTAGCGCACGAACACAGGAAGTTTTGAGTTATCACCTGATTTCATTGCCCCCCCCCCCGTGTTTGGTGATGGGACATCACAGAGTGAAACTCACAGCTGCCAAAAGTCACTGCTGTGTGTTGCCCAATCTTCATACATCTGCGGGGGTTACTTTAGAAAAAAGACATCAGCTCTGTGCACCTGATGAATTTCTAACACATAGTATTCTTAATTTGTAACACCAGTATTCTTGCGATTGTGTGTTTTAATGACCATTCTTTATAGCGATCCTCCGACAGACCTGCAGTGAAAACATGGTGGCTAAGTTCAGGATAACCACGGAATCTTAGACAAGTTGTCAGCCTTGGTAGAGTGAGCTGCCACCGTTCTGATTGGTATAAGGATTAGATATAACCTGATTCATGTTTTTTAAAAAGTAGATAGATTTTATTCCAAACACCATACAAAAGTCCAATATAAACATGATTCGAACAGTTTGTCAATATCTCCCCCTTTTCTACCCTAAACTACCCCAACTTCCCTGCCACCCCCCACCAGATCTTCAAATATGGACAGAAAAAACTCCACTGTGCATAAAACCCCTCTTCTGACCCCCCAAGATCGAACTTGAGAACTTGATTTTCTCCAGTATTAAGAATTCATACAAACCTCCCAATCATACCGAAATCCCTGGTGGCGTGAGCGACCTCCAACTCAGTAAGATTCGCCGCCGGTCAATCAGAGAGGCAAAGGGCATGACATCGGCCCCCTTCCCCTCCAGCCGCTCCAGTAAATCCGAAACCCCAAAATTTGCCACCAAAGGGCACGGCGACATCTTCACCCCTACTATTTCTTAAAGGACCTCGAAAACCGCAGCTCAGTAATCCCCGACTTTATGCATCCCCAGAAAGTATATGAGTGTGGTTCGCTGGCCCCCTCCCACATATCTTGCATACATCTTCCACCTTCTGGAAAAACCCACTCCTACAGGCCCAAGTCATTTCAGCCCAAGCATCACCTTCAGCTGTATAAGGCTCATCCTAGCACAGGACGAGGTTGAATTGATCTGGTGCATTATTTCATTCCATGCCCCTCCACCCAAGCTCAATCCCCAGTTCCTCCTCCCATTTCTGCTTTATCCCCTCCACTGACACCTCCGCCTCCACCAGCCACCTATAAATGTCCCCAGTCCGCTCCTCCCCAGCTCATCTGGGGTCAACAACGTATTTAACAGCTTGTGCTTTGGCAGCTGAGGGAAGAACGGCAGTCCCTACCGTGCAAAACCCCAGACCTGAAAATATTTAAATTCGCTCCCTCGTGGCATTTCGAACTTCTCCTGCAATTCCTCTAACCCGTGAACAATGAGGTCCCCAACCCGCTCTATCACTTCCCTCGTTTGTAAATTTAGAGTACCCAATTTTGTTTTCCAATTAAGGGGAAATTTAGCGTGGCCAATTCACCTACCAGGCACATGTGCTGTGACCCGGGGCCAGGATTGGACCCGGGTTGTCGATGCCGTGAGGCAGCAGTGCCAACCACTGCACCATCGTGCTGCCCCTCTATCCCTTCTCTGTACCAACTCCCGTACATTGCATCCATCCCTCCTGGAAGAAACCTGTGGTTACCAAATATTGGGGCCAATACCAACATATGTCCTTGATTAAAAGTGGCACCTCAATTGGTTCCAAATTCTGAGAGATGATACAAGAACGGGATTGCTGGTGTATCTATCTGGAGAAAATAGGAGTGGGGCCTTCACCTCGAGCTCTTTCCCAGTCATGGGCCACCTGAATACCTAGATACTGAATAAAAGCAAATTACTGCGGATACTGGAATCTGAAATGAAAGAGAAAATGCTGGAAAATCTCAGCAGGTCTGGCAGCATCTGTAGGGAGAGAAAAGAGCTAACGTTTCGAGTCCGATGACTTTTTGTCAAAGCTAACAGACAGATTTCCCACTTTCTCTGTCTGTTATCTTTGACAGAGTCATCGGACTCGAAACATTATCTCTTTTCATCCCTACAGGTGCTGCCAGACCAGCTGAGATTTTCCAGCATTTTCTCTTTCGTACCCAGATACTGAAACTGTGTCCCGGCCACCTTGAATGGCAGGGTTTCCTAAATCTGCACTCCTGTCCTGGGCGTTCATCGGAAATTCCTCGCCTTTCCCGATTTCATCAACCCCACACACTCCATTATCTCCTGCAACCCCAATGGCGCATCCAATCTCTGTCTGTCCCCATCAACACCAGTCAATCCAAACAATTCCCCATATCCACATCTCCACGCGCACCCCCCCCCCCCCCCCCCCCCCACTCCCTCCTTCCGGAGCTCAGATCTATACAGCCCCCGACAGAAGGCCTCATCAAATGGCTCTCGCAGAACTTTTTATCTGCCAGGAGCGCCAAACCTAACCTCCACCCTGGTCTTTGAACCCGTCCCGTTTTCAACCTCACGACCACAAAATGCGGCGCATGATCCGAGATTACTATCCCTGCCCCGGGATTACTATTACTATCCCTATCCCCGCCCCCACGACTCCTGACGGCACCGCCTTCCCCTCCACAAAGAAATCTATGCGGGAGTATACCCGATGTATATGGGAAAAGAAGGAGTACACCCCACTCTTCTGGATGCCTGTACCTCCACGCATCCATCCATTTAAACCTCACATGCTACATGTCACTATCCCCATTGAGAGTTTTGCATCCCCCCCCCCATCCCTTAACAAGGTCCGCCATCCCCACCTAGCACAGATCTTGCCCAACCATCTGGAATCACTCTAACCTGGACCCATCAAAATGGTCACATCCTCCAATTTCTCCTAAACCCAAGCAGAAAACCAACTGTGTCATCAGCCCCCCCCACCCTCCCTGGCCAACTACATTGGCCTACACCCCCACACTGCTCCCGTTTACCAGCATACCCTACTAGCATGGCAACTCCCACCTGGAGATCCAGACAAAGGACTACACCCATACCGCTCAAACTACCCTTCACCTGGTCTGCTTCCTGCCGTGCTCTTTCAACCTGTCCCTCACCAGGCCCCCCTACCAGAACCCCCTCTCCCCGACTTTGCTCCAGCAAATCTCCATAACATTCCCTCTTCGACACAATCCCACATAAATCCAACATGTGCAAAGAACAACCGAATGCGCACGCATATTACATACACCTATAATTCCAAAAAACCCATCCTAAAACTCAGCATGTACAAGAAACAACAACATATCATTTGCAAAATGAGCATGTTCATAACAAGTCATAAAACAAAAAATTCCCAACCCATGTCCCTTGATAAAGTTATCCACCTTCTCTGGCATAGTAAAGTAATGTACCCTGCCCTCAAAAGTCACCCAAAGTTTGGTTGGGTGCAACATCCCAAACAGAACCTTGCTCCAAAGACTTGGCCTTATTGAACACTGCCTGCCATTTGGTCAGGTCAGCACCAATGTCCTGATAAATCTGAATCCAATTTCCATTCCAGCTGCAGTCTCGAGTTGCCTTAGCCCACCTCAGAATCTCCCGCTTGTCCTGGAACGACCACCGTGGCAACTCCCCAGCTCTCAACTTGTGTTTTAAGGATCGATGGGTACGATCCACCTCTGGGACCTTATCAAAGACCCCTACATTAACCAACTTTTCGAACATCCTCGAAATGTAGCCCATGACACCCGTTCCCTCCACCCTCCTCCGACAGAACTATGATTCGCAAATTCTGCCGCCTGGACTAATTCTCCTGGTCGTCCACTATCGCCCACAGCAACTTGCAGGCCTCCCCCAGCATCGGCATCTCTGTCTCCAACGACACGGTCCATTCACTTATGATACCTCCCTTTCTACCTCTTAGATCATTGCACACCTTGTGACTCGAAGCGATTCTCCACCCGATCCAAAGTCCCACGAAGAGGGGCTGTTGCTCCCTCAATCACACTGGATAAGTTCCTCTGCATCTCCGTTCGCTGTTGACAACTCCCCCTTGATAAAGTCCCAACTCCCCCTTGATAAAGTCCATCACCTGCTCCACAGGCAGTGTGGCAGATGACGATGACCCTGCCCCCTCCGATGTTTTTTCCACTGGTGCTGCGCCATGTGTGTCCTCCAACTCCTGGGCTAGGACTCTCACCGACTTTTGCCGGGTGTGATACCCTGCCGATATTCCATTCGGTGGTTGGGGGGGGGGGGGAGCACCACCATCCACTCACTCCTCACTTTTTTCCACAAAAAATCTGCCATTAACTGGGTAGAAAGGGCCAAAACCAACACTTGCAAGCGGGAGCCACCTTGTGTGCGACTGATCAGATCATGGCTGCCATTGGAAGTCTCCTGGTTCATTCTTAACATACTCCATCCTTGAGAGTCTTTGCAGGACTTTGAATTTCTCAGCAATCTACTGTAAATGCTTCTCCACATAAACAGTTGCCCTTCTCTTGGGATGATGGTGCAAGCAACAAAGCAGTTTACTGTTTTGCCAAGCTGCAATGTCAGCAGTGACTGAAGAGACTGATTCTTCAGTGGCAATCCTCTTACAGTAAACATTGTGCTCTCGTCATTTTAAATCTAATCTGCATGTATTTTGTATTAACTTTTGCCAATATAATTCTTTAACACTGCCTAAAAGAGTGACTTGTTACCGAAGCTTTTTGTCTTCCACTCATCAGAACAAGCACAAGAATACCAAATTTCAAGCAATTGGGTCTACTACAGTAGAATAAGGTGCTGATTGGTTGGCAAGTTGACTCTGGCTGATGCAGTGTGTCTTTTTGGACTGATAGCAGCATCCTGTTAGTGGTAAAGACCATTTGCATAGCCGTTGCTGAGGTGATTGGTTTCCAAAACCCTGGCCACCTTCTTTTGTGCTAGATTCCAACCAATAGGGAGTTTCCCCCGATTCACATTGACCTCTATTTTCCTTGGACTCCTTGATGCCCTACTCGGTCAAATATTGCCTTGATGTCATGGGCAGTCACTTTCACCTCACCTTTGCAATTGAATTCCTTTGTACATGTTTGGTCCAAGGCTGTAATGAGGCCTGGAGCCACATGGCTCAGGCAGAGCAGAGCAGTGAGTGGATTATTGCGGAATAAGTGCTGCTTGATAGCAATGTCAATCTTCCATCACTTTGATTGAGAGTGGACTGATGATAATGAACGGATTGGATTTATTCTGCTTTTATATGGACTGATGTGCCTGGACAATTTTCCATATGGATGCTGTAACTGTACTGGAAAAGATTAGCTTCGGGCATAGTTAGTACTGTAGTTTAGTGCTACAACTGGGATGCTGTCACTGCCCAGCATGGTCAGTGTCTTCTGGAGATTATATGCGCTGGAGCGCATTAGTTGAAATCTGACTTCTGTGATGTTGGGGCCACAGGAGAAGGCCGAGATGCATCACCCACTTGACACTTTTGGCTGAAGCTATTTTCAAATGCTTCAGCCTTGTCTTTTACACTCGCATGAAAAACTGTGACATCATTGAGGATGGGATGTGTGCAGAACCTCCTAATATTAGTTGTTTTATTGTCGACCATCTTTCAAGATGGATATGGCAGGACTACATACAGAACTTTGAGCTGATCTGTTGATTGTGAAATTACATAGTTTTGTCAATTGCATGCTGCTTGCACTATCCAGCATGCATGTCGTCCTCTGCTGTCATTTCACCAGGTTGGCACCTTATATTTGGGTATGCCTGGTGCTGCTCCCAGTTTGCTGTTTGGCGCTGAGTTGGTCTCCTGGTTTGATGGTGTTGATACTGAGGGGGATGCTGGACTATGAGGCCATAGATTGTGGTTGAGTATAATTCTACTTCTGCTGATGACTCATAACTCCTCAAGGCCATTATTTATTGCCGATTACTAATTGATCAGAAGGTGGTGGTGAACTGCCTTCGTGTACAGTTGTAGTCCATGTGCTGAGGTACACCTACAGTGCTGTTAGGGAAGGAGTTCCACGGTTTTGACCCAGTGATGGTTAAGGAACAGTTTCAAATCCGGATAGTGTGCGACTTGAAAGGGGGTTTACAGGCGGTGGTGTTCTTTTGCATCTGCTGCCCATAACGCTCTAGGTGGTAAAGGTCAGGGATTTGGAAGGTGGTGTTGAAGGAGCCTTGGTGAGTTGCTGTACCGTATCCTGTCTCTTGTGGATGCTGCTGTCACTTTGTCGGTGGTGGGGGACTAGACCACTGTGTCACCACCTATGGTGGGTCTGACCTGCCAGTGAGACAGAACATTCTGAGAGACTCGCAGAGGATCTTAGGTTAAAAGTCAACCACACTGAGTCTCGTGTAGACCAGACCAAGTAGAGATGACAGATTTCTTCCCCAAAGGATGTAAGGGAGTCTCACGGGATTTTATAATAATGTATTAGTTTAATGGCTAATGTAAGTGAGACTAACTTTTTATTCCAGATTTAAAGCAAAATTAAATTCCTCATGAATGAATCCAAATTTTCAGATGAGGTCTTTGTCTGCAACTAATGGTAGAAAAGTGATTCACTTTTAGAGCTAAGTTTGCTATAGATGCCACACAATGTTTAAAAATTCATTCATGGGATGTGGGCATTATCGGCTCGGCCAGCATTTATTGCCCATCCCTAGTTTCCACCGAGAAGGTGGTGGTGAGCTGTCGCCCTTAACCAGTGCAGTCCAAGTGGTGTGAAGTGAAACTCGCACAATCATAGAACAGTAGCTAAGTAGGCTGTTCAGCCCATCGACTCTGTGTCAGCTCTTAGCAATTCAATTTTTTCCACTCAGATTAATGTATCAGTGTGGATTAATGTATGATCGTGTTTCAAATTTAGCTTCTCAAGATGGTGCTGACTCTTGTAGCTTGGCAACAACACGCTCGAAACGTAATCGCAAAGAGAAAGGAGGACGAGTAGCAGCGCTGGAACGCCTGAAGAAGGCCAAGGCTGGCGAGAAAATAAAATATGAGGTAAATTGGATCATTTGAAATTTTGAAAAGCCAATTTGACGGGGGAGGACATTGTATTTCTGGAGATGTATATTAACTTAAAAATTCTGATAATTAAATTTCCAGTCATATTCTCCATTTGGTGCTTGTGCTGATAAGAAAACCAAATTAACGTGATTAATATTAGTTGATGGGGCAAAATTGTATCTGTAATGATTGTTGAAGATTCTATAGATGAAGTGGGAGGCAGTGTCTTTTGTAGATGTGATCTAGAG
The DNA here is from genome assembly GCF_902713615.1 of Scyliorhinus canicula. Lineage (NCBI taxonomy): Eukaryota > Metazoa > Chordata > Chondrichthyes > Carcharhiniformes > Scyliorhinidae > Scyliorhinus > Scyliorhinus canicula. The sequence goes on from NC_052152.1 coordinate 74,553,357, forward strand.
TCCTGACTGTTACGTTGCTTCGCAGTCGCTGCCAGGGTTTAGGACATCACCGAACACGTACAAAGGCCCCTCAAATCACAGAGTGAGTTGTCCGTGGTCGTGCTTCGTAAATAGGTTAGATTTGATATCTGCAAATACAATTCAAGGAGCTATATTTTAGATGAAGCAGTAAAACCATCAGGCTAATAATCTGGAATTACATTGTGCCAAAAGTTGGACTGAACAGGGAGAAAAAGATTAGGATTCTCCATACATGGCTGGAAGGCTAGGGTAGAAAGAGGGTTTCAAATTCCTGAGACACTGGGACTACCTTTGGGAACAGGGAAGTTTGTGAGTTTGTGAAGGTAGGACGGTGTTCCAGTTCGGTCAAGTCCACTTCTTTTTCCACATGGTACAACGTAGTGTTGAACCTTCTGCCTTTCAGATTGAAAAGATCTCAAATGTTTATGAGGAACTTGATGAAGATCAGTATTCCAAACTAGTATGTGAACGACAGGATGACGACTGGATAGTTGACGATGGTATGTACTTAACTTCATTAAATGCCCTCTTTTTATATTGGAGCTGTGAGACCTGCTGAGGCAAATTTCTTAAGACTTGACGGGAGTCATCTGTCTAAGTACCTGTGTCTCTAAATGAGATATGTTTACTGTTATTCTGGAGAACTTGTTAATATTATGTTTCTGTTTGCCAGATGGGATTGGTTATGTGGAAGATGGTCGTGAAATTTTTGATGATGATTTGGAGGAAGATGTCTTTAATGCAAAAAACAAAGGTAAGCATTCAGCAATAAAAACTGAGAATGCTGGACATTCTCAGCAGCTCAGACAGCATGTATGGAGTGAGAAACTGAGTTGATGCTTCTGCTCCATGAACTTGCTTCAGAACTTGAAGAAGTTAGTAACAGTTTTTCAACAAGTACAGAAGCAGAGCTCTTACCTGAAACTAACAGCCAGTTTCTCTCTCCACGGATACTGTCTGACCGGAATGTTTCTGTCATATTCCGTTATTTAGACGTCGTCTTTTTGTTAAAATGCCTGCATTGCTGTTTGCTACTGTGTTTTTTTTAATAGGGAAAGAAAAGTCCAATGCCAATAAAGACAAGAAAAATGTTAGGAATATGATGGTTTCAAAACCCAACAACATCAAATCTATGTTTTTGGCCAGCGCGACCAAGAAAAAAGCTGAGGTGTGGCATAATTTCTTTGTTGTAAATGAGATGCATGTTTCCTGATTTTCCCATTACTTGTGGATTTTCTTTTTTTTTTCTCCACCTCTTGTTCTTATCGCAAGCTGCCTTCTTGGCAAGAGCCTGGAAACAAAATGCAATTTGTAAAAATCCGATATTGTTGTGCTTTGTAGGAAGGAAGGATATTCATAGAATTTACAGTGCAGAAGGAGGCCATTCGGCCCATCGAGTCTGCACCGGCTCTTGGAAAGAGCACCCTACCCAAGCCCACACCACCCTATCCCCATAACCCAGTAACCCCACTCAACCAACACTAAGGGCAATTTTGGACACGAAGGGCAATTTAGCAAGGCCAATCCATCTAACCTGCACATCTTTGGACAGTGGAAGGAAACCGGAGCACTTGGAGGAAACCCACGCAAACACGGGGAGAACGTGCAGACTCCGCACAGACAGTGACCCAGCCGGGAATCAAACCTGGGACCCTGGAGCTGTGAAGCAATTGTGCTAATCACTATGCTACCGTGCTGCCCCTTTTGAAGGTAGCAATTTGTGGGTTTCATTCGGTTTCCTACCACAAGTCCCGAAAGACGCGCTGTTAGGTGAATTGGACATTCTGAACTCTCCCTCTGTGTACCCGAGTATGCCGGAATGTGGCGACTAGGGGATTTTCACAGTAACGTCATTGCAGTGTGAATGTAAGCCTACTTGTGACACTAATAATGATTGTTATAAACCAATATTGTTAGTGTGCAACGGACATTATATATGGAAATACATTAAATTGTTGATTTTCTGAGTGCATTAAGATCACACATATTTTTTGCGTGGCATGGTGGCACAGTGGTTAGCACAGCGGCCTCACGTCGCCGTGGACCCGGGTTTGATCCCGCCCCTGGGGCACATCCGTGTGGAGTTTGCACATTCTCCCCGTGTCTGCGTGGGTCTCATCCCCCCACAACCCAAAAAGATGTGCAGGGTAGGTGAATTGGCCAAGCTAAACTGTCCCTTTACTGGAAAAACAAGAATCGGGCACTCTAAATTTATTTTAAAAAACACATATTTTCCTTGCCGTTGTTCTTTACCATTTTTCTTCATTTTTTACTCGCGCTGCACATTCTGGGGTCCTGAGAACTTCAGTTAAAAGGAAATAAGGAAAGTGTTGGGGTTGTCAAAGGTCTGACTTCTTAATTGTGCCCTGAATGTCCATTTAAAAAAAAAAATAACTTCAGGACTTCATCAGTGTCCCACTGTAATATGCTTGGGGAAGGATTTAACTTGTACTCGAGTATAAGAAACATCTCCAAGTTTTGTGAGCAATTTCTTCCTGTAAAATTTTGTGTCAAAGTTGACCAGGAACGATTGCCTTCCTCACGGTAGGAGAGGATGTCCTGAGGCAGTGGGCTATTGCTTAATTTAAAGATGCAAAAGCATTGCTGGAGTGATTGGTTAGGTTTTGGTATTTGGGG